>NW_027476297.1:0-331511 GCF_051020955.1 Megalopta genalis
GATGTCTTAGCTTCAAATCCATGCGAAACAAATGATTTAGCTTCAGATACTTGGGATATAAGCGATATAGCATCAAATGCAGACGAATCAAACGAGTTAGCTTCAAGTCCATGCGAAACACATGATTTAGCTGCAAATCAAAGCGATGTAGAAGGTTTAGCTTCAAATCCATGCGAAACAAATGATTTACCTTCAGATACTTGCGATATAAGTGATATAGTTTCAAGTGCTGACGAAACAAACTAGTTAGCTTCAAATCCATGCGAAACACATGATTAAGCTTCAAATCAGTGCTATGTAGAAGGTTTAGGTTCAAATTCATGCGACACAAATCATTTAGCTTCAGACACTTGCGATATAAGTGACATAGCTTCAAATGCAGACGAAAAAACCGAGATAGCTTCAAATCCTTGGAAACACATGATTTAGCTGCAAATCAATGCGATTTAGAAGGTTTAGCTTCAAATCCATGCGAAACAAATGATTTACATTCAGATACTTGCGATATAAGTGATATAGGTTCAAGTGCAGATGAAACAAACTAGTTAGCTTCAAATCCATGCGAAACACATGATTATGCTTCAAATCAGTGCTATGTAGAAGGTTTAGCTTCAAATTCATACGACACAAATGATTTAGCTTCAGATACTTGCGATATAAGTGATATAACTTCAAATGCAGGCGAAACAAACGAGTTAGCTTCTAATCCATGCGAAACTCATGATTTAGCTTCAAATCAATGCGAACTAGATGTCTTAGCTTCAAATCCATGCGAAACAAATGATTTAGCTTCAGATACTTGGGATATAAGCGATATAGCATCAAATGCAGACGAATCAAACGAGTTAGCTTCAAGTCCATGCGAAACACATGATTTAGCTGCAAATCAAAGCGATGTAGAAGGTTTAGCTTCAAATCCATGCGAAACAAATGATTTACCTGCAGATACTTGCGATATAAGTGATATAGTTTCAAGTGCAGACGAAACAAACTAGTTTGCTTCAAATCCATGCGAAACAAATGATTTAGCATCAGATACATGCGATATAAGTTATATATCTTGAAATGCAGGGGAAACAAACGAGTTAGATTCAAATCAATGTGAAACACATGATTCAGCTGCAAATCAATGAGAAGTTGAAGGTTTAGCTTCAAATCCATGCGAAACAAATGATTCAGCTCCAGATTCTAGCGATATAAGTGATATAGCTTCAAATGCAGATGGAACAAACGAGTTAGCTTCAAATTCATGCGAAACACATGATTTAGCATCAAATCAATGCGATGTAGAAGGATTAGCTTCAAAACCATGCGAAGCAAATGATTGAGCTTCAAACACTTTGGATATAGGGGCTATAGCTTCAACTGCAGACGAATCAAACGAGTTAGATTCAAGTCCATGAGAAACACATGATTTAGCTGCAAATCAATGCGAGGTTGAAGGTTTAGCTGCAAATTCATGCGAAACAAATGATTTAGCTTCAGATACTTGCGATATAAGTGATATAGCCTCAAATGCAGGGGAAACAAACGAGTTAGCTTCCAATCCATGCGAAACACATGAATTAGCTTCAAATCAATGCGATGTAGAAAGTTTAGCTTCAAATCCATGCGAAAAAAATGATTTAGCATCAGATACTCGCGATATAAGTGATATAGTTTCAAATGCAGACGAAACAAACGAGTTAGCTTCAAATCCATGCGAAACACATGATTTAGCTGCAAATCAATGCGATGTTCAAGGTTTAGCTGCAAATTCATGCGAACTCAAATGATTTAGCTTCAGATACTTGCGATATAAGTGATATAGCCTCAAATGCAGGGAAAACAAACGAGTTCGCTTCAAATCCATGCGGAACACATGATTTAGCTGCAAATCAATGCGATGTTCAAGGTTTAGCTGCAAATTCATGCGAACTCAAATGATTTAGCTTCAGATACTTGCGATATAAGTGATATAGCCTCAAATGCAGGGAAAACAAACGAGTTAGCTTCAAGTCCATGCGAAAAAAATGATTTAGCTGCAAATCAATGCGATGTTCAAGGTTTAGCTGCAAATTCATGCGAAACAAATGATTTAGCTTCAGATACTTGCGATATAAGTGATATAGCCTCAAATGCAGGGGAAACGAACGAGTTAGCTTCCAATCCATGCGAAACACATGAATTAGCTTCAAATCAATGCGATGTAGAAGGTTTAGCTTCAAATCCATGCGAAAAAAATGATTTAGCATCAGATACTTGCGATATAAGTGATATAACTTCAAATGCAAGCGAAACAAACGTGTTAGCTTCTAATCCATGCGAAACTCATGATTTAGCTTCAAATCAATGCGAACTAGATGTCTTAGATTCAAATCCATGCGAAACAAATGATTTAGCTTCAGATACTTGCGATATAAGTGATATAGCCTGAACTGCAGGGGAAACAAACGAGTTAGCCTCCAATCCATGCGAAACACATGAATCAGCTTCAAATCAATGCGATGTAGAAGGTTTTTCTTCAAATCCATGCGAAAAAAATGATTTAGCATCAGATACTTGCGATATAAGTGATATAGTTTCAAATGCAGACGAAACAAACGAGTTAGCTTCAAATCCATGCGAAACACATGATTTAGCTGCAAATCAATGCCATGTTGAAGGTTTAGCTGCAAATTCATGCGGAACAAATGATTTAGCTTCAGATACTTGCGATATAAATGATATAACTTCAAATGCAGATGGAACAAACGAGTTAGCTTCAAATTCATGCGAAACACATGATTTAGCATCAAATCAATGCGTTGTAGAAGGATTAGCTTCAAATCCATGCGAAACAAATGATTTAGCTTCAAATACTTGCGATATAAGTGATATAGCCTGAAATGCAGGGGAAACAAACGAGTTAGCTTCCAATCCATGCGAAACACATGAATCAGCTTCAAATCAATGCGATGTAGAAGGTTTTGCTTCAAATCCATGCGAAAAATATGATTTAGCATCAGATACTTGCGATATAAGTGATATAGTTTCAAATGCAGACGAAACAAACGAGTTAGCTTCAAATCCATGCGAAACACATGATTTAGCTGCAAATCAATGCCATGTTGAAGGTTTAGCTGCAAATTCATGCGGAACAAATGATTTAGCTTCAGATACTTGCGATATAAGTGATATAGCTTCAAATGCAGGGGAATCAAACGAGTTAGCTTCAAATCCATGCGGAACAACTGATTTAGCTTCAAACAGTTGGGATATAAGTGATATAGCTTCAAATGCGGACGAAACAAAAGAGTTAGCTTCAAATCAATGCGAAAGTAGTAGGTTTAGCTTCAAATCCGTGCGAAAAAAAGATATAGCATACGATACTTGCGACATAAGGGATATAGTTTCAAATTCAGGGGATACGAACGAGTTAGCTTCAAATCCATGCAACACAAATGATTTAGCTTCAGATACATGCGATATAAGTGATATAGCTTCAAATGCAGGGGAAACGAACGAGTTAGCTTCAAATCCATGCGAAACAAATGATTTAACATCAGATACTTGCGATATATGTGATATAGCTTCAAATGCAGACGAAACAAACGAGCTAGCTTCAACTCCATACGAAACACATGATTTAGATTCAAATCAATGTTATGTGCAAGGTTTAGCTTCAAATCCATGCAACACAAATGATTTAGCTTCAGATACTTGCAATATAATTGATACAGGTTCAAATGCAGGCGAAACGAACGAGTTAGCTTCAAATCCATGCGAATCAAATGATTTAGCTTCAAACAGTTGGGATATAAGTGATATAGCTTCAAATGCAGACGACTCAAACGAGTTAGCTTCAAAATCCATGCGATACATATCATTTTGCTTCAAATCTATTCGAAGTAGAAGGCTTAGCCTCAAATCCATGCGAAACAAATGATTTAGCTTCAAACACTTGGGATAGGAGTGATATAGCTTCAAATGCAGGCGGAACAAACGAGTTAGCTTCAAATCCATGCGAAACACATGATTTAGCTGCAAATAAATGCGATCTAGAAGGTTTAGCTTCAAATCCGTGCGAAACAAATGATTTAGCATCAGACACTTGCGATATATGTGATATAGCTTCAAATGCAGGGGAAACAAACGAGTTAGCTTCAAAATCCATGCGATACACATCATTTAGCTTTTAATCCATCCGAAGTAGAAGGCTTAGCTTCAAATCCATGGGAAACAAATGATTTAGGTTCAGATACTTGCGTTATAAGTGATATAGCTTCAAATGCAGGCGAAACTAACGAGTTAGCTTCAAATCGAAGAAAATCACATGTTTTAGATTCCAATAAATGCGATTCAGAAGGTTTAGCTTCAAATCCATGCGAAACAAATGATTTAGCATCATATAATTGCGATATAAGTGATATAGCTTCAAATGCAGGCGAAACATACGAGCTAGCTTCAAGTCCATGCGATGTAGAAGGTTTAGGTTCAAATCCATGGAGAAACAAATGATTTAGCTCCAAACACTTGGGATAGGTGTGATATAGCTTCAAATGCAGGCGGAAGAAACGAGTTAGTTTCAAATCCATGCGATACACTTGATTTAGCTTCAAATCAATGCGAAGTAGAAGGCTTAGATTCAAATCCATGCGATACAAATGATTTAGCTTCAAACCCATGGGATAATAGTGATATAGCTTCAAATGCAGGGGAAACAAACGAGCTAGCTTCAAAAACTTGGGATATAAGTGATATAGTTTCAAATGCAGACGAAACAAACGAGTTAGCTTCAAATCCATGAGAAACACATGATTTAGCTGCAAATCAATGCGATGTTGAAGGTTTAGCTGCAAATTCATGCAGAACAAATGATTTAGCTTCAGATACTTGCGATATAAATGATATAACTTCAAATGCAGGCGAAACAAACGAGTTAGCTTCTAATCCATGCGAAACACATGATTTAGATGCAAATCAATGCGATGTTGAAGGTTTAGCAGCAAATCCATGCGAAACAAATGATTTAGCTCCAGATACTTGCGATATAAGCGATATAGCATCAAATGCAGACGAATCAAACGAGTTAGTTTCAAGTCCATGCGAAACACATGATTTAGCTGCAAATCAAAGCGATGTAGAAGGTTTAGCTTCAAATCCATGCTAAACAAATGATTTACCTTCAGATACTTGCGATATAAGTGATATAGTTTCAAGTGCAGCCGAAACAAACTAGTTAGCTTCAAATCCATGCGAAACAAATGATTTAGCTCCAGATTCTAGCGATATAAGTGATATAGCTTCATATGCAGATGAAACAAACGAGTTAGCTTCAAGTCCAAGCGAAACACATGATTTAGCTGCAAATCAAAGCGATGTAGAAGGTGTAGCTTCAAATCCATGCGAAACAAATGATTTACCTTCAGATACTTGCGATATAAGTGATATAGCTTCAAGTGCAGACGAAACAAACTAGTTAGCTTCAAATCCATGCGAAACACATGATTAAGCTTCAAATCAGTGCTATGTAGAAGGTTTAGGTTCAAATTCATGCGACACAAATGATTTAGCTTCAGATACTTGCGATATAAGTGACATAGCTTCAAATGCAGGGGAAACAAACGAGCTAGCTTCAAAAACTTGGGATGTAAGTGATATAGCTTCAAATGCAGACGAAACAACCGAGATAGCTTCAAATCCTTGCGAAACACATGATTTAGCTGCAAATCAATGCGATTTTGAAGGTTTTGCTTCAAATCCATGCGAAACAAATGATTTACCTGCAGATACTTGCGATATAAGTGATATAGTTTCAAGTGCAGACGAAACAAACTAGTTTGCTTCAAATCCATGCGAAACAAATGATTTAGCATCAGATACATGCGATATAAGTTATATATCTTGAAATGCAGGGGAAACAAACGAGTTAGATTCAAATCAATGTGAAACACATGATTCAGCTGCAAATCAATGAGAAGTTGAAGGTTTAGCTTCAAATCCATGCGAAACAAATGATTCAGCTCCAGATTCTAGCGATATAAGTGATATAGCTTCAAATGCAGATGGAACAAACGAGTTAGCTTCAAATTCATGCGAAACACATGATTTAGCATCAAATCAATGCGATGTAGAAGGATTAGCTTCAAAACCATGCGAAGCAAATGATTGAGCTTCAAACACTTTGGATATAGGGGCTATAGCTTCAACTGCAGACGAATCAAACGAGTTAGATTCAAGTCCATGAGAAACACATGATTTAGCTGCAAATCAATGCGAGGTTGAAGGTTTAGCTGCAAATTCATGCGAAACAAATGATTTAGCTTCAGATACTTGCGATATAAGTGATATAGCCTCAAATGCAGGGGAAACAAACGAGTTAGCTTCCAATCCATGCGAAACACATGAATTAGCTTCAAATCAATGCGATGTAGAAAGTTTAGCTTCAAATCCATGCGAAAAAAATGATTTAGCATCAGATACTCGCGATATAAGTGATATAGTTTCAAATGCAGACGAAACAAACGAGTTAGCTTCAAATCCATGCGAAACACATGATTTAGCTGCAAATCAATGCGATGTTCAAGGTTTAGCTGCAAATTCATGCGAACTCAAATGATTTAGCTTCAGATACTTGCGATATAAGTGATATAGCCTCAAATGCAGGGAAAACAAACGAGTTCGCTTCAAATCCATGCGGAACACATGATTTAGCTGCAAATCAATGCGATGTTCAAGGTTTAGCTGCAAATTCATGCGAACTCAAATGATTTAGCTTCAGATACTTGCGATATAAGTGATATAGCCTCAAATGCAGGGAAAACAAACGAGTTAGCTTCAAGTCCATGCGAAAAAAATGATTTAGCTGCAAATCAATGCGATGTTCAAGGTTTAGCTGCAAATTCATGCGAAACAAATGATTTAGCTTCAGATACTTGCGATATAAGTGATATAGCCTCAAATGCAGGGGAAACGAACGAGTTAGCTTCCAATCCATGCGAAACACATGAATTAGCTTCAAATCAATGCGATGTAGAAGGTTTAGCTTCAAATCCATGCGAAAAAAATGATTTAGCATCAGATACTTGCGATATAAGTGATATAACTTCAAATGCAAGCGAAACAAACGTGTTAGCTTCTAATCCATGCGAAACTCATGATTTAGCTTCAAATCAATGCGAACTAGATGTCTTAGATTCAAATCCATGCGAAACAAATGATTTAGCTTCAGATACTTGCGATATAAGCGATATAGCATCAAATGCAGACGAAACAAACTAGTTAGCTTCAAATCCATGCCAAACACATGATTAAGCTTCAAATCAGGGCTATGTAGAAGGTTTAGCATCAAATTCATGCGACACAAATGATTTAGCTTCAGATACTTGCGATATAAATGATATAACTTCAAGTGCAGACGAAACAAACTAGTTAGCTTCAAATCCATGTGAAACACATGATTAAGCTTCAAATCAGTGCTATGTAGAAGGTTTAGGTTCAAATTCATGCGACACAAATGATTTAGATTCAGATACTTGCGATATAAGTGACATAGCTTCAAATGCAGGGGAAACAAACGAGCTAGCTTCAAAAACTTGGGATGTAAGTGATATAGCTTCAAATGCAGTCGAAACAACCGAGATAGCTTCAAATCCTTGCGAAACACATGATTTAGCTGCAAATCAATGCGATTTAGAAGGTTTAGCTTCAAATCCATGCGAAACAAATGATTTACCTTCAGATACTTGTGATATAAGTGATATAGTTTCAAGTGCAGACGAAACAAACTAGTTAGCTTCAAATCCATGCGAAACACATGATTATGCTTCAAATCAGTGCTATGTAGAAGGTTTAGCTTCAAATTCATGCGACACAAATGATTTAGCTTCAGATACTTGCGACATAAATGATATAAATTCAAATGCAGGCGAAATAAACGAGTTAGCTTCTAATCCATGCGAAACTCATGATTTAGCTTCAAATCAATGCGAACTAGATGTCTTAGCTTCAAATCCATGCGAAACAAATGATTTAGCTTCAGATACTTGGGATATAAGCGATATAGCATCAAATGCAGACGAATCAAACGAGTTAGCTTCAAGTCCATGCGAAACACATGATTTAGCTTCAATTCAATGCGAACTAGATGTCTTAGCTTCAAATCCATGCGAAACAAATGATTTAGCTTCAGATACTTGCGATATAAGCGATATAGCATCAAATGCAGACGAATCAAACGAGTTAGCTTCAAAGTCCATGCGAAATACATGATTTAGCTGCAAATCAAAGCGATGTAGAAGGTTTAGCTTCAAATCCATGCGAAACAAATGATTTACCTTCAGATACTTGCGATATAAGTGATATACTTTCAAATGCAGACGAAACAAACTAGTTAGCTTCAAATCCATGCAAAACACATGATTAAGCTTCAAATCAGTGCTATGTAGAAGGTTTAGCTTCAAATTAATGCGACACAAATGATTTAGCTTCAGATACTTGCGATATAAGTGACATAGCTTCAAATGCAGGGGAAACGAACGAGCTAGCTTCAAAAACTTGGGATATAAGTGATTTAGCTTCAAATGCAGACGGAACAACCGAGATAGCTTCAAATCCCTGCGAAACACATGATTTAGCTGCAAATCAATGCGATTTAGAAGGTTTTGCTTCAAATCCATGCGAAACAAATGATTTACCTTCAGATACTTGCGATATAAGTGATATAGTTTCAAGTGCGGACGAAACAAACTAGTTAGCTTCAAATCCATGCGAATCACATGATTTAGCTTCAGATAATTGCGATATTAGTAATATAGCTTCAAATGCAGATGGAACAAACGAGATAGCTTCAAATTCATGCGAAACACATGATTTAGCATCAAATCAATGCGATGTAGAAGGATTAGCTTCAAAACCATGCGAAGCAAATGATTGAGCTTCAAACACTTTGGATATAGGGGCTATAGCTTCAACTGCAGACGAATCAAACGAGTTAGATTCAAGTCCATGAGAAACACATGATTTAGCTGCAAATCAATGCGATGTTGAAGGTTTAGCTGCAAATTCATGCGAAACAAATGATCTTGCTTCAGATACTTGCGATATAAGTGATATAGCCTCAAATGCAGGGGAAACAAACGAGTTAGCTTCCAATCCATGCGAAACACATGAATTAGCTTCAAATCAATGCGATGTAGAAGGTTTAGCTTCAAATCCATGCGAAAAAAATGATTTAGCATCAGATACTTGCGATATAAGTGATATAGTTTCAAATGCAGACGAAACAAACGAGTTAGCTTCAAATCCATGCGAAACACATGATTTAGCTGCAAATCAATGCGATGTACAAGGTTTAGCTGCAAATTCATGCGAACTCAAATGATTTAGCTTCAGATACTTGCGATATAAGTGATATAGCCTCAAATGCAGGGGAAACAAACGAGTTAGCTTCCAATCCATGCGAAACACATGAATTAGCACCAAATCAATGCGATGTAGAAGGTTTAGCTTCAAATCCATGCGAAACAAATGATTTACCTTCAGATACTTGCGATATAAGTGATATAGTTTCAAATGCAGACGAAACAAACTAGTTAGCTTCAAATCCATGCAAAACACATGATTAAGCTTCAAATCAGTGCTATGTAGAAGGTTTAGCTTCAAATTAATGCGACACAAATGATTTAGCTTCAGATACTTGCGATATAAGTGACATAGCTTCAAATGCAGGGGAAACGAACGAGCTAGCTTCAAAAACTTGGGATATAAGTGATATAGCTTCAAATGCAGACGGAACAACCGAGATAGCTTCAAATCCCTGCGAAACACATGATTTAGCTGCAAATCAATGCGATTTAGAAGGTTTTGCTTCAAATCCATGCGAAACAAATGATTTACCTTCAGATACTTGCGATATAAGTGATATAGTTTCAAGTGCGGACGAAACAAACTAGTTAGCTTCAAATCCATGCGAATCACATGATTTAGCTTCAGATAATTGCGATATTAGTAATATAGCTTCAAATGCAGATGGAACAAACGAGTTAGCTTCAAATTCATGCGAAACACATGATTTAGCATCAAATCAATGCGATGTAGAAGGATTAGCTTCAAAACCATGCGAAGCAAATGATTGAGCTTCAAACACTTTGGATATAGGGGCTATAGCTTCAACTGCAGACGAATCAAACGAGTTAGATTCAAGTCCATGAGAAACACATGATTTAGCTGCAAATCAATGCGATGTTGAAGGTTTAGCTGCAAATTCATGCGAAACAAATGATTTAGCTTCAGATACTTGCGATATAAGTGATATAGCCTCAAATGCAGGGGAAACAAACGAGTTAGCTTCCAATCCATGCGAAACACATGAATTAGCTTCAAATCAATGCGATGTAGAAGGTTTAGCTTCAAATCCATGCGAAAAAAATGATTTAGCATCAGATACTTGCGATATAAGTGATATAGTTTCAAATGCAGACGAAACAAACGAGTTAGCTTCAAATCCATGCGAAACACATGATTTAGCTGCAAATCAATGCGATGTTCAAGGTTTAGCTGCAAATTCATGCGAACTCAAATGATTTACCTTCAGATACTTGCGATATAAGTGATATAGTTTCAAGTGCAAACGAAACAAACGAGTTAGCTTCAAATCCATGCGAAACACATGATTAAGCTTCAAATCAGTGCTATGTAGAAGATTTAGCTTCAAATTCATGCGACACAAATGATTTAGCTTCAGATACTTGCGATATAAAGGATATACCTTGAAATGCAGGCGAAACAAACGAGTTTACTTCTAATCCATGCGAAACACCCGATTTAGCTTCAAATCAATTGCGAAGTTGAAGGCTAAGCTTCAAATCCATGCGAAACAAATGATTTAGTTTCAGATACTTGGGATATAAGCCATATAGCATCAAATGCAGACGAATCAAATGAGTTAGCTTCAAGTCCATGCGAAACACATGATTTAGCTGCAAATCAAAGCGATGTAGAAGGTTTAGCTTCAAATCCATGCGAAACAAATGATTTATCTTCAGATACTTGCGATATAAGTGATATAGTTTCAAGTGCAGACGAAACAAACTAGTTAGCTTCAAATCCATGCGAAACACATGATTAAGCTTCAAATCAGTGCTATGTAGAAGGTTTAGCTTCAAATTCATGTGACACAAATGATTTAGCTTCAGATACTTGCGATATAAGTGACATAGCTTCAAATGCAGGGGAAACAAACGAGCTAGATTCAAAAACTTGGGATATAAGTGATATAGCTTCAAATGCACACAAAACAACCGAGATAGCTTCAAATCCTTGCGAAACACATGATTTAGCTGCAAATCAATGCGATTTAGAAGGTTTTCCTTCAAATCCATGCGAAACAAATGATTTACCTTCAGATACTTGCGATATAAGTGATATAGTTTCAAGTGCAGACGAAACAAACTAGTTAGCTTCAAATCCATACGAAACACATGATTAAGCTTCAAATCAGTGCTATGTAGAAGGTTTAGCTTCAAATTCATGCGACACAAATGATTTAGCTTCAAATACTTGGGATATAAATGATATAGCTTCAAATGCAGACGAAACAAACGAATTAGCTTCAAATCCATGCGAAACACATGATTTAGCTGCAAATCAATGTGATGTACAAGGTTTATCTTCAAATACCTGCGAAACAAATTATATAGCATCAGATACTTGCGATATAAGTGACATAGCTTCAAATGCAGACGAAACAAACGAGTTAGCTTCAAATCCATGCGAAACACATGATTTAGCTGCAAATCAATGCGATGTACAAGGTTTATCTTCAAATACCTGCGAAACAAATTATATAGCATCAGATACTTGCGATATAAGTGACATAGCTTCAAATGCAGACGAAACAAACGAGTTAGCTTCAAATCCATGCGAAACCAATGATTTAGCTTGAGATACTTGCGATATAAGTGGCATAGCTTCAAAAACAGACGAAACATACGAGTTAGCTTCAAATCCATGCGAAACACCCGATTTAGCAGCAAATCAATGCGATGTAGAAGGTTTAGCTTCAAATCCATGCGAAACCAATGATTTAGCTTCATATACTAGCGATATAAGTGATATAGCTTAAAATGCAGACAAAACAAACGAGTTAGCTTCAAATCCATACGAAACACATGATTATGCTTCAAACAGTTGGGGTATAAGTCACATGGCTTCAAATGCAGACGAAACAAACGAGTTAGCACCAAATTCATGCGAAACACATGATTAAGCTTCAAATCAATGCTATGTGGCAGTTTTAGCTTCAAATCCATGCGACACAAATGATGTAGCATCAGATTCTTGCGATATAAGTGATGTAGCTTCAAATGTAGGGGCAACAAACGTGTTAGCTTCATATCCAAGCAAAACACATTACTAAGCTTCAATTCAATGCTGTGTAGAAGGATTAGCTTCAAATCCATGCGAAACAAATGTTTTAGCATCAGATACTTGCGATATAAGTGATATAGCTTCAAATGCAGGGGAAACAAACAAGTTAGTTTTAATTCCAAGCAAAACACATTATTAAGCTTCAAATCAATGCTATGTAGAAGGTTT
This sequence comes from Megalopta genalis, assembly GCF_051020955.1. Lineage (NCBI taxonomy): Eukaryota > Metazoa > Arthropoda > Insecta > Hymenoptera > Halictidae > Megalopta > Megalopta genalis. The sequence continues at coordinate 12,559 of NW_027476297.1, forward strand.
AGCTTCAAATCCATGCGACACAAATGACTTAGCTTTAGATACTTGCGATATAAGTGATATAGCTTCGGTTGTAGGGGAAACAAACGAGTTAGCTTCAAATCCCAGCAAAACGCATGATTAAACTTCAAATCAATGCTATGTGGAAAGTTTAACTTCGAATGCAGGCGAAACAAACGAGTTAGCTTTAAATTCAAGCAATACACATTATTATGCTTCAAATCAAAGCTATGTAGAAGGTTTAGCTTCAAATCCATGCGAAAGCAATGATTTAGATTCAGATGGTTGCGATATAAGTTATATAGCTTCAAATGCAGACGATACAAACGAGTTAGCTTCAAATCCAAGAGAATCACATGATTTAGCTCCATATAAATGCGATTTGGAAGGTTTAGCTTCAAATCCATGCGAAACAAATGATTTAGGTTCTGATACTTGCGATATAAGTGATATAGCTTCGGTTGTAGGGGAAACAAACGAGTTAGCTTCAACTCCCAGCAAAACACATGATTAAACTTCAAATCAATGCTATGTGGAAAGTTTAACTTCGAATGCAGGCGAAACAAACGAGTTAGCTTTAAATTCAAGCAATACACATTATTATGCTTCAAATCAAAGCTATGTAGAAGGTTTAGCTTCAAATCCATGCGAAAGCAATGATTTAGCTTCAGATGGTTGCGATATAAGTTATATAGCTTCAAATGCAGACGACACAAACGAGTTAGCTTCAAAACCAAGAGAATCACATGATTTAGCTCCATATAAATGCGATTTGGAAGGTTTAGCTTCAAATCCATGCGAAACAAATGATTTAGCATCAGATACTTGCGATATAAGTGATATAGTTTCAAATGCAGACGAAACAAACGAGTTAGCTTCAAATCCATGCGAAACACATGATTTAGCTGCAAATCAATGCGATGTAGATGGTTTAGCATCAAATCCATGCGAAACAAATGATTTAGCTTCAAATACTTGCGATATATGTGATATAGTTTCAAATGCAGTCGAAACAAACGAGTTAGCTTCAAATCCATGCGATGCACAAGATTCAGCTACAAACAATGCGATGTAGAAGGTTTAGCTTCAAATCCAAGCGACACAAATGGTTTGGTGTCAAATACTTGCGATATAAATGATATAACTTCAAATGCAGGCGAAACAAACGAGTTAGCTTCTAATCCATGCGAAACTCATGATTTAGCTTCAAATCAATGCGAACTAGATGTCTTTGCTTCAAATCCATGCGAAACAAATGATTTAGCTTCAGATACTTGCGATATAAGCGATATAGCATCAAATGCAGACGAATCAAACGAGTTAGCTTCAAGTCCATGCGAAACACATGAGTTAGCTGCAAATCAAAGCGATGTAGAAGGTTTAGCTTCAAATCCATGCGAAACAAATGATTTACCTTCAGATACTTGCGATATAAGTGATATAGTTTCAAGTGCAGACGAAACAAACTAGTTAGCTTCTAATCCATGCGAAACACATGATTAAGCTTCAAATCAGTGCTATGTAGAAGGTTTAGCTTCAAATTCATGCGACACAAATGATTTAGCTTCAGATACTTGGGATATAAATGATATACCTTGAAATGCAGGCGAAACAAACGAGTTAGCTTCAAATCCATGCGGAACACATGGTTTAGCTTAAAATTCATGCGAGTTAGATGGTTTAGCTTCAAATCCATGCGAAACAAATGATTGAGCTGCAAACACTTGAGATATAGGTGATATAGCTTCAGCTGCATGCGAAACAAACGAGTTAGCTTCAAGTACATGCGATGTAGAAGGTTTAGCTCCAAATCCATGCGAAACAAATGATTTAGCTTCAAATACTTGGGATATAAGTTATATAGCTTCAAATGCAGACGAAACAAACGAGTTAGCTTCAAATCCATGCGGATCACATGATTTAGCTTAAAATTCATGCGAGTTAGATTGTTTAGCTTCAAATCCATGCGAAACAAATGATTGAGCTGCAAACACTTGAGCTATAGGTGATATAGCTTCAGCTGCTTGCGAAACAAACGAGTTAGCTTCAAGTCCATGCGATCTAGAAGGTTTAGCTTCAAATCCATGCGAAACAAATGATTTAGCTTCAAATACTTGGGATATAAATGATATAGCTTCAAATGCAGACGAAACAAACGAATTAGCTTCAAATCCATGCGAAACACATGATTAAACTGAAAATCAATGCGATGTAGAAGGTTTAGCTTCAAATCCATGTGAAACAAATGATTTAGCATCAGCTACTTGCGATATAAGTGATGTAGCTTCAAATCGAAACGAAACAAACGAGTTAGCTTCAAATCCAAGAGAATCGCATGATTTAGCTGCAAATCAAAGCAATCTAGAAGGTTTAGCTTCAAACCCATGCGAAACAAATGATATAGCATCAGATATTTGCGGTATAAGTGATATAGCTTCAAATCCAGGGGAAACAAACGAGTTAGCTTCAAATCCATGCAAAACACATGATTATGCTTCAAACAGTTGGGGTATAAGTCACATGGCTTCAAATGCAGACGAAACAAACGAGTTAGCACCAAATTCATGCGAAACACATGATTAAGCTTCAAATCAATGCTATGTGGAAGTTTTAGCTTCAAATCCATGCGACACAAATGATGTAGCATCAGATTCTTGCGATATAAGTGATGTAGCTTCAAATGTAGGGGCAACAAACGTGTTAGCTTCATATCCAAGCAAAACACATTACTAAGCTTCAAATCAATGCTGTGTAGAAGGTTTAGCTTCAAATCCATGCGACACAAATGACTTAGCTTTAGATACTTGCGATATAAGTGATATAGCTTCGGTTGTAGGGGAAACAAACGAGTTAGCTTCAAATCCCAGCAAAACGCATGATTAAACTTCAAATCAATGCTATGTGGAAAGTTTAACTTCGAATGCAGGCGAAACAACGAGTTAGCTTTAAATTCAAGCAATACACATTATTATCCTTCAAATCAAAGCTATGTAGAAGGTTTAGCTTCAAATCCATGCGAAAGCAATGATTTAGATTCAGATGGTTGCGATATAAGTTATATAGCTTCAAATGCAGACGACACAAACGAGTTAGCTTCAAATCCAAGAGAGTCACATGATTTAGCTCCATATAAATGCGATTTGGAAGGTTTAGCTTCAAATCCATGCGAAACAAATGATTTAGGTTCTGATACTTGCGATATAAGTGATATAGCTTCGGTTGTAGGGGAAACAAACGAGTTAGCTTCAACTCCCAGCAAAACACATGATTAAACTTCAAATCAATGCTATGTGGAAAGTTTAACTTCGAATGCAGGCGAAACAAACGAGTTAGCTTTAAATTCAAGCAATACACATTATTATCCTTCAAATCAAAGCTATGTAGAAGGTTTAGCTTCAAATCCATGCGAAAGCAATGATTTAGCTTCAGATGGTTGCGATATAAGTTATATAGCTTCAAATGCAGACGACACAAACGAGATAGCTTCAAAACCTAGAGAATCACATGATTTAGCTCCATATAAACGCGATTTGGAAGGTTTAGCTTCAAATCCATGCGAAACAAATGATTTAGGTTCAGATACTTGCGATATAAGTGATATAGCTTCAAATGAGGACGAAACGAACGAGTTAGCTTCAAATCAATGCGATTCACATGATTTAGCAGAAAATCAATGCGATGCAGAAGGTTTAGCTTCAAATCCATGCGAAACAAATGATTTAGCTTCAAACACTTGCGCTATTAGTGATATAGCTTCAAATGCAGACGAAGCAAACGAGTTAGCTTCAAATCAATGCAAAACAGATGATTTAGCTGCAAATCAATGCGATGTAGAAGGATTAGCTTCAAATCCATGCGAAACAAATGTTTTACATCAGATAGTTGCGATATAAGTGATATAGTTTCAAATGCAGGGGTAACAAACGAGTTAGCTTCAAATCCATTCAAAACACATGATTAGGCTTCAAATCAATGCTATGTAGAATTTTTCGCTTCAAATCCATGAGACACTAACGATTTAGCTTCATATACTAGCGATATAAGTGATATAGCTTAAAATGCAGACGAAACAAACGAGTTAGCTTCAAATCCAAGCGAATCACATGATTTAGCTTCAAAGCAGTGCGATTTAGAAGGTTTAACTTCAAATCCAGGTGAAACAAATAATTTACTTTCAAACGCTTTGGATATAAGTGATATAGCTTCCAATGCAGACGAAATAAACGTGTTACCTTCAAATCCATGCGAAACAAATGATTTAGCTTCAAACACTTGGGATATATGTGATATAGCTTCAAATGCAGACGAAGCAAACGAGTTAGCTTCAAATCAATGCGATTCACATGATTTAGCAGCAAGTCAATGCGATGTAGAAGGTTTAGCTTCAAATCCATGCAAAACAGATGATTTAGCTTCAAATCAATACTATGTAGAAGGTTTAGCTTCAAATCCATGCGAAACAAATGATTTAACATCAGATAGTTGCGATGTAAGTGATATAGTTTCAAATGCAGGGGAGACAAACGAGTTATCTTCAAATACAAGCGAATCGCATGATTTAGCTTCAAATCAATGCTATGTAGAAGGTTTAGAACCAAATCCATGCTACACAAATGATTTAGCTTTAGATACTTGCGATATAAGTGATATAGCTTCAAATACAGGCGAAACAAGCGAGTTAGCTTCAAATCCATGCAAAACACATGATTTAGCAGCAAATCAATGCGATGTAGAAGGTTTAGCTTCAAATCCATGCGAAACCAATGATTTAGCTTCAGATACTTGCGATATAAGTCACATGGCTTCAAATGCAGACGAAACAAACGTGTTAGCACCAAATCCATGCGAAACACATGATTTAGCAGCAAATCAATGCGATGTAGAAGGTTTAGCATCAAATCCATGCAAAACCAATGGTTTAGCTTGAGATACTAGCGATATAAGTTACATAGCTTCAAATGCAGACGAAACAAACCAGTTAGCTTCAATTCCATGCGAAACAATGATTTAGTTAAAATTAATGCGATGTAGAATGTTTCGCTTCAAATCCAAGCGAAACAAATGTTTTAGCATCAGATACTTGCGATATAAGTGATATAGCTTCAAATGCAGGGGAAACAAACGAGTTAGCATCAAATCCATGAAAAACACATGATTAAGCTTCAAATCAATGCTATGTGGAATTTTTAGCTTCAAATCCATGCGACACATATGGTTTAGCTTCAGATTCTTGCGATATAAGTGATGTAGCTTAAAATGTAGGAGAATCAAACGAGTTAGCTTCATATCCAAGCAAAACACATTACTAAGCTTCAAATCAATGCTATGTAGAAGGTTTAGCTTCAAATCCATGCGAAACAAATGATTTAGCGTTAGATACTTGCGATATAAGTGATATAGCTTCAAATGCAGGGGAAACAAGCAAGTTAGCTTTAATTCCAAGCAAAACACATTATTAAGCTTCAAATCAATGCTATGTAGAAGGTTTAGCTTCAAATCCATGCGATACAAATGATTTAGCTTTAGATACTTGCGATATAAGTGATATAGTTTCAATTGTTGGGGAAACAAACGAGTTAGCTTCAAATCCAAGCAAAACACATGTTTAAACTTCAAATTAATGCCATGTGGAAGGTTTAACTTCGAATGCAGGCGAAACAAACTAGTTAGCTTTAAATCCAAGCAATGCACATTATTATGATTCAAATCAATGCTATGTAGAAGGTTTAGCTTCAAATCCATGCGAAAGCAATGATTTAGTTTCAGATGGTTGCGATATAAGTGATATTGCTTCAAATGCAGACGACACAAACGAGTTAGCTTCAAATCCAAGAGAATCACATGATTTAGCTTCATATAAATACGATTTAGAAGGTTTAGCTTCAAATCCATGCGAAACAAATGATTTAGGTTCAGATACTTACGATATAAGTGATATAGCTTCAAATGAGGACAAAACAATCGAGTTAGCTTCAAATCAATGCGCATCACATGATTTAGCAGCAAATCAATGCGATGTAGAAGGTTTAGCTTCAAATCCATGCGGAACAAATGATTTAGCTTCAAACACTTGGGATATGAGTGATATAGCTTCAAATGCAGACTATGCAAACGAGTTAGCTTCAAATCCATGCAAAACACAAGATTTAGCTGCAAATCAATGCGATGTAGAAGGTTTAGCTTCAAGTCCATGCGAAACAAATGATTTAACATCAGGTAGTTGCGATATAAGTGATATAGTTTCAAATGCAGGGGAAACAAACGAGTTAGCTTCAAATCCATACAAAACACATGATTAAGCTTCAAATCAATGCTATGTAGAATTTTTCGCTTCAAATCCATGAGACACTAACGATTTAGCTTCATATACTAGCGATATAAGTGATATAGCTTAAAATGCAGACGTAATAAACGAGTTAGCTTCAAATCCAAGCGAATCACATGATTTAGCTTCAAAGCAGTGCGATTTAGAAGGTTTGTCGCAGGGGTTACTGCGACGGTTTATATAAAATAATCCGAGAGTTTCTTTGGTTTTATATATAACGAGAACTTTAATATAACTTGTAACAAAAGGCGATGAGGTACAGTGTGTAGCAGGTAAAGGTAAACGAGTGACGGATGATACAGAAATATGAACACGTTGGGAGTCGGAGGAAAACTTGCTAACTGACTTCTCGGTCGAGAGGTCCTCGTATTTATTGGTAAGGGAAAGTCCTTGGGAAGGGCGAAGGCCTTTCCCGAAGATTTTCCGACCGGGGTGAACCGGAATCTATGGTCCGAAGCTGTGTCCCAACGTTTTTATTGTTTTATTGGGGTGTGTACGCCTTGCGTCGGGAAAACCCGAAAAAGGCATATGTACACCCCGCTTTTGAAGGACGTGTCTTTTTATGTCTGGTCCGCCACTTTCACCCCCCTTCCAGTGATTAACGCTAAGGTACAAAATTGGTTGAGAAAAAAAAATATTATACCTATGGAAGGTCAACGTGGTAATCTAAAATATATACATTTTACTGGGTGAATATGTCGCTTGTAACATTGATAATGGTATTAGTAGTGGACAGCACTTTTCATGGTTTATAATATGCGTACGCAAGATATATCGGAGTATATTAATAAGTATGTTCGTGAGCTAACGGCATTCCGAAGAAGTCTGGAAATTTTACTCTTCTACCGGAACGTGTTGTCGTTGGTACGTTTGAAGTGCCTTGTGCTTGTACTTCTGGTTGCAGGTTAGCCTTGTTGTGTTGTGTATTATTGTTTGCGGCATCTTTTAATAAATATGCTGGTTTAAGGCGGTCGATGGAGATTTTTGTATGTTTTCCGGCGATATCAAGGGTAAAATATTTTGTTGCGCGGTCGATTACTGTATATGGTCCATCGTATGGTGGCTGTAAGGGTTTTCTTACCCCGTCATGGCGAACGAAGACTTGTTTCGATGTTGCTAGGTCTTTAAAAATAAAAGGGTTTTTCTCTCCGTTTTTAACTGGAGCTGTAGGTTTAATTTCCTTGATATGCTGGCGTAGTTGTTTTACGAAATCATTGGTATCCTGTACTTTATGGTTTTCGAAAAATTCTCCTGGTAAACGGACACTTTCTCCATATACTAGCTCTGTTGAGCTTGCCTTTAGATCTTCTTTGGGTGCTGATCTAATGCCTAATAGAACAATAGGAAGTCGTTGCGTCCATTTGTTGTCTTCATGACACATGATTCCTGCTTTGAGTTGCCTATGAAATCGTTCAACCATTCCGTTGGCTTGCGGGTGGTATGCAGTTGTCATAAGGTGTGAGGCGCCAATCAAACGGGTTGATTCTTTGAATAACTGTGATGTGAACTGTCTTCCTTGGTCGGTTGTTATTCTCGCGGGGACTCCGAAGCGGCTAATCCAGTTCATAAAAACTTTTGCGACTGCTTCTGCGGTGATTTCTTCCACTGGCCAGGCTTCGGGCCATCGCGTGAATCGGTCCACGCACGTTACGCAGTACTTGAAACCTTCTGAGGATGTCATCGGGCCAACTATGTCCATATGAATGTGCTGGAATCTAGCGCTCGGTGTTTCAAATTTGCCTATAGGTGAAGACACGTGTTTAAATATTTTTGCTTTTTGGCATTGTATGCATGTTCGAACCCATTGTGTTCAATCTTTCCGCATGAATGGCCACACAAACCTTTCTGAAATAAGTTTTATGGTGGCCCGTGTACCTGGGTGGGCTAATCCATGGATCTGTTGGAAAACCTTGTTGCGAAATGACGGTACAATATAAGGGCGGGCACTCTGTGTAGAAATATCGCAGTAGATGTTGGCTTTACACGGTTCAAAGAAAATAGATTTTAGTTGTAGGTTTGTATCGGATTGAAATAAATGTTGTAGTTCTTTGTCATCGGTTTGTGCTACGGCGAGAGCTGAATAATTGATCTCTTCGATTTCTTCGATTCTCGATAAAGCGTCTGCGACTACATTATTTATGCCCGAAATATGTTTTATGTCCGATGTGAATTGTGAAATGTAGTCAAAGTAACGGAACTGCCTTGGGGATTTTTCTTTCTTTTGGTTAAAAACATAAGTAAGCGGTTTGTGGTCGGCGAATATGGTGAAGTTTCTGCCTTCTACAGCGTAAATGAAGTACTTTATGGCTTCGTAAATAGCGAGAAGCTCGCGATCGTACGCGCTATACTTAGCTTGTGTTTTTGTCAGGGGGCGAGAGAAAATTCCAAGGGGTTGCCAATCGTTGTTTGTCCTTTGTTGCAAAACGGCTCCTATCGCGTGGTCAGAAGCGTCCACAGTTATTGATAATGGAGCATTTATTGCTGGATGTACCAACAGCGTGGCGTTTGCTAGGCCTTCTTTTATTGCGACGAAAGCTTGTTTGGCCTCTTCGGTCCAATTGATAGGTTTGTTACCTGTCATTTTTGGGCCTGTCAGTAGGCCGTTAAGGGGCTTTTGTCGTGTCGCAGCTGCTGGCAGGAATCGGCGGTAGAAGTTAACCATCCCAAGGAAACGGCGTAATTGTTTTACGGTTGTCGGCTGAGGGAAGTTTTTTACGGCGTCGACCTTATGTTCGGGTGGGCGAGTGCCCTTCTCGTCTACCTGGTAGCCGAGAAATTTGACCTGAGAGGCTCCGAATACGCATTTGCTTGGGTTTATGACAATGCCATATTCCTTAAATCTTTTGAAAATAATCTCGAGGTGTTGCAGATGTTCGCTCGGGTTTGCGGAAGCTATTAAAAAGTCGTCGAGATAGGCGAAAACGAAATCCAAACCTCGCGTAACTTCGTCTATAAATCTCTGAAAAGTTTGAGCTATCCCGCAAAGGCCGAAGGATCCGTATAAATATTCAAATAAACCAAAAGGTGTGATTACGGCGGTTTTTGGAATATCCTCCGCAGCTATCGGTATCTGGTGGTAAGCGCGCACGAAGTCGATGGTTGAAAAGATTGTTTTCCCGTGTAGATTTTGTGAGAAATCTTCGATGCGTCGTATTGGATATCTATTCGGAATTGTTCGTTTATTCAGCCCGCGGTAGTCGACGCAAGGGCGCCATTCTCCGTTCTTTTTCGTGAACATGTGCAACGGTGATGACCATGGGCTCTTAGAAGGTCGAATAATCCCTTGCTTGAGCAGCAGGTCAAATTCCGCTTTTGCTGCTTTATAACGGTCCGGTGCGAGTCGTCGGAATTTGTGAGAGATAGGCGGTCCGGGGGTCGTTTCAATATGGTGCTCGATACTGTGTTTTGCACGCAGTAGGCCGAGTTTCTCCAACGTCGTATCCGTGTGCGTAGCGAGGATTGCTCGTACATGCGTCGGCAACCGGTTGAGCCATATAGATCGAACTATATTGTCCGGCACTGAATTTTCCAGCCCCCTTAGGTACCGCAAAAACTGTGAAGGTTTCCGGTCCCCTATTTCCTCTCGCTCCAGGAGTCGCTGAAGACGCGATTCGTTCGACTGCGAGAGGCGCGATATGAGCGTCTCTTTCAAAATTTTGAAGGGATTTTCAGCTGGCGGGTTGATAATTAGATCCTGTACCTCGGTTGCGTACTTGGTTTCCAAGTTCGAGGCTGCGTACCAGAACTTCTTATTCTCGCTTTTTATTCCCGCTATGAGAAACTGTCCTTCCAGTTGTGCAAACCACATAGCTGGTACCTCGGGTGTGAAGCTAGGTACGCGTATATTAATTTGATTTACCTCTACACCGGAGGCAGTAGTTTGGATGGGGCTGGCGTCCGTCATTTCGTATGTATTAAAAAAAAGTTCACACAGATTGTATAACACCACTCGGGTCGCGAAGTTCGTATGTTGCCGAACGAAATGTCACTAAAAGTCGCTAAGTACTCGGTTATAACGCACTCGCGGTACTCTCGGATCACGTCGGGGTCACCAGTTTGTCGCAGGGGTTACTGCGACGGTTTATATAAAATAATCCGAGAGAGTTTTTGGTTTTTATATAACGAGAACTTTAATATAACTTGTAACAAAAGGCGATGAGGTACAGTGTGTAGAAGGTAAAGGTAAACGAGTGACGGATGATACAGAAATATGAACACGTTGAGAGTCGGAGGAAAACTTGCTAACTGACTTCTCGGTCGAGAGGTCCTCGTATTTATTGGTAAGGGATAGTCCTTGGGAAGGGCGAAGGCCTTTCCCGAAGATTTTCCGACCGGGGTGATCCGGGACCTATGGTTCGAAGCTGTGTCCCAACGCTTTTATTGTTTTATTGGGGCGTGTACGCCTTGCGTCGCGAAAACCCGAAAAAGGCATATGTACACCCCGCTTTTGAAGGACGTGTCTTTTTATGTCTGGTCCGCCACAAAGGTTTAACTTCAAATCCAGGCGAAACAAATAATTTACTTTCAAACGCTTGGGATATAAGTGATATAGCTTCAAATGCAGACGAAACAAACGTGTTAGCTTCAAATCCATGCGAAACAAATGATTTATCATCAGATAGGTGCGATATAAGTGATATAGTTTCAAATGCAGGGGAAACAAACGAGTTAGCTTCAAATCCATACAAAACACATGATTAAGCTTCAAATCAATGCTATGTAGAATTTTTCGCTTCAAATCCATGAGACACTAATGATTTAGCTTCATATAACAGCGATATAAGTGATATAGCTAAAAATGGAGACGAAACAAACGAGTTAGCTTCAAATCCAAGTGAATCACATGACTTAGCTTCAAAGCAGTGCGATTTAGAAGGTTTAACTTCAAATCCAAGCGAAACAAATAATTTACTTTCAAACGCTTGGGATATAAGTGATATAGCTTCAAATGCAGACGAAACAAACGAGTTAGCTTCAAATCCATGCGAAACAAATGATTTATCATCAGATAGTTGCGATATAAGTGATATAGTTTCAAATGCAGGGGAAACAAACGAGATAGCTTCAAATCCATACAAAACACATGATTAAGCTTCAAATCAATGCTATGTAGAATTTTTCGCTTCAAATCCATAAGACACTAATGATTTAGCTTCATATAATAGCGATATAAGTGATATAGATAAAAATGCAGACGAAACAAACGAGTTAGCTTCAAATCCAAGCGAATCACATGATTTAGCTTCAAAGCAGTGCGATTTAGAAGGTTTAACTTCAAATCCAGGCGAAACAAATAATTTACTTTCAAACGCTTGGGATATAAGTGATATAGCTTCACATGCAGACGCAACAAACGAGTTAGCTTCAGATACATGCGAAACAAATGGTTTAGGTTCAGATACTTGCGATATAAGTGATATAGCTTCAAATGCAGACGAAATAAACGAGTTGGCTTCATATCCAAGCGAAACACATGATTTAGCTTCAAATCGATGCCATGTAGAAGGTTTAGCTTCAAATCCATGCGAAACATATGGTTTAGGTTCAGATGCTTGCGATGTAAGTGATATAGCTTTAAATGCAGACGAAACAAACGAGTTAGCTTCAAATCCATACAAAACACATGACATTACTTCAAATTCTTGCGATATAAGTGATATAGCTTCAAATGCAGACGAACCAAACGAGTTAGTTTAAAAATCCATGCGGTACACATGATTTAGCTTCAAATCAATGCGATGTAGAAGGCTTAGCTTCAAATCCAAGCGAATCACTTGATATAGCTTCAAATCAATGCGATTTAGAAGGTTTAGCTTCAAATCCATGCGAAAAACATGATTTAGCTGCAAATCAATGCTAAGTAGAAGGTTTAGATTCAAATCCATGCGAAACATATGATTTAGGTTCAGATACTTGCGATATAAGTGATATAGCTTAAAATTCAGGAGAAACAAACGAGTTAGCTCCAAATCCATGCGATGCACAATATGCAGCTACAAATCAATGCGATGTAGAAGGTTTAGTTTCAAATCCATGCGAAACATATGATTTAGGTTCAGATATTTGCGATATAAGTGATATAGCTTCAAATTCAGGAGAAACAAACCAGTTAGCTCCAAATCCTTGCGATGCTCAAGATTCAGCTACAAATCAATGCGATGTAGAAGGTTTAGTTTCAAATCCATGCGAAACATATGATTTAGGTTCAGATACAAATTCAGAAGGATCAAACGAGTTAGCTCCAAATCCATGCGATGCACGAGATTCCGCTACAAATCAATGCGATGTGGATGGTTTAGCTTCAAATCCAAGCGAAGCACATGGTTTAGCTTCAAATCAATGCGATGTAGAAGGTTTAGCTTCAAATCCATGCGAAACACATGATTTAGCTGCAAATCAATGCTATGCAGAAGGTTTAGTTTCAAATCCATGCGAAACATACTATTTAGGTTCAGATACTCCCGATGTAAGTGATATAGTTTAAAACTCAGGAGAAACAAACGAGTTAACCTTCAAATCCAAGCAAAACACATGATTTAGCCACAAATCAATGCGATGTAGAAGGTTTAGCTGCAAATCCATGCGACACTAATAATTTAGCTTCAAATAATCGCGTTATAAATATTGAAGTTTCAAATGCAGGCGATACAAACGAGTCAGCTTTAAATCCAAGCAAAACACATGATTAAGCTTCAAATGCATGCGAAAGACAAGATTTAGGTTCAAATTCATGCGAAACACATGGTTTAGATTCAAATTCATGCCAAACAAATGATTTAGCTTCAGATACTTGCGATATAAGTGAAATAGCTTCAAATGGAGACGAAACAATCGAGTTAACTTCAAATCCAAGAGAATCACATGATTTAGCTTCAAATAAATGCGATTTATAAGGTTTAGCTTCAAATCCATGCGAAACAACTGTTTTGGCTTCAAATACATGCGATATAAGTGATATAGCATCAAATGCAAGAGAACCGAACGAGTTAGCTTTAAATCCATGCAAAACACATGCTTAAGCTTCAAATCAATGCGATGTAGAAGGCTAAGCTTCAAATCCATGCGAAACAAATGAATTAGCTTCAGATACTTGCGATATAAGTGATATAACTTCAAATGCAGACGAAACAAACGAGTTGGCTTCAAAATCCGTGAGATACACATGATTTAGCTTCAAATCAATGCGATGTAGAAGTTTTAGCTCCAAATCCATGCGAAATACATGATTTAGCAGCAAATAAATGCGATCTAGAAGGTTTAGCTCAAAATCCATGCGAAACCAATAATTTAGCTCCAGATACTTGCGATCTAAGAGTGATATAGCTTCACATGCAGACGCAACAAACGAGTTAACTTCAGATACATGCGAAACAAATGGTTTAGGTTCAGATACTTGCGATATAAGTGAAGCTCAATCATTTGCTTCTCATGGATTGGAAGCTAATCCTTCTATATCGCATTGATTTGAAGCTAAATCATGTGTTTCGCATGGATTTTAATCTAACTCGTTTGTATTCCCTGAATTTGAAACTATATCCGTTATGTCGCAAGTATCGTATTCTAAATCATTTGTTTCGCATGGATTTGAAGCTAACTCGTTCGTTTCGCCTGCATTTGAAGCTGTATCACTTATATTGCAAGTATCTGAAGCTAAATCATTTGTGTTGCATGGATTTGAAGCTAAACCTTCCACATAACATTGATTTGAATCTAAATCATCTGTTTCGTATGGAGTTGAAGCTAGCTCGTTTGTTTCTTCTGCATTTGAAGATAAATAACATATATCGCAAGTATCTGAAGCTAAATCATTTGTTTCGCGTGGATTTGAAGATTAGCCTTCACCTTCGCAATTGATTTGAATCTAAATCATTTGTTGCGCATGGATTTGAAGCAATCTCGTTTGTTTCTCCTGCATTTGAAGCTATATCACATATATCGCAAGTATCTGATGCTAAATCATTTGTTTCGCACGGATTTGAAGCTAAACCTTCAACATCGCATTGATTTGGAGCTAAATCATGTGCTTCGTATGGAGTTGAAGCTAGCTCGTTTGTTGCCCCTGCATTTGAAGCTATATCACTTATATCGCAAGTTCATGTGCTACATCATGTGTTTCGCTTTGACTTGAAGCTATACCTTCTACATCGCATTGATTTGCAGCTAAATTATGTGTTTCGCATGGATTTGAATCTTACTTGTTTGTTTCGCCTGCATTTGAAGCTATATCACTTAAATCGCAAGCATTTGAAGCTAAATCATGTGTTCCGCATGGATTTGAAGCTAAGCCTTCTACATCGCATTGATTTGAAGCTTAATCATGTGTGTCGCATGGAGTTGAAGCCAGCTCGTTTGTTTCGGCTGCATTTGAACGTATATCGCTTATAACGCAATTATCTGAAGATAAATCATTTGTTCCGCATGGATTTGAAGCTAAGCCTTCTACTTCGCATTGATTTGAAGCTAAATCATGTGTATCGCATGCATTTTGAAGCTAACTCGTTTGATTCGTCTGCATTTGAAGCTATATCACTTATATCCCGAGTGTTTAATGCTAAATCATTTGTTTCGCATGGATTTGTATCTAAACCTTCTACATCGCATTGATTTGATGCTAAATCATGTGTTTCGCTTGGATGTGAAGCTAACTCATTTGTTTCGTCTGCATTTGAAGCTATATCACTTATATCACAAGTGTTTGAAGCTAAATCATTTGTTTCGCATGAATTTGAAGCTAAACCTTCTACATCGCATTGATTTGAAGCTTAATCATGTGCTTCGTATGGAGTTGAAGCTAGCTCGTTTGTTGCCCCTGCATTTGAAGCTATATCACTTATATCGCAAGTTCATGTGCTACATCATGTGTTTCGCTTTGACTTGAAGCTATACCTTCTACATCGCATTGATTTGCAGCTAAATTATGTGTTTCGCATGGATTTGAATCTTACTTGTTTGTTTCGCCTGCATTTGAAGCTATATCACTTAAATCGCAAGCATTTGAAGCTAAATCATGTGTTCCGCATGGATTTGAAGCTAAGCCTTCTACATCGCATTGATTTGAAGCTTAATCATGTGTGTCGCATGGAGTTGAAGCCAGCTCGTTTGTTTCGGCTGCATTTGAACGTATATCGCTTATAACGCAATTATCTGAAGATAAATCATTTGTTCCGCATGGATTTGAAGCTAAGCCTTCTACTTCGCATTGATTTGAAGCTAAATCATGTGTATCGCATGCATTTTGAAGCTAACTCGTTTGATTCGTCTGCATTTGAAGCTATATCACTTATATCCCGAGTGTTTAATGCTAAATCATTTGTTTCGCATGGATTTGTATCTAAACCTTCTACATCGCATTGATTTGATGCTAAATCATGTGTTTCGCTTGGATGTGAAGCTAACTCATTTGATTCGTCTGCATTTGAAGCTATATCACTTATATCACAAGTGTTTGAAGCTAAATCATTTGTTTCGCATGAATTTGAAGCTAAACCTTCTACATCGCATTGATTTGAAGCTTAATCATGTGTTTCACGTGGATTTGAAGCTATTTCGTTTCTATCCCCTGCATTTGAAGCTATATCTTTTATATCGTAAGTATCTGATACTAAATCATTTGTTTCGCATGGATTTGAAGCTAAACCTTCTAAATCGCATGAATTTTAAGCTAAATCATGTGTTCCGCATGGATTTGAAGCTAACTCGTTTGTTTCGTCTGCACTTAAAGCAATATTACATATATCGCTAGTATCTGAAGCTAAATCATTTGTTTCTCATGGATTTGAAGCTAAACCTTCTTCATCGCATGGACTTGAAGCTAACTCGTTTGTTTCGCATGCAGCTGAAACTATATCACCCATATCCCAAGTGTTTGCAGCTCTATCATTTGTTTCGCATGGATTTGAAGCTAAACCATCTAAATCGCATGAATTTTAAGCTAAATCATGTGTTCCGCATGGATTTGAAGCTAACTCGTTTGTTTCGTTTGCAATTAAAGCAATATCATATATATCGCTAGTATCTGAAGCTAAATCATTTGTTTCGCATGGATTTGAAGCTAAACCTCCAACATCGCTTTGATTTGCAGCTATATCATGTGTTTCGCATGGATTTGCAGCTAACTCGTTCGTTTCGCCCGCATTTAATGCTATATCACTTATATCGCAAGTATCTGAATCTAAATCATTTCTTTCGCATGGATTTGAAGCTAAGCCTTCTACATCGCATTGATTTGAAGCTTAATCATGTGTGTCGCATGGAGTTGAAGCCAGCTCGTTTGTTTCGGCTGCATTTGAACGTATATCGCTTATAACGCAATTATCTGAAGATAAATCATTTGTTCCGCATGGATTTGAAGCTAAGCCTTCTACTTCGCATTGATTTGAAGCTAAATCATGTGTATCGCATGCATTTTGAAGCTAACTCGTTTGATTCGTCTGCATTTGAAGCTATATCACTTATATCACAAGTGTTTGAAGCTAAATCATTTGTTTCGCATGAATTTGAAGCTAAACCTTCTACATCGCATTGATTTGAAGCTTAATCATGTGTTTCACGTGGATTTGAAGCTAATTCGTTTCTATCCCCTGCATTTGAAGCTATATCATTTATATCGCAAGTATCTGATACTAAATCATTTGTTTCGCATGGATTTGAATCTAAACCTTCTACATCGCATTGCTTTGCATCTAAATGATGTTTTTCACAAGGATTTGAACTAACTCGTTTGTTTCGTCTGCATTTGAAGCTATATCACTTATATCGCAAGCATTTGAAGCTAAATCATTTGTTCCGCATGGATTTGAAGCTAAGCCTTCTACTTCGCATTGATTTGAAGCTAAATCATGTGTATCGCATGCATTTTGAAGCTAACTCGTTTGATTCGTCTGCATTTGAAGCTATATCACTTATATCCCGAGTGTTTGATGCTAAATCATTTGTTTCGCATGGATTTGTATCTAAACCTTCTACATCGCATTGATTTGATGCTAAATCATGTGTTTCGCTTGGATCTGAAGCTAACTCATTTGTTTCGTCTGCATTTGAAGCTATATCACTTATATCCCAAGTGTTTAAGCTAAATCATTTGTTTCGCATGGATTTGAAGCTAAACCTTCTACATCGCATGGACTTGAAGCTAACTCGTTTGTTTCGCATGCAGCTGAAACTTTATCACCCATATCCCAAGTGTTTGCAGCTCTATCATTCGTTTCGCATGGATTTGAAGCTAAACCATCTAAATCGCATGAATTTTAAGCTAAATCATGTGTTCCGCATGTATTTGAAGCTAACTCGTTTGTTTTGTCTGCACTTAAAGCAATATCACATATATCGCTAGTATCTGAAGTTAAATCATTTGTTTCGCATGGATTTGAAGCCAAACCTTCTAAATCGCATTGATTTGATGTTAAATCATGTGTTTTGCATGGATTTGAAGCTAACTCGTTTGTTTCCCTTGCATTTGAAGCTATATCACTTATATCGCAAGTATCTGATGCTAAGTCATTTATTTCGCATGGATTTGAAGCTAACTCGTTTGTTTGGCCTGCAGTTGAATCTATATCAGTTATATCGCAAGTATTTGAAGCAAAATCATTTGTTCCGCATCGATTTGAAGCTAAGCCTTCTACTTCGATTTGATTTGAAGCTAAATCATTTGATTCTCTTGGATGTGAAGCTAGCTCGTTTGTTTCGTCTGCATTTGAAGCTATATCACTTATATCCCAAATGTGTGACGCTACATCATTTGATTCGCTTGGATTTAAAGCTAAACGATCTACATCGCATTGATTTGAAGCTGAATCATGTGTTTTGCATGCATTTGAAGCTAACTCGTTTGATTCCCCTGCATTTGAAGCTATATCACTTATATCGCAAGTTCATGTGCTAAATCATGTGTTTCGCTTTGACTTGAAGCTATACCTTCTACATCGCATTGATTTGCAGCTAAATTATGTGTTTCGCATGGATTTGAATCTTACTTGTTTGTTTCGCCTGCATTTGAAACTATATCACTTAAATCGCAAGCATTTGAAGCTAAATCATTTGTTCCGCATGGATTTGAAGCTAAGCCTTCTACATCGCATTGATTTGAAGCTTAATCATGTGTGTCGCATGGAGTTGAAGCCAGCTCGTTTGTTTCGGCTGCATTTGAACGTATATCGCTTATAACGCAATTATCTGAAGATAAATCATTTGTTCCGCATGGATTTGAAGCCAAGCCTTCTACTCCGCATTGATTTGAAGATAAATCATGTGTATCGCATGTATTTTGAAGCTAACTCGTTTGATTCGTCTGCATTTGAAGCTATATCACTTATATCCCGAGTGTTTGATGCTAAATCATTTGCTTCGCATGGATTTGTATCTAAACCTTCTACATCGCATGGACTTGAAGCTAACTCGTTTGTTTCGCATGCAGCTGAAACTATATCACCCATATCCCAAGTGTTTGCAGCTCTATCATTTGTTTCGCATGGATTTGAAGCTAAACCATCTAAATCGCATGAATTTTAAGCTAAATCATGTGTTCCGCATGGATTTGAAGCTAACTCGTTTGTTTCGTCTGCACTTAAAGCAATATCACATATATCGCTAGAATCTGAAGCTAAATCATTTGCTTCGAATGGATTTGAAGCTAAACCTTCTACATCGCATGGACATGAAGCTAACTCGTTTGTTTCGCATGCAGCTGAAGCTATATCACCCATATCCCAAGTGTTTGCAGCTCTATCATTTGTTTCGCATGGATTTGAAGCTAAGCGATCTAAATCGCATGAATTTTAAGCTAAATCATGTGTTCCGCATGGATTTGAAGCTAACTCGTTTGTTTCGTCTGCACTTAAAGCAATATCACATATATCGCTAGTATCTGAAGCTAAATCATTTGTTTCGCATGGATTTGAAGCTAAACCTTCTACATCGCATGGACTTGAAGCTAACTCGTTTGTTTCGCATGCAGCTGAAGCTAACTCGTTTGTTTCGTCTGCACTTAAAGCAATATCGCATATATCGCTAGTATCTGAAGCTAAATCATTTGTTTCGCATGGATTTGAAGCTAAACCTTCAACATCGCTTTGATTTGCAGCTATATCATGTGTTTCGCATGGATTTGCAGCTAACTCGTTTGTTTCCCTTGCATTTGAAGCTATATCACTTATATCCCATATGTGTGAAGCTACATCATTTGTTTCGCTTGGATTTAAAGCTAAACGATCTACATCGCATTGATTTGAAGCTAAATCATGTGTTTTGCATGCATTTGAAGCTAACTCGTTTGTTTCCCCTGCATTTGAAGCTATATCACTTATATCGCAAGTTCATGTGCTAAATCATGTGTTTCGCTTTGACTTGAAGCTATACCTTCTACATCGCATTGATTTGAAGCTTAATCATGTGTGTCGCATGGAGTTGAAGCTATCTCGTTTGTTTCGTCTGCAGTTGAATCTATATCACTTATATCGCAAGCATTTGAAGCTAAATCATTTGTTCCGCATGGATTTGAAGCTCAGCCTTCTACTTCGCATTGATTTTAAGCTAAATCATGTGTATCGCATGCATTTTGAAGCTAACTCGTTTGATTTGTCTGCATTTGAAGCTATATCACTTATATCCCGAGTGTTTGATGCTAAATCATTTGTTTCGCATAGATTTGTATCTAAACCTTCTACATCGCATTGATTTGATGCTAAATCATGTGTTTCGCTTGGATGTGAAGCTAACTCATTTGTTTCGTCTGCATTTGAAGCTATATCACTTATATCCCAAGTGTTTGAAGCTAAATCATTTGTTTCGCATGAATTTGAAGCTAAACCTTCTATATCCCATTGATTTGAAGCTTAATCATGTGTTTCGCATGGATTTGAAGCTAATTCGTTTGTATCCCCTGCATTTGAAGCTATATCATTTATATCGCAAGTATCTGATACTAAATCATTTGTTTCGCATGGATTTGAAGCTAACCCTTCTACATCGCATTGCTTTGCATCTAAATGATGTTTCTCGCAAGGATTTGAACTAACTCGTTTGTTTTGTCTGCATTTGAAGCTATATCACTTATATCCCAAGTGTTTGAAGCTAAATCATTTGTTTCGCATGGATTTGAAGCTAACTCGTTTGTTTCGTCTGCACTTAAAGCAATATCACATATATCGCTAGTATCTGAAGCTAAATCATTTGTTTCGAATGGATTTGAAGCTAAACCTTCTACATCGCATGGACATGAAGCTAACTCGTTTGTTTCGCATGCAGCTGAAGCTATATCACCCATATCCCAAGTGTTTGCAGCTCTATCATTTGTTTCGCATGGATTTGAAGCTAAGCGATCTAAATCGCATGAATTTTAAGCTAAATCATGTGTTCCGCATGGATTTGAAGCTAACTCGTTTGTTTCGTCTGCACTTAAAGCAATATCACATATATCGCTAGTATCTGAAGCTAAATCATTTGTTTCGCATGGATTTGAAGCTAAACCTTCTACATCGCATGGACTTGAAGCTAACTCGTTTGTTTCGCATGCAGCTGAAGCTAACTCGTTTGTTTCGTCTGCACTTAAAGCAATATCGCATATATCGCTAGTATCTGAAGCTAAATCATTTGTTTCGCATGGATTTGAAGCTAAACCTTCAACATCGCTTTGATTTGCAGCTATATCATGTATTTTGCATGGATTTGAAGCTAACTCGTTTGTTTCCCCTGCATTTGAAGCTATATCACTTATATCGATTAGTATCTGAAGCTAAATCATTGGTTTCGCATGGATTTGAAGCGAAACCTTCTAAATCGTATTGATTTGCTGCTGAATCATGTGTTTCGCATGGATTTGAAGCTAACTCGTTTGTTTCGTCTGCATTTGGAGGTATATCACTTATATCGCAAGTATCTGAAACTAAATCATTTGTTTAGCATGGATTTGAAGCTAAACCTTCTACATCGCATGGACTTGAAGCTAACTCGTTTGTTTCGCATGCAGCTGAAACTATATCACCCATATCCCAAGTGTTTGCAGCTCTATCATTTGTTTCGCATGGATTTGAAGCTAAACCATCTAAATCGCATGAATTTTAAGATAAATCATGTTTTCCGCATGGATTTGAAGCTAACTGGTTTGTTTCGTTTGCACTTAAAGCAATATCACATATATCGCTAGTATCTGAAGCTAAATCATTTGTTTCGCATGGATTTGAAGCTAAACCTTCAACATCGCTTTGATTTGCAGCTATATCATGTGTTTCGCATGGATTTGAAGCTAATTCGTTTGAATCCCCTGCATTTGAAGCTATATCATTTATATCGCAAGTATCTGATACTAAATCATTTGTTTCGCATAGATTTGTATCTAAACCTTCTACATCGCATTGATTTGATGCTAAATCATGTGTTTCGCTTGGATGTGAAGCTAACTCATTTGTTTCGTCTGCATTTGAAGCTATATCACTTATATCCCAAGTGTTTGAAGCTAAATCATTTGTTTCGCATGAATTTGAAGCTAAACCTTCTATATCCCATTGATTTGAAGCTTAATCATGTGTTTCGCATGGATTTGAAGCTAATTCGTTTGTATCCCCTGCATTTGAAGCTATATCATTTATATCGCAAGTATCTGATACTAAATCATTTGTTTCGCATGGATTTGAAGCTAAACCTTCTACATCGCATTGCTTTGCATCTAAATGATGTTTTTCGCAAGGATTTGAACTAACTCGTTTGTTTCGTCTGCATTTGAAGCTATATCACTTATATCCCAAGTGTTTGAAGCTAAATCATTTGTTTCGCATGGATTTGAAGCTAACTCGTTTGTTTCGTCTACATTTGGAGGTATGTCACTTATATCGCAAGTATCTGAAACTAAATCATTTGTTTAGCATGGATTTGAAGCTAAACCTTCTACATCGCTTTGATTTGCAGCTATATCATGTGTTTCGCATGGATTTGCAGCTAACTCGTTCGTTTCGCCCGCATTTGATGCTATATCACTTATATCGCAAGTATCTGAAGCTAAATCATTTCTTTCGCATGGATTGGAAGCTAAACCTTCTACATCGCATGGACTTGAAGCTAACTCGTTTGTTTCGCATGAAGCTGAAGCTATATCACCCATATCCCAAGTGTTTGCAGCTCTATCATTTGTTTCGCATGGATTTGAAGCTAAACCATCTAAATCGCATGAATTTTAAGCTAAATCATGTGTTCCGCATGGATTTGAAGCTAACTCGTTTGTTTCGTCTGCACTAAAAGCAATATCACATATATCGCTAGTATCTGAAGCTAAATCATTTGTTTCGCATGGATTTGAAGCCAAACCTTCTATATCGCATTGATTTGATGTTAGATCATGTGTTTTGCATGGATTTGAAGCTAACTCGTTTGTTTCCCTTGCATTAGAAGCTATATCACTTATATCGCAAGTATCTGATGCTAAGTCATTTATTTCGCATGGATTTGAAGCTAACTCGTTTGTTTGGCCTGCAGTTGAATC
Source organism: Megalopta genalis (assembly GCF_051020955.1). Taxonomy (NCBI): domain Eukaryota; kingdom Metazoa; phylum Arthropoda; class Insecta; order Hymenoptera; family Halictidae; genus Megalopta; species Megalopta genalis. The sequence goes on from NW_027476297.1 coordinate 35,352, forward strand.
TATATCAGTTATATCGCAAGTATTTGAAGCAAAATCATTTGTTCCGCATCGATTTGAAGCTAAGCCTTCTACTTCGAATTGATTTGAAGCTAAATCATTTGATTCGCTTGGATGTGAAGCTAGCTCGTTTGTTTCGTCTGTATTTGAAGCTATATCACTTATATCCCAAATGTATGACGCTACATCATTTGATTCACTTGGATTTAAAGCTAAACGATCTACATCGCATTGATTTGAAGCTGAATCATGTGTTTTGCATGCATTTGAAGCTAACTAGTTTGTTTCCCCTGCATTTGAAGCTATATCACTTAAATCGCAAGCATTTGAAGCTAAATCATTTGTTCCGCATGGATTTGAAGCTAAGCCTTCTACATCGCATTGATTTGAAGCTTAATCATGTGTGTCGCATGGAGTTGAAGCCAGCTCATTTGTTTCAGCTGCATTTGAACGTATATCGCTTATAACGCAATTATCTGAAGATAAATCATTTCTTCCGCATGGATTTGAAGCTAAGCCTTCTACTTCGCATTGATTTCATGTTAAATCATGTGTTTTGCATGGATTTGAAGCTAACTCGTTTGTTTCCCTTGCATTTGAAGCTATATCACTTATATCCCAAATGTGTGAAGCTACATCATTTGTTTCGCATGGATTTAAAGCTAAACAATCTACATCGCATTGATTTGAAGCTAAATCATGTGTTTTGCATGCATTTGAAGCTAACTCGTTTGTTTCCCCTGCATTTGAAGCTATATCACTTATATCGCAAGTTCATGTGCTAAATCATGTGTTTCGCTTTGACTTGAAGCTATACCTTCTACATCGCATTGATTTGATGCTAAATCATGTGTTTCGCTTGGATGTGAAGCTAACTCATTTGTTTCGTCTGCATTTGAAGCTATATCACTTATATCCCAAGTGTTTGAAGCTAAATCATTTGTTTCGCATGAATTTGAAGCTAAACCTTCTACATCGCATTGATTTGAAGCTTAATCATGTGTTTCACGTGGATTTGAAGCTAATTCGTTTCTATCCCCTGCATTTGAAGCTATATCATTTATATCGCAAGTATCTGATACTAAATCATTTGTTTCGCATGGATTTGAAGCTAAACCTTCTACATCGCATTGATTTGAAGCTTAATCATGTGTTTCACGTGGATTTGAAGCTAATTCGTTTCTATCCCCTGCATTTGAAGCTATATCATTTATATCGCAAGTATCTGATACTAAATCATTTGTTTCGCATGGATTTGAAGCTAAACCTTCTACATCGCATTGCTTTGCATCTAAATGATGTTTTTCACAAGGATTTGAACTAACTCGTTTGTTTCGTCTGCATTTGAAGCTATATCACTTATATCCCAAGTGTTTGAAGCTAAATCATTTGTTTCGCATGGATTTGAAGCTAACTCGTTTGTTTCGTCTGCATTTGGAGGTATATCACTTATATCGCAAGTATCTGAAACTAAATCATTTGTTTCGCATGGATTTGAAGCTAAACCATCTAAATCGCATGAATTTTAAGCTAAATCATGTGTTGCGCATGGATTTGAAGCTAACTCGTTTGTTTCGTCTGCACTTAAAGCAATATCACATATATCGCTAGTATCTGAAGCTAAATCATTTGTTTCGCATGGATTTGAAGCTAAACCTTCTACATCACATGGACTTGAAGCTAACTCGTTTGTTTCGCATGCAGCTGAAGCTATATCACCCATATCCCAAGTGTTTGCAGCTCTATCATTTGTTTCGCATGGATTTGAAGCTAAACCATCTAAATCGCATGAATTTTAAGCTAAATCATGTGTTCCGCATGGATTTGAAGCTAACTCGTTTGTTTCGTCTGCACTTAAAGCAATATCACATATATCGCTAGTATCTGAAGCTAAATCATTTGTTTCGCATGGATTTGAAGCTAAACCTTCAACATCGCTTTGATTTGCAGCTACATCATGTGTTTCGCATGGATTTGCAGCTAATTCGTTCGTTTCGCCTGTATTTGATGCTATATCACTTATATCGCAAGTATCTGAAGCGAATTCATTAGTTTCGCATGGATTTGAAGCCAAACCTTCTATATCGCATTGATTTGATGTTAAATCATGTGTTTTGCATGGATTTGAAGCTAACTCGTTTGTTTCCCTTGCATTTGAAGCTATATCACTTATATCGCAAGTATCTGATGCTAACTCATTTATTTCGCATGGATTTGAAGCTAACTCGTTTTTTTGGCCTTTATTTGATGCTATATCACTTATATCGCAAGTATCTGAAGCTAAATCATTAGTTTCGCATGGATTTGAAGCCAAACCTTCTATATCGCATTGATTTGATGTTAAATCATGTGCTTTGCATGGATGTGAAGCTGACTCGTTTGTTTCCCTTGCATTTGAAGCTATATCACTTATATCCCAAATGTGTGAAGCTACATCATTTGTTTCGCTTGGATTTAAAGCTAAATGATCTACATCGCATTGATTTGAAGCTAAATCATGTGTTTTGCATGCATTTGAAGCTAACTCGTTTGTTTCCCCTGCATTTGAAGCTATATCACTTATATCGCAAGTTCATGTGCTAAATCATTTGTTTCGCATGGATTTGTATCTAAACCTTCTACATCGCATTGATTTGATGCTAAATCATGTGTTTCGCTTGGATGTGAAGCTAACTCATTTGTTTCGTCTGCATTTGATGCTATATCACTTATATCCCAAGTGTTTGAAGCAAAATCATTTGTTTCGCATGAATTTGAAGCTAAACCTTCTACATCGCATTGATTTGAAGCTTAATCATGTTTTTACGTGGATTTGAAGCTAATTCGTTTCTATCCCCTGCATTTGAAGCTATATCATTTACATCGCAAGTATCTGATACTAAATCATTTGTTTCGCATGGATTTGAAGCTAAACCTTCTACATCTCATTGCTTTGCATCTAAATGATGTTTTTCACAAGGATTTGAACTAACTCGTTTGTTTCGTCTGCATTTGAAGCTATATCACTTATATCCCAAGTGTTTGAAGCTAAAACATTTGTTTCGCATGGATTTGAAGCTAACTCGTTTGTTTCGTCTGCATTTGGAGGTATATCACTTATATTGCAAGTATATGAAACTAAATCATTTGTTTCGCATGGATTTGAAGCTAAACCTTCTACATCGCATTGATTTGAAGCTGAATCATGTGTTTTGCATGCATTTGAAGCTAACTCGTTTGTTTCCCCTGCATTTGAAGCTATATCACTTATATCGCAAGTTCATGTGCTAAATCATGTGTTTCGCTTTGACTTGAAGCTATACCTTCTACATCGCATTGATTTGCAGCTAAATTATGTGTTTCGCATGGATTTGAATCTTACTTGTTCGTTTCGCCTGCATTTGAAGCTATATCACTTAAATCGCAAGCATTTGAAGCTAAAACATTTGTTCCGCATGGATTTGAAGCTAAGCCTACTACATCGCATTGATTTGAAGCTTAATCATGTGTGTCGCATGGAGTTGAAGCCAGCTCGTTTGTTTCGGCTGCATTTGAACGTATATCGCTTATAACGCAATTATCTGAAGATAAATAATTTGTTCCGCATGGATTTGAAGCTAAGCCTTCTACTTCGCATTGATTTGAAGCTAAATCATGTGTATCGCATGCATTTTGAAGCTAACTCGTTTGATTCGTCTGCATTTGAAGCTATATCACTTATATCCCATGTGTTTGAAGCTAAATCATTTGTTTCGCATGGATTTGTATCTAAACCTTCTACATCGCATTGATTTGATGCTAAATCATGTGTTTCGCTTGGATGTGAAGCTAACTCATTTGTTTCGTCTGCATTTGATGCTATATCACTTATATCCCAAGTGTTTGAAGCTAAATCATTTGTTTCGCATGGATTTGTATCTAAACCTTCTACATCGCATTGATTTGATGCTAAATCATGTGTTTCGCTTGGATGTGAAGCTAACTCATTTGTTTCGTCTGCATTTGATGCTATATCACTTATATCCCAAGTGTTTGAAGCTAAATCATTTGTTTCGCATGAATTTGAAGCCAAACCTTCTACATCGCATTGATTTGAAGCTTAATCATGTGTTTCACGTGGATTTGAAGCTAATTCGTTTCTATCCCCTGCATTTGAAGCTATATCATTTATATCGCAAGTATCTGATACTAAATCATTTGTTTCGCATGGATTTGAAGCTAAACCTTCTACATCGCATTGCTTTGCATCTAAATGATGTTTTTCGCAAGGATTTGAACTAACTTGTTTGTTTCGTCTGCATTTGAAGCTATATCACTTATATCCCAAATGTGTGAAGCTACATCATTTGATTCGCTTGGATTTAAAGCTAAACGATCTACATCGCATTGATTTGAAGCTGAATCATGTGTTTTGCATGCATGTGAAGCTAACTTCGTTTGTTTCCCCTGCATTTGAAGCTATATCACTTATATCGCAAGTTCATTTGCTAAATCATGTGTTTCGCTTTGACTTGAAGCTATACCTTCTACATCGCATTGATTTGCAGCTAAATTATGTGTTTCGCATGGATTTGAATCTTACTTGTTTGTTTCGCCTGCATTTGAAGCTATATCACTTATATCCCAAGTGTTTGAAGCTAAATCATTTGTTTCGCATGAATTTGAAGCTAAACCTTCTACATCGCATTGATTTGAAGCTAAATCATGTGTATCGCATGCATTTTGAAGCTAACTCGTTTGATTCGTCTGCATTTGAAGCTATATCACTTATATCCCGAGTGTTTGATGCTAAATCATTTGTTTCGCATGGATTTGTATCTAAACCTTCTACATCGCATTGATTTGATGCTAAATCATGTGTTTCGCTTGGATGTGAAGCTAACTCATTTGTTTCGTCTGCATTTGATGCTATATCACTTATATCCCAAGTGTTTGAAGCTAAATCATTTGTTTCGCATGAATTTGAAGCTAAACCTTCTACATCGCATTGATTTGAAGCTTAATCATGTGTTTCACGTGGATTTGAAGCTAATTCGTTTCTATCCCCTGCATTTGAAGCTATATCATTTATATCGCAAGTATCTGATACTAAATCATTTGTTTCGCATGGATTTGAAGCTAAACCTTCTACATCTCATTGCTTTGCATCTAAATGATGTTTTTCACAAGGATTTGAACTAACTCGTTTGTTTCGTCTGCATTTGAAGCTATATCACTTATATCCCAAGTGTTTGAAGCTAAATCATTTGTTTCGCATGGATTTGAAGCTAACTCGTTTGTTTCGTCTGCATTTGGAGGTATATCACTTATATTGCAAGTATATGAAACTAAATCATTTGTTTCGCATGGATTTGAAGCTAAACCTTCTACATCGCATGGACTTGAAGCTAACTCGTTTGTTTCGCATGCAGCTGAAACTATATCACCCATATCCCAAGTGTTTGCAGCTCTATCATTTGTTTCGCATGGATTTGAAGCTAAACCATCTAAATCGCATGAATTTTAAGCTAAATCATGTGTTCCGCATGGATTTGAAGCTAACTCGTTTGTTTCGTCTGCACTTAAAGCAATATCACATATATCGCTAGTATCTGAAGCTAAATCATTTGTTTCGCATGGATTTGAAGCTAAACCTTCTACATCGCATGGACTTGAAGCTAACTCGTTTGTTTCGCATGCAGCTGAAGCTATATCACCCATATCCCAAGTGTTTGCAGCTCTATCATTTGTTTCGCATGGATTTGAAGCTAAACCATCTAAATCGCATGAATTTTAAGCTAAATCATGTGTTCCGCATGGATTTGAAGCTAACTCGTTTGTTTCGTCTGCACTTAAAGCAATATCACATATATCGCTAGTATCTGAAGCTAAATCATTTGTTTCGCATGGATTTGAAGCTAAACCTTCAACATCGCTTTGATTTGCAGCTATATCATGTGTTTCGCATGGATTTGCAGCTAACTCGTTCGTTTCGCCTGCATTTGATGCTATATCACTTATATCGCAAGTATCTGAAGCTAAATCATATGTTTCGCATGGATTTGAAGCCAAACCTTCTATATCGCATTGATTTGATGTTAAATCATGTGTTTTGCATGGATTTGAAGCTAACTCGTTTGTTTCCCTTGCATTTGAAGCTATATCACTTATATCGCAAGTATCTGATGCTAAGTCATTTATTTCGCATGGATTTGAAGCTAAGCCCTCTACTTCGAATTGATTTGAAGCTAAATCATTTGATTCGCTTGGATGTGAAGCTAGCTCGTTTGTTTCGTCTGCATTTGAAGCTATATCACTTATATCCCAAATATGTGAAGCTACATCATTTGATTCGCTTGGATTTAAAGCTAAACGATCTACATCGCATTGATTTGAAGCTGAATCATGTGTTTTGCATGCATTTGAATCTTACTTGTTTGTTTCGCCTGCATTTGAAGCTATATCACTTAAATCGCAAGCATTTGAAGCTAAAACATTTGTTCCGCATGGATTTGAAGCTAAGCCTACTACATCGCATTGATTCGAAGCTTAATCATGTGTGTCGCATGGAGTTGAAGCCAGCTCGTTTGTTTCGGCTGCATTTGAACGTATATCGCTTATAACGCAATTATCTGAAGATAAATAATTTGTTCCGCATGGATTTGAAGCTAAGCCTTCTACTTCGCATTGATTTGAAGCTAAATCATGTGTATCGCATGCATTTTGAAGCTAACTCGTTTGATTCGTCTGCATTTGAAGCTATATCACTTATATCCCGAGTGTTTGATGCCAAATCATTTGTTTCGCATGGATTTGTATCTAAACCTTCTACATCGCATTGATTTGATGCTAAATCATGTGTTTCGCTTGGATGTGAAGCTAACTCATTTGTTTCGTCTGCATTTGATGCTATATCACTTATATCCCAAGTGTTTGAAGCTAAATCATTTGTTTCGCATGAATTTGAAGCTAAACCTTCTACATCGCATTGATTTGAAGCTTAATCATGTGTTTCACGTGGATTTGAAGCTAATTCGTTTCTATCCCCTGCATTTGAAGCTATATCATTTATATCGCAAGTATCTGATACTAAATCATTTGTTTCGCATGGATTTGAAGCTAAACCTTCTACATCTCATTGCTTTGCATCTAAATGATGTTTGTCACAAGGATTTGAACTAACTCGTTTGTTTCGTCTGCATTTGAAGCTATATCACTTATATCCCAAGTGTTTGAAGCTAAATCATTTGTTTCGCATGGATTTGAAGCTAACTCGTTTGTTTCGTCTGCATTTGGAGGTATATCACTTATATCGCAAGTATCTGAAACTAAATCATTTGTTTCGCATGGATTTGAAGCTAAACCTTCTACATCGCATGGACTTGAAGCTAACTCGTTTGTTTCGCATGCAGCTGAAACTTTATCACCCATATCCCAAGTGTTTGCAGCTCTATCATTTGTTTCGCATGGATTTGAAGCTAAACCATCTAAATCGCATGAATTTTAAGCTAAATCATGTGTTCCGCATGGATTTGAAGCTAACTCGTTTGTTTCGTCTGCACTTAAAGCAATATCACATATATCGCTAGTATCTGAAGCTAAATCATTTGTTTCGCATGGATTTGAAACTAAACCTTCTACATCGCATGGACTTGAAGCTAACTCGTTTGTTTCGCATGCAGCTGAAGCTATATCACCCATATCCCAAGTGTTTGCAGCTCTATCATTTGTTTCGCATGGATTTGAAGCTAAACCATCTAAATCGCATGAATTTTAAGCTAATTCATGTGTTCCGCATGGATTTGAAGCTAACTCGTTTGTTTCGTCTGCACTTAAAGCAATATCACATATATCGCTAGTATCTGAAGCTAAATCATTTGTTTCGCATGGATTTGAAGCTAAACCTTCTACATCGCATGGACTTGAAGCTAACTCGTTTGTTTCGCATGCAGCTGAAGCTAACTCGTTTGTTTCGTCTGCACTTAAAGCAATACCGCATATATCGCTAGTATCTGAAGCTAAATCATTTGTTTCGAATGGATTTGAAGCTAAACCTTCAACATCGCTTTGATTTGCAGCTATATCATGTGTTTCGCATGGATTTGCAGCTAACTCGTTCGTTTCGCCTGTATTTGATGCTATATCACTTATATCGCAAGTATCTGAAGCGAAATCATTAGTTTCGCATGGATTTGAAGCCAAACCTTCTATATCGCATTGATTTGATGTTAAATCATGTGTTTTGCATGGATTTGAAGCTAACTCGTTTGTTTCCCTTGCATTTGAAGCTATATCACTTATATCCCATATGTGTGAAGCTACATCATTTGTTTCGCTTGGATTTAAAGCTAAACGATCTACATCGCATTGATTTGAAGCTAAATCATGTGTTTTGCATGCATTTGAAGCTAACTCGTTTGTTTCCCCTGCATTTGAAGCTATATCATTTATATCGCAAGTATCTGATACTAAATCATTTGTTTCGCATGGATTTGAAGCTAAACCTTCTACATCGCATTGCTTTGCATCTAAATGATGTTTTTCGCAAGGATTTGAACTAACTCGTTTGTTTCGCCTGCATTTGAAGCTATATCACTAATATCGCAAGCATTTGAAGCTAAATCATTTGTTCCGCATGGATTTGAAGCTAAGCCTTCTACATCACATTGATTTGAAGCTTAATCATGTGTGACGCATGGAGTTGAAGCCAGCTCGTTTGTTTCGTCTGCATTTGAACGTATATCGCTTATAACGCAATTATCTGAAGATAAATCATTTGTTCCGCATGGATTTGAAGCTAAGCCTTCTACTTCGCATTGATTTGAAGCTAAATCATGTGTATCGCATGCATTTTGAAGCTAACTCGTTTGATTCGTCTGCATTTGAAGCTATATCACTTATATCCCGAGTGTTTGAAGCTAAATCATTTGTTTCGTATGGATTTGTATCTAAACCTTCTACATCGCATTGATTTGATGCTAAATCATGTGTTTCGCTTGGATGTGAAGCTAACTCATTTGTTTCGTCTGCATTTGAAGCTATATCACTTATATCCCAAGTGTTTGAAGCTAAATCATTTGTTTCGCATGGATTTGAAGCTAAACCTTCAACATCGCTTTGATTTGAAGCTTAATCATGTGTTTCGCATGGATTTGCAGCTAACTCGTTCGTTTGGCCTGCATTTGATGCTATATCACTTATATCGCAAGTATCTGAAGCTAAATCATTTGTTTCGCATGGATTTGAAGCTAAACCTTTTACATCGCATGGACTTGAAGCTAACTCGTTTGTTTCGCATGCTTCTGAAGCTATATCACCCATATCCCAAGTGTTTGCAGCTCAATCATTTGTTTCGCATGGATTAGAAGCTAAACCATCTAAATCGCATGAATTTTAATCTAAATCATGTGTTCCGCATGGATTTGAAGCTAACTCGTTAGTTTCGTCTGCACTTAATGCAATATCACATATATCGCTAGTATCTGAAGCTAAATCATTTGTTTCGCATGGATTTGAAGCTAAACCTTCAACATCGCTTTGATTTGCAGCTATATCATGTGTTTCGCATGGATTTGCAGCTAACTCGTTCGTTTCGCCTGCATTTGATGCTATATCACTTATATCGCAAGTATCTGAAGCTAAATCATTTGTTTCGCATGGATTTGAAGCCAAACCTTCTATATCGCATTGATTTGATGTTAAATCATGTGTTTTGCATGGATTTGAAGCTAACTCGTTTGTTTCCCTTGTATTTGAAGCTATATCACTTATATCGCAAGTATCTGATGCTAAGTCATTTATTTCGCATGGATTTGAAGCTAACTCGTTTGTTTGGCCTGCAGTTGAATCTATATCACTTATATCGCAAGCATTTGAAGCTAAATCATTTGTTCCGCATGGATTTGAAGCTAAGCCTTCTACATCGCATTGATTTGAAGCTTAATCATGTGTGACGCATGGAGTTGAAGCCAGCTCGTTTGTTTCGTCTGCATTTGAACGTATATCGCTTATAACGCAATTATCTGAAGATAAATCATTTGTTCCGCATGGATTTGAAGCTAAACCATCTAAATCGCATGAATTTTAAGCTAAATCATGTGTTCCGCATGGATTTGAAGCTACCTCGTTTGTTTCGTCTGCACTTAAAGCAATATCACATATATCGCTAGTATCTGAAGCTAAAACATTTGTTTCGCATGGATTTGAAGCTAAACCTTCTACATCGCATGGACTTCAAGCTATCTCGTTTGTTTCGCATGCAGCTGAAGCTATATCACCCATATCCCAAGTGTTTGCAGCTCAATCATTTGTTTCTCATGGATTTGAAGCTAAACCATCTAAATCGCATGAATTTTAAGCTAAATCATGTGTTCCGCATGGATTTGAAGCTAACTCGTTAGTTTCGTCTGCACTTAAAGCAATATCACATATATCGCTAGTATCAGAAGCTAAATCATTTGTTTCGCATGGATTTGTAGCTAAACCTTCAACATCGCTTTGATTTGCAGCTATATCATGTGTTTCGCATGGATTTGCAGCTAACTCGTTCGTTTCGCCTGCATTTGATGCTATATCACTTATATCGCAAGTATCTGAAGCTAAATCATTTGTTTCGCATGGATTTGAAGCCAAACCTTCTATATCGCATTGATTTGATGTTAAATCATGTGTTTTGCATGGATTTGAAGCTAACTCGTTTGTTTCCCTTGCATTTGAAGCTATATCACTTACATCGCAAGTATCTGATGCTAAGTCATTTATTTCGCATGGATTTGAAGCTAACTCGTTTGTTTGGCCTGCAGTTGAATCTATATCACTTATATCGCAAGTATTTGAAGCAAAATCATTTGTTCCGCATCGATTTGAAGCTAAGCCTTCTACTTCGAATTGATTTGAAGCTAAATCATTTTTTTCGCTTGGATGTGAAGCTAGCTCGTTTGTTTCGTCTGCATTTGAAGCTATATCACTTATATCACAAATGTGTGAAGCTATATCATTTGTTTCGCTTGGATTTTAAGCTAAACGATCTACATCGCATTGATTTGAAGCTAAATCATGTGTTTTGCATGCATTTGAAGCTAACTCGTTTGTTTCGCCTGCATTTGAAGCTATATCACTTATATCGCAAGCATTTGAAGCTAAATCATTTGTTCCGCATGGATTTGAAGCTAAGCCTTCTACTTCGCATTGATTTGAAGCTAAATCATGTGTATCGCATGCATTTTGAAGCTAACTCGTTTGATTCGTCTGCATTTGAAGCTATATCACTTATATCCCGAGTGTTTGATGCTAAATCATTTGTTTCGCATGGATTTGTATCTAAACCTTCTACATCGCATTGATTTGATGCTAAATCATGTGTTTCGCTTGGATCTGAAGCTAACTCATTTGTTTCGTCTGCACTTGAAGCTATATCACTTATATCCCAAGTGTTTAAGCTAAATCATTTGTTTCGCATGAATTTGAAGCTAAACCTTCTACATCGCATTGATTTGAAGCTTAATCATGTGTTTCACGTGGATTTGAAGCTAATTCGTTTCTATCTCCTGCATTTGAAGCTATATCATTTATATCGCAAGTATCTGATACTAAATCATTTGTTTCGCATGGATTTGAAGCTAAACCTTCTACATCGCATTGCTTTGCATCTAAATGATGTTTTTCGCAAGGATTTGAACTAACTCGTTTGTTTCGTCTGCATTTGAAGCTATTTCACTTATATCCCAAGTGTTTGAAGCTAAATCATTTGTTTCGCATGGATTTGAAGCTAACTCGTTTGTTTCGTCTGCATTTGGAGGTATATCACTTATATCGCAAGTATCTGAAACTAAATCATTTGTTTCGCATGGATTTGAAGCTAAACCTTCTACATCGCATGGACTTGAAGCTAACTCGTTTGTTTCGCATGCAGCTGAAACTATATCACCCATATCCCAAGTGTTTGCAGCTCTATCATTTGTTTCGCATGGATTTGAAGCTAAACCATCTAAATCGCATGAATTTTAAGCTAAATCATGTGTTCCGCATGGATTTGAAGCTAACTCGTTTGTTTCGTCTGCACTTAAAGCAATATCACATATATCGCTAGTATCTGAAGCTAAAACATTTGTTTCGCATGGATTTGAAGCTAAACCTTCTACATCGCATGGACTTGAAGCTAACTCGTTTGTTTCGCATGCAGCTGAAGCTATATCACCCATATCCCAAGTGTTTGCAGCTCAATCATTTGTTTCTCATGGATTTGAAGCTAAACCATCTAAATCGCATGAATTTTAAGCTAAATCATGTGTTCCGCATGGATTTGAAGCTAACTCGTTTGATTCGTCTGCATTTGAAGCTATATCACTTATATCCCGACTGTTTGATGCTAAATCATTTGTTTCGCATGGATTTGAAGCTAAACCTTCAACATCGCTTTGATTTGCAGCTATATCATGTGTTTCGCATGGATTTGCAGCTAACTCGTTCGTTTCGCCTGCATTTGATGCTATATCACTTATATCGCAAGTATCTGAAGCTAAATCATTTGTTTCGCATGGATTTGAAGCCAAACCTTCTATATCGCATTGATTTGATGTTAAATCATGTGTTTTGCATGGATTTGAAGCTAACTCGTTTGTTTCCCTTGCATTTCAAGCTATATCACTTATATCGCATGTATCTGATGCTAAGTCATTTATTTCGCATGGATTTGAAGCTAACTCGTTTGTTTGGCCTGCAGTTGAATCTATATCACTTATATCGCAAGTATTTGAAGCAAAATCATTTGTTCCGCATCGATTTGAAGCTAAGCCTTCTACTTCGAATTGATTTGAAGCTAAATCATTTGTTTCGCTTGAATGTGAAGCTAGCTCGTTTGTTTCGTCTGCATTTGAAGCTATATCACTTATATCCCAAATGTGTGAAGCTACATCATTTGTTTCTCTTGGATTTTAAGCTAAACGATCTACATCGCATTGATTTGAAGCTAAATCATGTGTTTTGCATGCATTTGAAGCTAACTCGTTTGTTTCCCCTGCATTTGAAGCTATGTCACTTATATCGCAAGTTCATGTGCTAAATCATGTGTTTCGCTTTGACTTGAAGCTATACCTTCTACATCGCATTGATTTGCAGCTAAATTATGTGTTTCGCATGGATTTGAATCTTACTCGTTTGTTTCGCCTGCATTTGAAGCTATATCACTTATATCGCAAGCATTTGAAGCTAAATCATTTGTTTCGCATGGATTTGTATCTAAACCTTCTACATCGCATTGATTTGATGCTAAATCATGTGTTTCGCTTGGATCTGAAGCTAACTCATTTGTTTCGTCTGCATTTGAAGCTATATCACTTATATCCCAAGTGTTTGAATCTAAATCATTTGTTTCGCATGGATTTGAAGGTAACTCGTTTGTTTCGTCTGCATTTGGAGGTATATCACTTATATCGCAAGTATCTGAAACTAAATCATTTGTTTCGCATGGATTTGAAGCTAAACCTTCTACATCGCATGGACTTGAAGCTAACTCGTTTGTTTCGCATGCAGCTGAAGCTATATTACCCATATCCCAAGTGTTTGCAGCTCAATCATTTGTTTCTCATGGATTTGAAGCTAAACCATCTAAATCGCATGAATTTTAAGCTAAATCATGTGTTCCGCATGGATTTGAAGCTAACTCGTTAGTTTCGTCTGCACTTAAAGCAATATCACATATATCGCTAGTATCAGAAGCTAAATCATTTGTTTCGCATGGATTTGAAGCTAAACCTTCAACATCGCTTTGATTTGCAGCTATATCATGTGTTTCGCATGGATTTGCAGCTAACTCGTTCGTTTCGCCTGCATTTGATGCTATATCACTTAAATCGCAAGTATCTGAAGCTAAATCATTTGTTTCGCATGGATTTGAAGCCAAACCTTCTATATCGCATTGATTTGATGTTAAATCATGTGTTTTGCATGGATTTGAAGCTAACTCGTTTGTTTCCCTTGCATTTGAAGCTATATCACTTATATCGCAAGTATCTGATGCTAAGTCATTTATTTCGCATGGATTTGAAGCTAACTCGTTTGTTTGGCCTGCAGTTGAATCTATATCACTTATATCGCAAGTATTTGAAGCAAAATCATTTGTTCCGCATCGATTTGAAGCTAAGCCTTCTACTTCGAATTGATTTGAAGCTAAATCATTTGTTTCGCTTGAATGTGAAGCTAGCTCGTTTGTTTCGTCTGCATTTGAAGCTATATCACTTATATCCCAAATGTGTGAAGCTACATCATTTGTTTCTCTTGGATTTTAAGCTAAACGATCTACATCGCATTGATTTGAAGCTAAATCATGTGTTTTGCATGCATTTGAAGCTAACTCGTTTGTTTCCCCTGCATTTGAAGCTATGTCACTTATATCGCAAGTTCATGTGCTAAATCATGTGTTTCGCTTTGACTTGAAGCTATACCTTCTACATCGCATTGATTTGCAGCTGAATTATGTGTTTCGCATGGATTTGAATCTTACTCGTTTGTTTCGCCTGCATTTGAAGCTATATCACTTATATCGCAAGCATTTGAAGCTAAATCATTTGTTCCGCATGGATTTGAAGCTAAGCCTTCTACTTCGCATTGATTTGAAGCTAAATCATGTGTATCGCATGCATTTTGAAGCTAACTCGTTTGATTCGTCTGCATTTGAAGCTATATCACTTATATCCCGAGTGTTTGATGCTAAATCATTTGTTTCGCATGGATTTGAAGCTAAGCCTTCTACTTCGCATTGATTTGATGCTAAATCATGTGTTTCGCTTGGATCTGAAGCTAACTCATTTGATTCGTCTGCATTTGAAGCTATATCACTTATATCCCGAGTGTTTGATGCTAAATCATTTGTTTCGCATGGATTTGTATCTAAACCTTCTACATCGCATTGATTTGATGCTAAATCATGTCTTTCGCTTGGATGTGAAGCTAACTCATTTGTTTCGTCTGCATTTGAAGCTATATCACTTACATCCCAAGTGTTTGAAGCTAAATCATTTGTTTCGCATGAATTTGAAGCTAAACCTTCTACATTGCATTGATTTGAAGCTTAATCATGTGTTTCACATGGATTTGAAGCTACTTCGTTTCTATCCCCTGCATTTGAAGCTATATCATTTATATCGCAAGTATCTGATACTAAATCATTTGTTTCGCATGGATTTGAAGCTAAACCTTCTACATCGCATTGCTTTGCATCTAAATGGTGTTTTTCGCAAGGATTTGAACTAACTCGTTTGTTTCGTCTGCATTTGAAGCTATATCACTTATATCCCAAGTGTTTGAAGCTAAATCATTTGTTTCGCATGGATTTGAAGCTAACTCGTTTGTTTCGTCTGCATTTGAAGCTTTATCACTTATATCCCAAGTGTTTGAAGCTAAATCATTTGTTTCGCATGGATTTGAAGCTAACTCGTTCGTTTCGCCTGAATTTGATGCTATATCACTTATATCGCAAGTATCTGAAGCTAAATCATTTGTTTCGCATGGATTTGAAGCTAAACCTTCTACATCGCATGGACTTGAAGCTAACTCGTTTGTTTCGCATGCAGCTGAAGCTATATCACCCATATCCCAAGTGTTTGCAGCTCAATCATTTGTTCCGCATGGATTTGAAGCTAAGCCTACTACATCGCATTGATTTGAAGCTAAATCATGTGTATCGCATGCATTTTGAAGCTAACTCGTTTGATTCGTCTGCATTTGAAGCTATATCACTTATATCCCGAGTGTTTGATGCTAAATCATTTGTTTCGCATGGATTTGAAGCTAAACCTTCAACATCGCTTTGATTTGCAGCTATATCATGTGTTTCGCATGCATTTGCAGCTAACTCGTTCGTTTTGCCTGCATTTGATGCTATATCACTTATATCGCAAGTATCTGAAGCTAAATCATTTGTTTCGCATGGATTTGAAGCCAAACCTTCTATATCGCATTGATTTGATGTTAAATCATGTGTTTTGCATGGATTTGAAGCTAACTCGTTTGTTTCCCTTGCATTTGAAGCTATATCACTTATATCGCAAGTATCTGATGCTAAGTCATTTATTTCGCATGGATTTGAAGCTAACTCGTTTGTTTGGCCTGCAGTTGAATCTATATCACTTATATCGCAAGTATTTGAAGCAAAATCATTTGTTCCGCATCGATTTGAAGCTAAGCCTTCTACTTCGAATTGATTTGAAGCTAAATCATTTGTTTCGCTTTAATGTGAAGCTAGCTCGTTTGTTTCGTCTGCATTTGAAGCTATATCACTTATATCCCAAATGTGTGAAGCTACATCATTTGTTTCTCTTGGATTTTAAGCTAAACGATCTACATCGCATTGATTTGAAGCTTAATCATGTGTGACGCATGGAGTTGAAGCCAGCTCGTTTGTTTCGTCTGCATTTGAACGTATATCGCTTATAACGCAATTATCTGAAGATAAATCATTTGTTCCGCATGGATTTGAAGCTAAGCCTTCTACTTCGCATTGATTTGAAGCTAAATCATGTGTATCGCATGCATTTTGAAGCTAACTCGTTTGATTCGTCTGCATTTGAAGCTATATCACTTATATCCCGAGTGTTTGATGCTAAATCATTTGTTTCGCATGGATTTGTATCTAAACCTTCTACATCGCATTGATTTGATGCTAAATCATGTGTTTCGCTTGGATGTGAAGCTAACTCATTTGTTTCGTCTGCATTTGAAGCTATATCACTTATATCCCAAGTGTTTGAAGCTAAATCATTTGTTTCGCATGAATTTGAAGCTAAACCTTCCACATTGCATTGATTTGAAGCTTAATCATGTGTTTCACATGGATTTGAAGCTAATTCGTTTCTATCCCCTGCATTTGAAGCTATATCATTTATATCGCAAGTATCTGATACTAAATCATTTGTTTCGCATGGATTTGAAGCTAAACCTTCTACATCGCATTGATTTGAAGCTTAATCATGTGTTTCACGTGGATTTGAAGCTAATTCGTTTCTATCTCCTGCATTTGAAGCTATATCATTTATATCGCAAGTATCTGATACTAAATCATTTGTTTCGCATGGATTTGAAGCTAAACCTTCTACATCGCATTGCTTTGCATCTAAATGATGTTTTTCGCAAGGATTTGAACTAACTCGTTTGTTTCGTCTGCATTTGAAGCTATTTCACTTATATCCCAAGTGTTTGAAGCTAAATCATTTGTTTCGCATGGATTTGAAGCTAACTCGTTTGTTTCGTCTGCATTTGGAGGTATATCACTTATATCGCAAGTATCTGAAACTAAATCATTTGTTTCGCATGGATTTGAAGATAAACCTTCTACATCGCATGGACTTGAAGCTAACTCGTTTGTTTCGCATGCAGCTGAAACTATATCACCCATATCCCAAGTGTTTGCAGCTCTATCATTTGTTTCGCATGGATTTGAAGCTAAACCATCTAAATCGCATGAATTTTAAGCTAAATCATGTGTTCCGCATGGATTTGAAGCTAACTCGTTTGTTTCGTCTGCACTTAAAGCAATATCACATATATCGCTAGTATCTGAAGCTAAAACATTTGTTTCGCATGGATTTGAAGCTAAACCTTCTACATCGCATGGACTTGAAGCTAACTCGTTTGTTTCGCATGCAGCTGAAGCTATATCACCCATATCCCAAGTGTTTGCAGCTCAATCATTTGTTTCTCATGGATTTGAAGCTAAACCATCTAAATCGCATGAATTTTAAGCTAAATCATGTGTTCCGCATGGATTTGAAGCTAACTCGTTTGATTCGTCTGCATTTGAAGCTATATCACTTATATCCCGACTGTTTGATGCTAAATCATTTGTTTCGCATGGATTTGAAGCTAAACCTTCAACATCGCTTTGATTTGCAGCTATATCATGTGTTTCGCATGGATTTGCAGCTAACTCGTTCGTTTCGCCTGCATTTGATGCTATATCACTTATATCGCAAGTATCTGAAGCTAAATCATTTGTTTCGCATGGATTTGAAGCCAAACCTTCTATATCGCATTGATTTGATGTTAAATCATGTGTTTTGCATGGATTTGAAGCTAACTCGTTTGTTTCCCTTGCATTTCAAGCTATATCACTTATATCGCATGTATCTGATGCTAAGTCATTTATTTCGCATGGATTTGAAGCTAACTCGTTTGTTTGGCCTGCAGTTGAATCTATATCACTTATATCGCAAGTATTTGAAGCAAAATCATTTGTTCCGCATCGATTTGAAGCTAAGCCTTCTACTTCGAATTGATTTGAAGCTAAATCATTTGTTTCGCTTGAATGTGAAGCTAGCTCGTTTGTTTCGTCTGCATTTGAAGCTATATCACTTATATCCCAAATGTGTGAAGCTACATCATTTGTTTCTCTTGGATTTTAAGCTAAACGATCTACATCGCATTGATTTGAAGCTAAATCATGTGTTTTGCATGCATTTGAAGCTAACTCGTTTGTTTCCCCTGCATTTGAAGCTATGTCACTTATATCGCAAGTTCATGTGCTAAATCATGTGTTTCGCTTTGACTTGAAGCTATACCTTCTACATCGCATTGATTTGCAGCTAAATTATGTGTTTCGCATGGATTTGAATCTTACTCGTTTGTTTCGCCTGCATTTGAAGCTATATCACTTATATCGCAAGCATTTGAAGCTAAATCATTTGTTTCGCATGGATTTGTATCTAAACCTTCTACATCGCATTGATTTGATGCTAAATCATGTGTTTCGCTTGGATCTGAAGCTAACTCATTTGTTTCGTCTGCATTTGAAGCTATATCACTTATATCCCAAGTGTTTGAATCTAAATCATTTGTTTCGCATGGATTTGAAGGTAACTCGTTTGTTTCGTCTGCATTTGGAGGTATATCACTTATATCGCAAGTATCTGAAACTAAATCATTTGTTTCGCATGGATTTGAAGCTAAACCTTCTACATCGCATGGACTTGAAGCTAACTCGTTTGTTTCGCATGCAGCTGAAGCTATATCACCCATATCCCAAGTGTTTGCAGCTCAATCATTTGTTTCTCATGGATTTGAAGCTAAACCATCTAAATCGCATGAATTTTAAGCTAAATCATGTGTTCCGCATGGATTTGAAGCTAACTCGTTAGTTTCGTCTGCACTTAAAGCAATATCACATATATCGCTAGTATCAGAAGCTAAATCATTTGTTTCGCATGGATTTGAAGCTAAACCTTCAACATCGCTTTGATTTGCAGCTATATCATGTGTTTCGCATGGATTTGCAGCTAACTCGTTCGTTTCGCCTGCATTTGATGCTATATCACTTAAATCGCAAGTATCTGAAGCTAAATCATTTGTTTCGCATGGATTTGAAGCCAAACCTTCTATATCGCATTGATTTGATGTTAAATCATGTGTTTTGCATGGATTTGAAGCTAACTCGTTTGTTTCCCTTGCATTTGAAGCTATATCACTTATATCGCAAGTATCTGATGCTAAGTCATTTATTTCGCATGGATTTGAAGCTAACTCGTTTGTTTGGCCTGCAGTTGAATCTATATCACTTATATCGCAAGTATTTGAAGCAAAATCATTTGTTCCGCATCGATTTGAAGCTAAGCCTTCTACTTCGAATTGATTTGAAGCTAAATCATTTGTTTCGCTTGAATGTGAAGCTAGCTCGTTTGTTTCGTCTGCATTTGAAGCTATATCACTTATATCCCAAATGTGTGAAGCTACATCATTTGTTTCTCTTGGATTTTAAGCTAAACGATCTACATCGCATTGATTTGAAGCTAAATCATGTGTTTTGCATGCATTTGAAGCTAACTCGTTTGTTTCCCCTGCATTTGAAGCTATGTCACTTATATCGCAAGTTCATGTGCTAAATCATGTGTTTCGCTTTGACTTGAAGCTATACCTTCTACATCGCATTGATTTGCAGCTAAATTATGTGTTTCGCATGGATTTGAATCTTACTCGTTTGTTTCGCCTGCATTTGAAGCTATATCACTTATATCGCAAGCATTTGAAGCTAAATCATTTGTTCCGCATGGATTTGAAGCTAAGCCTTCTACTTCGCATTGATTTGAAGCTAAATCATGTGTATCGCATGCATTTTGAAGCTAACTCGTTTGATTCGTCTGCATTTGAAGCTATATCACTTATATCCCGAGTGTTTGATGCTAAATCATTTGTTTCGCATGGATTTGAAGCTAAGCCTTCTACTTCGCATTGATTTGATGCTAAATCATGTGTTTCGCTTGGATCTGAAGCTAACTCATTTGATTCGTCTGCATTTGAAGCTATATCACTTATATCCCGAGTGTTTGATGCTAAATCATTTGTTTCGCATGGATTTGTATCTAAACCTTCTACATCGCATTGATTTGATGCTAAATCATGTCTTTCGCTTGGATGTGAAGCTAACTCATTTGTTTCGTCTGCATTTGAAGCTATATCACTTACATCCCAAGTGTTTGAAGCTAAATCATTTGTTTCGCATGAATTTGAAGCTAAACCTTCTACATTGCATTGATTTGAAGCTTAATCATGTGTTTCACATGGATTTGAAGCTACTTCGTTTCTATCCCCTGCATTTGAAGCTATATCATTTATATCGCAAGTATCTGATACTAAATCATTTGTTTCGCATGGATTTGAAGCTAAACCTTCTACATCGCATTGCTTTGCATCTAAATGGTGTTTTTCGCAAGGATTTGAACTAACTCGTTTGTTTCGTCTGCATTTGAAGCTATATCACTTATATCCCAAGTGTTTGAAGCTAAATCATTTGTTTCGCATGGATTTGAAGCTAACTCGTTTGTTTCGTCTGCATTTGAAGCTTTATCACTTATATCCCAAGTGTTTGAAGCTAAATCATTTGTTTCGCATGGATTTGAAGCTAACTCGTTCGATCCGCCTGAATTTGATGCTATATCACTTATATCGCAAGTATCTGAAGCTAAATCATTTGTTTCGCATGGATTTGAAGCTAAACCTTCTACATCGCATGGACTTGAAGCTAACTCGTTTGTTTCGCATGCAGCTGAAGCTATATCACCCATATCCCAAGTGTTTGCAGCTCAATCATTTGTTCCGCATGGATTTGAAGCTAAGCCTACTACATCGCATTGATTTGAAGCTAAATCATGTGTATCGCATGCATTTTGAAGCTAACTCGTTTGATTCGTCTGCATTTGAAGCTATATCACTTATATCCCGAGTGTTTGATGCTAAATCATTTGTTTCGCATGGATTTGAAGCTAAACCTTCAACATCGCTTTGATTTGCAGCTATATCATGTGTTTCGCATGCATTTGCAGCTAACTCGTTCGTTTTGCCTGCATTTGATGCTATATCACTTATATCGCAAGTATCTGAAGCTAAATCATTTGTTTCGCATGGATTTGAAGCCAAACCTTCTATATCGCATTGATTTGATGTTAAATCATGTGTTTTGCATGGATTTGAAGCTAACTCGTTTGTTTCCCTTGCATTTGAAGCTATATCACTTATATCGCAAGTATCTGATGCTAAGTCATTTATTTCGCATGGATTTGAAGCTAACTCGTTTGTTTGGCCTGCAGTTGAATCTATATCACTTATATCGCAAGTATTTGAAGCAAAATCATTTGTTCCGCATCGATTTGAAGCTAAGCCTTCTACTTCGAATTGATTTGAAGCTAAATCATTTGTTTCGCTTTAATGTGAAGCTAGCTCGTTTGTTTCGTCTGCATTTGAAGCTATATCACTTATATCCCAAATGTGTGAAGCTACATCATTTGTTTCTCTTGGATTTTAAGCTAAACGATCTACATCGCATTGATTTGAAGCTTAATCATGTGTGACGCATGGAGTTGAAGCCAGCTCGTTTGTTTCGTCTGCATTTGAACGTATATCGCTTATAACGCAATTATCTGAAGATAAATCATTTGTTCCGCATGGATTTGAAGCTAAGCCTTCTACTTCGCATTGATTTGAAGCTAAATCATGTGTATCGCATGCATTTTGAAGCTAACTCGTTTGATTCGTCTGCATTTGAAGCTATATCACTTATATCCCGAGTGTTTGATGCTAAATCATTTGTTTCGCATGGATTTGTATCTAAACCTTCTACATCGCATTGATTTGATGCTAAATCATGTGTTTCGCTTGGATGTGAAGCTAACTCATTTGTTTCGTCTGCATTTGAAGCTATATCACTTATATCCCAAGTGTTTGAAGCTAAATCATTTGTTTCGCATGAATTTGAAGCTAAACCTTCCACATTGCATTGATTTGAAGCTTAATCATGTGTTTCACATGGATTTGAAGCTAATTCGTTTCTATCCCCTGCATTTGAAGCTATATCATTTATATCGCAAGTATCTGATACTAAATCATTTGTTTCGCATGGATTTGAAGCTAAACCTTCTACATCGCATTGCTTTGCATCTAAATGATGTTTTTCGCAAGGATTTGAACTAACTCGGTTGTTTCGTCTGCATTTGAAGCTATATCACTTATATCCCAAGTGTTTGAAGCTAAATCATTTGTTTCGCATGGATTTGAAGCTAACTCGTTCGTTTCGCCTGCATTTGATGCTATATCACTTATATCGCAAGTATCTGAAGCTAAATCATTTGTTTCGCATGGATTTGAAGCCAAACCTTCTATATCGCATTGATTTGATGTTAAATCATGTGTTTTGCATGGATTTGAAGCTAACTCGTTTGTTTCCCTTGCATTTGAAGCTATATCACTTATATCGCAAGTATCTGATGCTAAGTCATTTATTTCGCATGGATTTGAAGCTAACTCGTTTGTTTGGCCTGCAGTTGAATCTATATCACTTATATCGCAAGTATTTGAAGCAAAATCATTTGTTCCGCATCGATTTGAAGCTAAGCCTTCTACTTCGAATTGATTTGAAGCTAAATCATTTGTTTCGCTTGAATGTGAAGCTAGCTCGTTTGTTTCGTCTGCATTTGAAGCTATATGACTTATATCCCAAATGTGTGAAGCTACATCATTTGTTTCTCTTGGATTTTAAGCTAAACGATCTACATCGCATTGATTTGCAGCTAAATTATGTGTTTCGCATGGATTTGAATCTTACTCGTTTGTTTCGCCTGCATTTGAAGCTATATCACTTATATCGCAAGCGTTTGAAGCTAAATCATTTGTTCCGCATGGATTTGAAGCTAAGCCTTCTACATCGCATTGATTTGAAGCTTAATCATGTGTGACGCATGGAGTTGAAGCCAGCTCGTTTTTTCGTCTGCATTTGAACGTATATCGCTTATAACGCAATTATCTGAAGATAAATCATTTGTTCCTCATGGATTTGAAGCTAAGCCTTCTACTTCGCATTGATTTGAAGCTAAATCATGTGTATCGCATGCATTTTGAAGCTAACTCGTTTGATTCGTCTGCATTTGAAGCTATATCACTTATATCCCGAGTGTTTGATGCTAAATCATTTGTTTCGCATGGATTTGTATCTAAACCTTCTAGATCGCATTGATTTGATGCTAAATCATGTCTTTCGCTTGGATGTGAAGCTAACTCATTTGTTTCGTCTGCATTTGAAGCTATATCACTTATATCCCAAGTGTTTGAAGCTAAATCATTTGTTTCGCATGAATTTGAAGCTAAACCTTCTACATTGCATTGATTTGAAGCTTAATCATGTGTTTCACATGGATTTGAAGCTAATTCGTTTCTATCCCCTGCATTAGAAGCTATATCATTTATATCGCAAGTATCTGATACTAAATCATTTGTTTCGCATGGATTTGAAGCTAAACCTTCTACATCGCATTGCTTTGCATCTAAATGATGTTTTTCGCAAGGATTTGAACTAACTCGTTTGTTTCGTCTGCATTTGAAGCTATATCACTTATATCCCAAGTGTTTGAAGCTAAATCATTTGTTTCGCATGGATTTGAAGCTAACTCGTTTGTTTCGTCTGCATTTGAAGCTATATCACTTATATCCCAAGTGTTTGAAGCTAAATCATTTGTTTCGCATGGATTTGAAGCTAACTCGTTCGTTTCGCCTGCATTTGATGCTATATCACTTATATCGCAAGTATCTGAAGCTAAATCATTTGTTTCGCATGGATTTGAAGCTAAACCTTCTACATCGCATGGACTTGAAGCTAACTCGTTTGTTTCGCATGCAGCTGAAGCTATATCACCCATATCCCAAGTGTTTGCAGCTCAATCATTTGTTCC
The DNA here is from genome assembly GCF_051020955.1 of Megalopta genalis. Taxonomy (NCBI): domain Eukaryota; kingdom Metazoa; phylum Arthropoda; class Insecta; order Hymenoptera; family Halictidae; genus Megalopta; species Megalopta genalis. The sequence goes on from NW_027476297.1 coordinate 59,507, forward strand.
GCATGGATTTGAAGCTAAACCTACTACATCGCATTGATTTGAAGCTAAATCATGTGTATCGCATGCATTTTGAAGCTAACTCGTTTGATTCGTCTGCATTTGAAGCTATATCACTTATATCCCGAGTGTTTGATGCTAAATCATTTGTTTCGCATGGATTTGAAGCTAAACCTTCAACATCGCTTTGATTTGCAGCTATATCATGTGTTTCGCATGCATTTGCAGCTAACTCGTTCGTTTCGCCTGCATTTGATGCTATATCACTTATATCGCAAGTATCTGAAGCTAAATCATTTGTTTCGCATGGATTTGAAGCCAAACTTTCTATATCGCATTGATTTGATGTTAAATCATGTGGTTTGCATGGATTTGAAGCTAACTCGTTTGTTTCCCTTGCATTTGAAGCTATATCACTTATATCGCAAGTATCTGATGCTAAGTCATTTATTTCGCATGGATTTGAAGCTAACTCGTTTGTTTGGCCTGCAGTTGAATCTATATCACTTATATCGCAAGTATTTGGAGCAAAATCATTTGTTCCGCATCGATTTGAAGCTAAGCCTTCTACTTCGAATTGATTTGAAGCTAAATCATTTGTTTCGCTTGAATGTGAAGCTAGCTCGTTTGTTTCGTCTGCATTTGAAGCTATATCACTTATATCCCAAATGTGTGAAGCTACATCATTTGTTTCTCTTGGATTTTAAGCTAAACGATCTACATCGCATTGATTTGAAGCTAAATCATGTGTTTTGCATGCATTTGAAGCTAACTCGTTTGTTTCCCCTGCATTTGAAGCTATGTCACTTATATCGCAAGTTCATGTGCTAAATCATGTGTTTCGCTTTGACTTGAAGCTATACCTTCTACATCGCATTGATTTGCAGCTAAATTATGTGTTTCGCATGGATTTGAATCTTACTCGTTTGTTTCGCCTGCATTTGAAGCTATATCACTTATATCGCAAGCATTTGAAGCTAAATCATTTGTTCCGCATGGATTTGAAGCTAAGCCTTCTACATCGCATTGATTTGAAGCTTAATCATGTGTGACGCATGGAGTTGAAGCCAGCTCGTTTTTTCGTCTGCATTTGAACGTATATCGCTTATAACGCAATTATCTGAAGATAAATCATTTGTTCCGCATGGATTTGAAGCTAAGCCTACTACTTCGCATTGATTTGAAGCTAAATCATGTGTATCGCATGCATTTTGAAGCTAACTCGTTTGATTCGTCTGCATTTGAAGCTATATCACTTATATCCCGAGTGTTTGATGCTAAATCATTTGTTTCGCATGGATTTGTATCTAAACCTTCTACATCGCATTGATTTGATGCTAAATCATGTGTTTCGCTTGGATCTGAAGCTAACTCATTTGTTTCGTCTGCATTTGAAGCTATGTCACTTATATCCCAAGTGTTTAAGCTAAATCATTTGTTTCGCATGAATTTGAAGCTAAACCTTCTACATCGCATTGATTTGAAGCTTAATCATGTGTTTCACATGGATTTGAAGCTAATTCGTTTCTATCCCCTGCATTTGAAGCTATATCATTTATATCGCAAGTATCTGATACTAAATCATTTGTTTCGCATGGATTTGAAGCTAAACCTTCTACATCGCATTGCTTTGCATCTAAATGATGTTTTTCGCAAGGATTTGAACTAACTCGTTTGTTTCGTCTGCATTTGAAGCTATTTCACTTATATACCAAGTGTTTGAAGCTAAATCATTTGTTTCGCATGGATTTGAAGCTAACTCGTTTGTTTCGTCTGCATTTGGAGGTATATCATTTATATCGCAAGTATCTGAATCTAAATCATTTGTTTCGCATGGATTTGAAGCTAAACCTTCTACATCGCTTTGATTTGCAGCTATATCATGTGTTTCGCATGCATTTGCAGCTAACTCGTTCGTTTCGCCTGCATTTGATGCTATATCACTTATATCGCAAGTATCTGAAGCTAAATCATTTGTTTCGCATGGATTTGAAGCCAAACCTTCTATATCGCATTGATTTGATGTTAAATCATGTGTTTTGCATGGATTTGAAGCTAACTCGTTTGTTTCCCTTGCATTTGAAGCTATATCACTTATATCGCAAGTATCTGATGCTAAGTCATTTATTTCGCATGGATTTGAAGCTAACTCGTTTGTTTGGCCTGCAGTTGAATCTATATCACTTATATCGCAAGTATTTGAAGCAAAATCATTTGTTTCGCATCGATTTGAAGCTAAGCCTTCTACTTCGAATTGATTTGAAGCTAAATCATTTGTTTCGCTTGAATGTGAAGCTAGCTCGTTTGTTTCGTCTGCATTTGAAGCTATATCACTTATATCCCAAATGTGTGAAGCTACATCATTTGTTTCTCTTGGATTTTAAGCTAAACGATCTACATCGCATTGATTTGAAGCTTAATCATGTGTGACGCATGGAGTTGAAGCCAGCTCGTTTGTTTCGTCTGCATTTGAACGTATATCGCTTATAACGCAATTATCTGAAGATAAATCATTTGTTCCGCATGGATTTGAAGCTAAGCCTTCTACTTCGCATTGATTTGAAGCTAAATCATGTGTATCGCATGCATTTTGAAGCTAACTCGTTTGATTCGTCTGCATTTGAAGCTATATCACTTATATCCCGAGTGATTGATGCTAAATCATTTGTTTCGCATGGATTTGTATCTAAACCTTCTACATCGCATTGATTTGATGCTAAATCATGTGTTTCGCTTGGATGTGAAGCTAACTCATTTGTTTCGTCTGCATTTGAAGCTATATCACTTATATCCCAAGTGTTTGAAGCTAAATCATTTGTTTCGCATGGATTTGAAGCTAAACCTTCTACATCGCATTGCTTTGCATCTAAATGATGTTTTTCGCAAGGATTTGAACTAACTCGTTTGTTTCGTCTGCATTTGAAGCTATATCACTTATATCCCAAGTGTTTGAAGCTAAATCATTTGTTTCGCATGGATTTGAAGCTAACTCGTTCGTTTCGCCTGCATTTGATGCTATATCACTTATATCGCAAGTATCTGAAGCTAAATCATTTGTTTCGCATGGATTTGAAGCTAAACCTTCTACATCGCATGGACTTGAAGCTATCTCGTTTGTTTCGCATGCAGCGGAAGCTATATCACCCATATCCCAAGTGTTTGCAACTCTATCATTTGTTTCGCATGGATTTGAAGCTAAACCATCTAAATCGCATGAATTTTAAGCTAAATCATGTGTTCCGCATAGATTTGAAGCTAACTCGTTTGTTTCGTCTGCACTTAAATCAATATCACATATATCGCTAGTATCTGAAGCTAAATCATTTGTTTCGCATGGATTTGAAGCTAAACCTTCAACATCGCTTTGTTTTGCAGCTATATCATGTGTTTCGCATGGATTTGCTGCTAAGTCGTTCGTTTCGCCTGCATTTGATGCTATATCACTTATATCGCAAGTATCTGAAGCTAAATCATTTGTTTCGCATGGATTTGAAGCCAAACCTTCTATATCGCATTGATTTGATGTTAAATCATTTGTTTTGTATGGATTTGAAGCTAACTCGTTTGTTTCCCTTGCATTTGAAGCTATATCACTCATATCGCAAGTATCTGATGCTAAGTCATTTATTTCGCATGGATTTGAAGCTAACTCGTTTGTTTGGCCTGCAGTTGAATCTATATCACTTATATCGCAAGTATTTGAAGCAAAATCATTTGTTCCGCATCGATTTGAAGCTAAGCCTTCTACTTCGAATTGATTTGAAGCTAAATCATTTGTTTCGCTTGGATGTGAAGCTAGCTCGTTTGTTTCGTCTGCATTTGAAGCTATATCACTTATATCCCAAATGTGTGAAGCTATATCATTTATTTCGCTTGGATTTTAAGCTAAACGATCTACATCGCATTGATTTGAAGCTAAATCATGTGTTTTGCATGCATTTGAAGCTAACTCGTTTGTTTCCCCTGCATTTGAAGCTATATCACTTATATCGCAAGTTCATGTGCTAAATCATGTGTTTCGCTTTGACTTGAAGCTATACCTTCTACATCGCATTGATTTGCAGCTAAATTATGTGTTTCGCATGGATTTGAATCTTGCTCGTTTGTTTCGCCTGCATTTGAAGCTATATCACTTATATCGCAAGCATTTGAAGCTAAATCATTTGTTCCGCATGGATTTGAAGCTAAGCCTTCTACTTCGCATTGATTTGAAGCTAAATCATGTGTATCGCATGCATTTTGAAGCTAACTCGTTTGATTCGTCTGCATTTGAAGCTATATCACTTATATCCCGAGTGTTTGATGCTAAATCATTTGTTTCGCATGGATTTGTATCTAAACCTTCTACATCGCATTGATTTGATGCTAAATCATGTGTTTCGCTTCGATCTGAAGCTAACTCATTTGTTTCGTCTGCATTTGAAGCTATGTCACTTATATCCCAAGTGTTTAAGCTAAATCATTTGTTTCGCATGAATTTGAAGCTAAACCTTCTACATCGCATTGATTTGAAGCTTAATCATGTGTTTCACATGGATTTGAAGCTAATTCGTTTCTATCCCCTGCATTTGAAGCTATATCATTTATATCGCAAGTATCTGATACTAAATCATTTGTTTCGCATGGATTTGAAGCTAAACCTTCTACATCGCATTGCTTTGCATCTAAATGATGTTTTTCGCAAGGATTTGAACTAACTCGTTTGTTTCGTCTGCATTTGAAGCTATTTCACTTATATACCAAGTGTTTGAAGCTAAATCATTTGTTTCGCATGGATTTGAAGCTAACTCGTTTGTTTCGTCTGCATTTGGAGGTATCTCATTTATATCGCAAGTATCTGAATCTAAATCATTTGTTTCGCATGGATTTGAAGCTAAACCTTCTACATCGCTTTGATTTGCAGCTATATCATGTGTTTCGCATGCATTTGCAGCTAACTCGTTCGTTTCGCCTGCATTTGATGCTATATCACTTATATCGCAAGTATCTGAAGCTAAATCATTTGTTTCGCATGGATTTGAAGCCAAACCTTCTATATCGCATTGATTTGATGTTAAATCATGTGTTTTGCATGGATTTGAAGCTAACTCGTTTGTTTCCCTTGCATTTGAAGCTATATCACTTATATCGCAAGTATCTGATGCTAAGTCATTTATTTCGCATGGATTTGAAACTAACTCGTTTGTTTGGCCTGCAGTTGAATCTATATCACTTATATCGCAAGTATTTGAAGCAAAATCATTTGTTCCGCATCGATTTGAAGCTAAGCCTTCTACTTCGAATTGATTTGAAGCTAAATCATTTGTTTCGCTTGGATGTGAAGCTAGCTCGTTTGTTTCGTCTGCATTTGAAGCTATATCACTTATATCCCAAATGTGTGAAGCTATATCATTTATTTCGCTTGGATTTTAAGCTAAACGATCTACATCGCATTGATTTGAAGCTAAATCATGTGTTTTGCATGCATTTGAAGCTAACTCGTTTGTTTCCCCTGCATTTGAAGCTATATCACTTATATCGCAAGTTCATGTGCTAAATCATGTGTTTCGCTTTGACTTGAAGCTATACCTTCTACATCGCATTGATTTGCAGCTAAATTATGTGTTTCGCATGGATTTGAATCTTGCTCGTTTGTTTCGCCTGCATTTGAAGCTATATCACTTATATCGCAAGCATTTGAAGCTAAATCATTTGTTCCGCATGGATTTAAAGCTAAGCCTTCTACTTCGCATTGATTTGAAGCTAAATAATGTGTATCGCATGCATTTTGAAGCTAACTCGTTTGATTCGTCTGCATTTGAAGCTATATCACTTATATCCCGAGTGTTTGAAGCTAAATCATTTGTTTCGCATGGATTTGTATCTAAACCTTCTACATCGCATTGATTTGATGCTAAATCATGTGTTTCGCTTGGATCTGAAGCTAACTCATTTGTTTCCCTTCTATTTGAAGCTATATCACTTATATCGCAAGTATCTGATGCTAAGTCATTTATTTCGCATGGATTAGAAGCTAACTCGTTTGTTTGGCCTGCAGTTGAATCTATATCATTTATATCGCAAGTATTTGAAGCAAAATCATTTGTTCCGCATCGATTTGAAGCTAAGCCTTCTACTTCGAATTGATTTGAAGCTAAATCATTTGTTTCGCTTGGATGTGAAGCTAGCTCGTTTGTTTCGTCTGCATTTGAAGCTATATCACTTATATCCCAAATGTGTGAAGCTACATCATTTGTTTCTCTTCGATTTTAAGATAAACGATCTACATCGCATTGATTTGAAGCTAAATCATGTGTTTTGCATGCATTTGAAGCTAACTCGTTTGTTTCCCCTGCATTTGATGCTATATCACTTATATCGCAAGTTCATGTGCTAAATCATGTGTTTCGCTTTGACTTGAAGCTATACCTTCTACATCGCATTGATTTGCAGCTAAATTATGTGTTTCGCATGGATTTGAATCTTACTCGTTTGTTTCGCCTGCATTTGAAGCTATATCACATATAGCGCAAGCATTTGAAGCTAAATCATTTGTTCCGCATGGATTTGAAGCTAAGCCTTCTACATCGCATTGATTTGAAGCTTAATCATGTGTGACGCATGGAGTTGAAGCCAGCTCGTTTTTTCGTCTGCATTTGAACGTATATCGCTTATAACGCAATTATCTGAAGATAAATCATTTGTTCCGCATGGATTAGAAGCTAAGCCTTCTACTTCGCATTGATTTGAAGCTAAATCATGTGTATCGCATGCATTTTGAAGCTAACTCGTTTGATTCGTCTGCATTTGAAGCTATATCACTTATATCCCGAGTGTTTGATGCTAAATCATTTGTTTCGCATGGATTTGTATCTAAACCTTCTACATCGCATTGATTTGATGCTAAATCATGTGTTTCGCTTGGATGTGAAGCTAACTCATTTGTTTCGTCTGCATTTGAAGCTATATCACTTATATCCCAAGTGTTTGAAGCTAAATCATTTGTTTCGCATGAATTTGAAGCTAAACCTTCTACATTGCATTGATTTGAAGCTTAATCATGTGTTTCACATGGATTTGAAGCTAATTCGTTTCTATCCCCTGCATTTGAAACTATATCATTTATATCGCAAGTATCTGATACTAAATCATTTGTTTCGCATGGATTTGAAGCTAAACCTTCTACATCACATTGCTTTGCATCTAAATGATGTTTTTCGCAAGGATTTGAACTAACTCGTTTGTTTCGTCTGCATTTGAAGCTATATCACTTATATCCCAAGTGTTTGATGCTAAATTATTTGTTTCGCATGGATTTGAAGCTAACTCGTTCGTTTCGCCTGCATTTGATGCTATATCACTTATATCGCAAGTATCTGAAGCTAAATCATTTGTTTCGCATGGATTTGAAGCTAAACCTTCTACATCGCATGGACTTGAAGCTAACTCGTTTGTTTCGCATGCAGCTGAAGCTATATCACCCATATCCCAAGTGTTTGCAGCTCAATCATTTGTTTCGCATGGATTAGAAGCTAAACCATCTAAATCGCAGGAATTTTAAGCTAAATCATGTGTTCCGCATGGATTTGAAGCTAACTCGTTCGTTTCGCCTGCATTTGATGCTATATCACTTATATCGCAAGTATCTGAAGCTAAATCATTTGTTTCGCATGGATTTGAAGCTAAACCTTCTACATCGCATGGACTTGAAGCTATCTCGTTTGTTTCGCATGCAGCGGAAGCTATATCACCCATATCCCAAGTGTTTGCAGCTCTATCATTTGTTTCGCATGGATTTGAAGCTAAACCATCTAAATCGCATGAATTTTAAGCTAAATCATGTGTTCCGCATAGATTTGAAGCTAACTCGTTTGTTTCGTCTGCACTTAAAGCAATATCACATATATCGCTAGTATCTGAAGCTAAATCATTTGTTTCGCATGGATTTGAAGCTAAACCTTCAACATCGCTTTGATTTGCAGCTATATCATGTGTTTCGCATGGATTTGCTGCTAAGTCGTTTGTTTCCCTTGCATTTGAAGCTATATCACTTATATCGCAAGTATCTGATGCTAAGTCATTTATTTCGCATGGATTTGAAGCTAACTCGTTTGTTTGGCCTGCAGTTGAATCTATATCACTTATATCGCAAGTATTTGAAGCAAAATCATTTGTTCCGCAACGATTTGAAGCTAAGCCTTCTACTTCGAATTGATTTGAAGCTAAATCATTTGTTTCGCTTGGATGTGAAGCTAGCTCGTTTGTTTCGTCTGCATTTGAAGCTATATCACTTATATCCCAAATGTGTGAAGCTATATCATTTATTTCGCTTGGATTTTAAGCTAAACGATCTACATCGCATTGATTTGAAGCTAAATCATGTGTTTTGCATGCATTTGAAGCTAACTCGTTTGTTTCCCCTGCATTTGAAGCTATATCACTTATATCGCAAGTTCATGTGCTAAATCATGTGTTTCGCTTTTACTTGAAGCTATACCTTCTACATCGCATTGATTTGCAGCTAAATTATGTGTTTCGCATGGATTTGAATCTTGCTCGTTTCTTTCGCCTGCATTTGAAGCTATATCACTTATATCGCAAGCATTTGAAGCTAAATCATTTGTTCCGCATGGATTTGAAGCTAAGCCTTCTACTTCGCATTGATTTGAAGCTAAATCATGTGTATCGCATGCATTTTGAAGCTAACTCGTTTGATTCGTCTGCATTTGAAGCTATATCACTTATATCCCGAGTGTTTGATGCTAAATCATTTGTTTCGCATGGATTTGTATCTAAACCTTCTACATCGCATTGATTTGATGCTAAATCATGTGTTTCGCTTGGATCTGAAGCTAACTCATTTGTTTCGTCTGCATTTGAAGCTATGTCACTTATATCCCAAGTGTTTAAGCTAAATCATTTGTTTCGCATGAATTTGAAGCTAAACCTTCTACATCGCATTGATTTGAAGCTTAATCATGTGTTTCACGTGGATTTGAAGCTAATTCGTTTCTATCACCTGCATTTGAAGCTATATCATTTATATCGCAAGTATCTGATACTAAATCATTTGTTTCGCATGGATTTGAAGCTAAACCTTCTACATCGCATTGCTTTGCATCTAAATGATGTTTTTCGCAAGGATTTGAACTAACTCGTTTGTTTCGTCTGCATTTGAAGCTATTTCACTTATATCCCAAGTGTTTGAAGCTAAATCATTTGTTTCGCATGGATTTGAAGCTAACTCGTTTGTTTCCCTTGCATTTGAAGCTATATCACTTATATCGCAAGTATCTGATGCTAAGTCATTTATTTCGCATGGATTAGAAGCTAACTCGTTTGTTTGGCCTGCAGTTGAATCTATATCATTTATATCGCAAGTATTTGAAGCAAAATCATTTGTTCCGCATCGATTTGAAGCTAAGCCTTCTACTTCGAATTGATTTGAAGCTAAATCATTTGTTTCGCTTGAATGTGAAGCTAGCTCGTTTGTTTCGTCTGCATTTGAAGCTATATCACTTATATCCCAAATGTGTGAAGCTACATCATTTGTTTCTCTTGGATTTTAAGATAAACGATCTACATCGCATTGATTTGAAGCTAAATCATGTGTTTTGCATGCATTTGAAGCTAACTCGTTTGTTTCCCCTGCATTTGAAGCTATATCACTTATATCGCAAGTTCATGTGCTAAATCGTGTGTTTCGCTTTGACTTGAAGCTATACCTTCTACATCGCATTGATTTGCAGCTAAATTATGTGTTTCGCATGGATTTGAATCTTACTCGTTTGTTTCGCCTGCATTTGAAGCTATATCACATATAGCGCAAGCATTTGAAGCTAAATCATTTGTTCCGCATGGATTTGAAGCTAAGCCTTCTACATCGCATTGATTTGAAGCTTAATCATGTGTGACGCATGGAGTTGAAGCCAGCTCGTTTTTTCGTCTGCATTTGAACGTATATCGCTTATAACGCAATTATCTGAAGATAAATCATTTGTTCCGCATGGATTAGAAGCTAAGCCTTCTACTTCGCATTGATTTGAAGCTAAATCATGTGTATCGCATGCATTTTGAAGCTAACTCGTTTGATTCGTCTGCATTTGAAGCTATATCACTTATATCCCGAGTGTTTGATGCTAAATCATTTGTTTCGCATGGATTTGTATCTAAACCTTCTACATCGCATTGATTTGATGCTAAATCATGTGTTTCGCTTGGATGTGAAGCTAACTCATTTGTTTCGTCTGCATTTGAAGCTATATCTCTTATATCCCAAGTGTTTGAAGCAAAATCATTTGTTTCGCATGAATTTGAAGCTAAACCTTCTACATTGCATTGATTTGAAGCTTAATCATGTGTTTCACATGGATTTGAAGCTAATTCGTTTCTATCCCCTGCATTTGAAGCTATATCATTTATATCGCAAGTATCTGATACTAAATCATTTGTTTCGCATGGATTTGAAGCTAAACCTTCTACATCACATTGCTTTGCATCTAAATGATGTTTTTCGCAAGGATTTGAACTAACTCGTTTGTTTCGTCTGCATTTGAAGCTATATCACTTATATCCCAAGTGTTTGAAGCTAAATCATTTGTTTCGCATGGATTTGAAGCTAACTCGTTCGTTTCGCCTGCATTTGATGCTATATCACTTATATCGCAAGTATCTGAAGCTAAATCATTTGTTTCGCATGGATTTGAAGCTAAACCTTCTACATCGCATGGACTTGAAGCTAACTCGTTTGTTTCGCATGCAGCGGAAGCTATATCACCCATATCCCAAGTGTTTGCAGCTCAATCATTTGTTTCGCATGGATTTGAAGCTAAACCATCTAAATCGCATGAATTTTAAGCTAAATCATGTGTTCCGCATAGATTTGAAGCTAACTCGTTTGTTTCGTCTGCACTTAAAGCAATATCACATATATCGCTAGTATCTGAAGCTAAATCATTTGTTTCGCATGGATTTGAAGCTAAACCTTCAACATCGCTTTGATATTGCAGCTTTATCATGTGTTTCGCATGGATTTGCAGCTAACTCGTTCGTTTAGCCTGCATTTGATGCTATACCACTTATATCGCAAGTATCTGAAGCTAAATCATTTGTTTCGCTTGGATGTGAAGCTAGCTCGTTTGTTTCGTCTGCATTTGAAGCTATATCACTTATATCCCAAATGTGTGAAGCTACATCATTTGTTTCTCTTCGATTTTAAGATAAACGATCTACATCGCATTGATTTGAAGCTAAATCATGTGTTTTGCATGCATTTGAAGCTAACTCGTTTGTTTCCCCTGCATTTGATGCTATATCACTTATATCGCAAGTATCTGAAGCTAAATCATTTGTTTCGCATGGATTTGAAGCCAAACCTTCTATATCGCATTGATTTGATGTTAAATCAAATTTTTCCATGTTTTGCATGGATTTTAAGCTAACTCGTTTGTTTCCCTTGCATTTGAAGCTATATCACTTATATCACAAGTATCTGATGCTAAGTCATTTATTTCGCATGGATTTGAAGCTAACTCGTTTGTTTGGCCTGCAGTTGAATCTATATCACTTATATCGCAAGTATTTGAAGCAAAATCATTTGTTCCGCATCGATTTGAAGCTAAGCCTTCTACTTCGAATTGATTTGACGCTAAATCATTTGTTTCGCTTGGATGTGAAGCTGGCTCATTTGTTTCGTCTGCATTTGAAGCTATATCACTTATATCCCAAATGTGTGAAGCTACATCATTTGTTTCGCTTGGATTTTAAGCTAAACGATCTACATCGCATTGATTTGAAGCTAAATCATGTGTTTTGCATGCATTTGAAGCTAACTCGTTTGTTTCACCTGCATTTGAAGCTATATCACTTATATCGCAAGTTCATGTGCTAAATCATTTGTTTCGCTTTGACTTGAAGCTATACCTTCTACATCGCATTGATTTGCAGCTAAATTATGTGTTTCGCATGGATTTGAATCTTACTCGTTTGTTTCGCCTACATTTGAAGCTATATCACTTATATCGCAAGCATTTGAAGCTAAATCATTTGTTCCGCATGGATTTGAAGCTAAGCCTTCTACTTCGCATTGATTTGAAGCTAAATCATGTGTATCGCATGCATTTTGAAGCTAACTCGTTTGATTCGTCTGCATTTGAAGCTATATCACTTATATCCCGAGTGTTTGATGCTAAATCATTTGTTTCGCATGGATTTGTATCTAAACTTTCTACATCGCATTGATTTGATGCTAAATCATGTGTTTCGCTTGGATCTGAAGCTAACTCATTTGTTTCGTCTGCATTTGAAGCTACATCGCTTATATCCCAAGTGTTTAAGCTAAATCATTTGTTTCGCATGAATTTGAAGCTAAACCTTCTGCATCGCATTGATTTGAAGCTTAATCATGTGTTTCACGTGGATTTGAAGCTAATTCGTTTCTATCCCCTGCATTTGAAGCTATATCATTTATATCGCAAGTATCTGATACTAAATCATTTGTTTCGCATGGATTTGAAGCTGAACCTTCTACATCGCATTGCTTTGCATCTAAATGATGTTTTTCGCAAGGATTTGAACTAACTCGTTTGTTTCGTCTGCATTTTAAGCTATTTCACTTATATCCCAAGTGTTTGAAGCTAAATCATTTGTTTCGCATGGATTTGAAGCTAACTCGTTTGTTTCGTCTGCATTTGGAGGTATGTCACTTATATCGCAAGTATCTGAAACTAAATCATTTGTTTCGCATGGGTTTGAAGCTAAACCTTCTACATCGCATGGACTTGAAGCTAACTCGTTTGTTTCGCATGCAGCTAAATCTATATCACCCATATCCCAAGTGTTTGCAACTCTATCATTTGTTTCGCATGGATTTGAAGCTAAACCATCTAAATCGCATGAATTTTAAGCTAAATCATGTGTTCCGCATGGATTTGAAGCTAACTCGTTTGTTTCGTCTGCACTTAAAGCAATATCACATATATCGCTAGTATCAGAAGCTAAATCATTTGTTTCGCATGGATTTGAAGCTAAACCTTCAACATCGCTTTGATTTGCAGCTATATCATGTGTTTCGCATGGATTTGCAGCTAACTCGTTCGTTTCGCCTGCATTTGATGCTATATCACTTATATCGCAAGTATCTGAAGCTAAATCATTTGTTTCGCATGGATTTGATGCCAAACCTTCTATATCGCATTGATTTGATGTTAAATCATGTGTTTTGCATGGATTTGAAGCTAACTCGTTTGTTTCCCTTGCATTTGAAGCTATATCACTTATATCGCAAGTATCTGATGCTACGTCATTTATTTCGCATGGATTTGAAGCTAACTCGTTTGTTTGGCCTGCAGTTGAATCTATATCACTTATATCGCAAGTATTTGAAGCAAAATCATTTGTTCCGCATCGATTTGAAGCTAAGCCTTCTACTTCGAATTGATTTGAAGCTAAATCATTTGTTTCGCTTGAATGTGAAGCTAGATCGTTTGTTTCGTCTGCATTTGAAGCTATATCACTTATATCCCAAATGTGTGAAGCTACATCATTTGTTTCTCTTGGATTTTAAGCTAAACGATCTACATCGCATTGATTTGAAGCTAAATCATGTGTTTTGCATGCATTTGAAGCTAACTTGTTTGTTTCCCCTGCATTTGAAGCTATATCACTTATATCGCAAGTTCATGTGCTAAATCATGTGTTTCGCTTTGACTTGAAGCTATACCTTCTACATCGCATTGATTTGCAGCTAAATTATGTGTTTCGCATGGATTTGAATCTTACTCGTTTGTTTCGCCTGCATTTGAAGCTATATCACTTATATCGCAAGCATTTGAAGCTAAATCATTTGTTCCGCATGGATTTGAAGCTAAGCCTTCTACATCGCATTGATTTGAAGCTTAATCATGTGTGACGCATGGAGTTGAAGCCAGCTCGTTTGTTTCGTCTGCATTTGAACGTATATCGCTTATAACGCAATTATCTGAAGATAAATCATTTGTTCCGCATGGATTTGAAGCTAAGCCTTCTACTTCGCATTGATTTGAATCTAAATCATGTGTATCGCATGCATTTTGAAGCTAACTCGTTTGATTCGTCTGCATTTGAAGCTATATCACTTATATCCCGAGTGTTTGATGTTAAATCATTTGTTTCGCATGGATTTGTATCTAAACCTTCTACATCGCATTGATTAGATGCTAAATCATGTGTTTCGCTTGGATGTGAAGCTAACTCATTTGTTTCGTCTGCATTTGAAGCTATATCACTTATATCCCAAGTGTTTGAAGCTAAATCATTTGTTTCGCATGAATTTGAAGCTAAACATTCTACATCGCATTGATTTGAAGCTTAATCATGTGTTTCACATGGATTTGAATCTAATTCGTTTCTATCCCCTGCATTTGAAGCTATATCATTTATATCGCAAGTATCTGATACTAAATCATTTGTTTCGCATGGATTTGAAGCTAAACCTTCTACATCGCATTGCTTTGCATCTAAATGATGTTTTTCGCAAGGATTTGAACTAACTCGTTTGTTTCGTCTGCATTTGAAGCTATATCACTTATATCCCAAGTGTTTGAAGCTAAATCATTTGTTTCGCATGGATTTGAAGCTAACTCGTTTGTTTCGTCTGCATTTGGAGGTATATCACTTATATCGCAAGTTCATGTGCTAAATCATGTGTTTCGCTTTGACTTGAAGCTATACCTTCTACATCGCATTGATTTGCAGCTAAATTATGTGTTTCGCATGGATTTGAAGCTAACTCGTGTGTTTCTCCTGCATTTGAAGCTATATCACTTATATCGCATGTATCTGATGCTAAGTCATTTGTGTCGCATTGATTTGAAGCTAAACCTTCCACATTGCATTGGTTTCAAGCTAAACCTTCTGCATCGCACTCATTTGAAGCTAAATCATGTGATTCGCTTGGATTTGAAGCTAACTCGTTTGTTTCCCCTGCATTTGAAGCTATATCACTTATATCCCAAGTGTTAGAAGCTAAATCATGTGTTTCGCTTGGATTTGAAGCCAAACCTTCTACGTCGCACTCATTTGAAGCTAAATCATGTGTTTCGCTTGGATTGGAAGCTAAACTTTCTACATCGCACTGACTTGAAGCTTAATCATGTGTTTCGCATGGATTTGAAGCTAATTCGTTTGTATCCCCTGCATTTGAAGCTGTATCATTTATATCGCAAGTATCTGATACTAAATCAGTTGTTTCGAATGGATTTGAAGCTAAACCTTCTACATCGCATTGATTTGCATCTAAATGATGTGTTTCCCCTGCATTTGAAGCTATATCACTTATATCCCAAATGTTTGAAGCTAAATCATTTGTTTCGCATGGATTTGAAGCTAACTCGTTTGTTTCGTCTGAATTTGGAGGAATATCACTTATATCGCAAGTATCTGAAACTAAATCATTTGTGTCGTATGGATTTGAAGTTATCTCGTTTGTTTCGTCTGCATTTGAATCTATATCACTTATATCGCAAGTATCTGAACCTAAATCATTGGTTTCGCATGGATTTGAAGCTAAACCATCTAAATCGCATGAATTTTAAGCTAAATCATGTGTTCCGCATGGATTTGAAGCTAACTCGTTTGTTTCGTCTGCACTTAAAGCAATATCACATATATCGCTAGTATCTGAAGCTAAATCATTTGTTTCGCATGGATTTGAAGCTCAACCTTCTACATCGCATGGACATGAACCTAACTCGTTTGTTTCGCATGCAGCTGAAGCTATATCACCCATATCCCAAGTGTTTGCAGCTCAATCATTTGTTTCTCATGGATTTGAAGCTAAACCATCTAAATCGCATGAATTTTAAGCTAAATCATGTGTTCCGCATGGATTTGAAGCTAACTCGTTAGTTTCGCCTGCACTTAAAGCAATATCACATATATCGCTAGTATCAGAAGCTAAATCATTTGTTCCGCATGGATTTGAAGCTAAGCCTTCTACATCGCATTGATTTGAAGCTTAATCATGTGTGACGCATGGAGTTGAAGCCAGCTCGTTTTTTCGTCTGCATTTGAACGTATATCGCTTATAACGCAATTATCTGAAGATAAATCATTTGTTCCGCATGGATTTGAAGCTAAGCCTTCTACTTCGCATTGATTTGAAGCTAAATCATGTGTATCGCATGCATTTTGAAGCTAACTCGTTTGATTCGTCTGCATTTGAAGCTATATCACTTATATCCCGAGTGTTTGATGCTAAATCATTTGTTTCGCATGGATTTGTATCTAAACCTTCTAAATCGCATTGATTTGATGCTAAATCATGTGTTTCGCTTGGATGTGAAGCTAACTCATTTGTTTCGTCTGCATTTGAAGCTATATCACTTATATCCCAAGTGTTTGAAGCTAAATCATTTGTTTCGCATGAATTTGAAGCTAAACCTACTACATTGCATTGATTTGAAGCTTAATCATGTGTTTCACATGGATTTGAAGCTAATTCGTTCCTATCCCCTGCATTTGAAGCTATATCATTTATATCGCAAGTATCTGATACTAAATCATTTGTTTCGCATGGATTTGAAGCTAAACCTTCTACATCACATTGCTTTGCATCTAAATGATGTTTTTCGCAAGGATTTGAACTAACTCGTTTGTTTCGTCTGCATTTGAAGCTATATCACTTATATCCCAAGTGTTTGAAGCTAAATCATTTGTTTCGCATGGATTTGAAGCTAACTCGTTCGTTTCGCCTGCATTTGATGCTATATCACTTATATCGCAAGTATCTGAAGCTAAATCATTTGTTTCGCATGGATTTGAATCTAAACCTTCTACATCGCATGGACTTGAAGCTAACTCGTTTGTTTCGCATGCAGCGGAAGCTATATCACCCATATCCCAAGTGTTTGCAGCTCTATCATTTGTTTCGCATGGATTTGAAGCTAAACCATCTAAATCGCATGAATTTTAAGCTAAATCATGTGTTCCGCATAGATTTGAAGCTAACTCGTTTGTTTCGTCTGCACTTAAAGCAATATCACATATATCGCTAGTATCTGAAGCTAAATCATTTGTTTCGCATGGATTTGAAGCTAAACCTTCAACATCGCTTTGATATTGCAGCTTTATCATGTGTTTCGCATGGATTTGCAGCTAACTCGTTCGTTTAGCCTGCATTTGATGCTATACCACTTATATCGCAAGTATCTGAAGCTAAATCATTTGTTTCGCATGGATTTGAAGCCAAACCTTCTATATCGCATTGATTTGATGTTAAATCAAATTTTTCCATGTTTTGCATGGATTTGAAGCTAACTCGTTTGTTTCCCTTGCATTTGAAGCTATATCACTTATATCACAAGTATCTGATGCTAAGTCATTTATTTCGCATGGATTTGAAGCTAACTCGTTTGTTTGGCCTGCTGTTGAATCTATATCACTTATATCGCAAGTATTTGAAGCAAAATCATTTGTTCCGCATCGATTTGAAGCTAAGCCTTCTACTTCGAATTGATTTGACGCTAAATCATTTGTTTCGCTTGGATGTGAAGCTGGCTCGTTTGTTTCGTCTGCATTTGAAGCTATATCACTTATATCCCAAATGTGTGAAGCTACATCATTTGTTTCGCTTGGATTTTAAGCTAAACGATCTACATCGCATTGATTTGAAGCTAAATCATGTGTTTTGCATGCATTTGAAGCTAACTCGTTTGTTTCACCTGCATTTGAAGCTATATCACTTATATCGCAAGTTCATGTGCTAAATCATGTGTTTCGCTTTGACTTGAAGCTATACCTTCTACATCGCATTGATTTGCAGCTAAATTATGTGTTTCGCATGGATTTGAATCTTACTCGTTTGTTTCGCCTGCATTTGAAGCTATATCACTTATATCGCAAGCATTTGAAGCTAAATCATTTGTTCCGCATGGATTTGAAGCTAAGCCTTCTACTTCGCATTGATTTGAAGCTAAATCATGTGTATCGCATGCATTTTGAAGCTAACTCGTTTGATTCGTCTGCATTTGAAGCTATATCACTTATATCCCGAGTGTTTGATGCTAAATCATTTGTTTCGCATGGATTTGTATCTAAACCTTCTACATCGCATTGATTTGATGCTAAATCATGTGTTTCGCTTGGATCTGAAGCTAACTCATTTGTTTCGTCTGCATTTGAAGCTATATCACTTATATCCCAAGTGTTTAAGCTAAATCATTTGTTTCGCATGAATTTGAAGCTAAACCTTCTACATCGCATTGATTTGAAGCTTAATCATGTGTTTCACGTGGATTTGAAGCTAATTCGTTTCTATCCCCTGCATTTGAAGCTATATCATTTATATCGCAAGTATCTGATACTAAATCATTTGTTTCGCATGGATTTGAAGCTGAACCTTCTACATCGCATTGCTTTGCATCTAAATGATGTTTTTCGCAAGGATTTGAACTAACTCGTTTGTTTCGTCTGCATTTGAAGCTATTTCACTTATATCCCAAGTGTTTGAAGCTAAATCATTTGTTTCGCATGGATTTGAAGCTAACTCGTTTGTTTCGTCTGCATTTGGAGGTATGTCACTTATATCGCAAGTATCTGAAACTAAATCATTTGTTTCGCATGGGTTTGAAGCTAAACCTTCTACATCGCATGGACTTGAAGCTAACTCGTTTGTTTCGCATGCAGCTCTAACTATATCACCCATATCCCAAGTGTTTGCAGCTCTATCATTTGTTTCGCATGGATTTGAAGCTAAACCATCTAAATCGCATGAATTTTAAGCTAAATCATGTGTTCCGCATGGATTTGAAGCTAACTCGTTTGTTTCGTCTGCACTTAAAGCAATATCACATATATCGCTAGTATCTGAAGCTAAATCATTTGTTTCGCATGGATTTGAAGCTAAACCTTCTACATCCCATGGACATGAACCTAACTCGTTTGTTTCGCATGCAGCTGAAGCTATATCACCCATATCCCAAGTGTTTGCAGCTCAATCATTTGTTTCTCATGGATTTGAAGCTAAACCATCTAAATCGCATGAATTTTAAGCTAAATCATGTGTTCCGCATGGATTTGAAGCTAACTCGTTAGTTTCGCCTGCACTTAAAGCAATATCACATATATCGCTAGTATCAGAAGCTAAATCATTTGTTTCGCATGGATTTGAAGCTAAACCTTCAACATCGCTTTGATTTGCAGCTATATCATGTGTTTCGCATGGATTTGCAGCTAACTCGTTCGTTTCGCCTGCATTTGATGCTATATCACTTATATCGCAAGTATCTGAAGCTAAATCATTTGTTTCGCATGGATTTGAAGCCAAACCTTCTATATCGCATTGATTTGATGTTAAATCATGTGTTTTGCATGGATTTGAAGCTAACTCGTTTGTTTCCCTTGCATTTGAAGCTATATCACTTATATCGCAAGTATCTGATGCTAAGTCATTTATTTCGCATGGATTTGAAGCTAACTCGTTTGTTTGGCCTGCAGTTGAATCTATATCACTTATATCGCAAGTATTTGAAGCAAAATCATTTGTTCCGCACGATTTGAAGCTAAGCCTTCTACTTCGAATTGATTTGAACTAAATCATTTGTTTCGCTTGAATGTGAAGCTAGATCGTTTGTTTCGTCTGCATTTGAAGTTATATCACTTATATCCCAAATGTGTGAAGCTACATCATTTGTTTCTCTTGGATTTTAAGCTAAACGATCTACATCGCATTGATTTGAAGCTAAATCATGTGTTTTGCATGCATTTGAAGCTAACTCGTTTGTTTCCCCTGCATTTGAAGCTATATCACTTATATCGCAAGTTCATGTGCTAAATCATGTGTTTCGCTTTGACTTGAAGCTATACCTTCTACATCGCATTGATTTGCAGCTAAATTATGTGTTTCGCATGGATTTGAATCTTACTCGTTTGTTTCGCCTGCATTTGAAGCTATATCACTTATATCGCAAGCATTTGAAGCTAAATCATTTGTTCCGCATGGATTTGAAGCTAAGCCTTCTACTTCGCATTGATTTGAAGCTAAATCATGTGTATCGCATGCATTTTGAAGCTAACTCGTTTGATTCGTCTGCATTTGAAGCTATATCACTTATATCCCGAGTGTTTGATGCTAAATCATTTGTTTCGCATGGATTTGTATCTAAACCTTCTACATCGCATTGATTTGATGCTAAATCATGTGTTTCGCTTGGATCTGAAGCTAACTCATTTGTTTCGTCTGCATTTGAAGCTATATCACTTATATCCCAAGTGTTTAAGCTAAATCATTTGTTTCGCATGAATTTGAAGCTAAACCTTCTACATCGCATTGATTTGAAGCTTAATCATGTGTTTCACGTGGATTTGAAGCTAATTCGTTTCTATCCCCTGCATTTGAAGCTATATCATTTATATCGCAAGTATCTGATACTAAATCATTTGTTTCGCATGGATTTGAAGCTGAACCTTCTACATCGCATTGCTTTGCATCTAAATGATGTTTTTCGCAAGGATTTGAACTAACTCGTTTGTTTCGTCTGCATTTGAAGCTATTTCACTTATATCCCAAGTGTTTGAAGCTAAATCATTTGTTTCGCATGGATTTGAAGCTAACTCGTTTGTTTCGTCTGCATTTGGAGGTATGTCACTTATATCGCAAGTATCTGAAACTAAATCATTTGTTTCGCATGGGTTTGAAGCTAAACCTTCTACATCGCATGGACTTGAAGCTAACTCGTTTGTTTCGCATGCAGCTCTAACTATATCACCCATATCCCAAGTGTTTGCAGCTCTATCATTTGTTTCGCATGGATTTGAAGCTAAACCATCTAAATCGCATGAATTTTAAGCTAAATCATGTGTTCCGCATGGATTTGAAGCTAACTCGTTTGTTTCGTCTGCACTTAAAGCAATATCACATATATCGCTAGTATCTGAAGCTAAATCATTTGTTTCGCATGGATTTGAAGCTAAACCTTCTACATCCCATGGACATGAACCTAACTCGTTTGTTTCGCATGCAGCTGAAGCTATATCACCCATATCCCAAGTGTTTGCAGCTCAATCATTTGTTTCTCATGGATTTGAAGCTAAACCATCTAAATCGCATGAATTTTAAGCTAAATCATGTGTTCCGCATGGATTTGAAGCTAACTCGTTAGTTTCGCCTGCACTTAAAGCAATATCACATATATCGCTAGTATCAGAAGCTAAATCATTTGTTTCGCATGGATTTGAAGCTAAACCTTCAACATCGCTTTGATTTGCAGCTATATCATGTGTTTCGCATGGATTTGCAGCTAACTCGTTCGTTTCGCCTGCATTTGATGCTATATCACTTATATCGCAAGTATCTGAAGCTAAATCATTTGTTTCGCATGGATTTGAAGCCAAACCTTCTATATCGCATTGATTTGATGTTAAATCATGTGTTTTGCATGGATTTGAAGCTAACTCGTTTGTTTCCCTTGCATTTGAAGCTATATCACTTATATCGCAAGTATCTGATGCTAAGTCATTTATTTCGCATGGATTTGAAGCTAACTCGTTTGTTTGGCCTGCAGTTGAATCTATATCACTTATATCGCAAGTATTTGAAGCAAAATCATTTGTTCCGCACGATTTGAAGCTAAGCCTTCTACTTCGAATTGATTTGAACTAAATCATTTGTTTCGCTTGAATGTGAAGCTAGATCGTTTGTTTCGTCTGCATTTGAAGTTATATCACTTATATCCCAAATGTGTGAAGCTACATCATTTGTTTCTCTTGGATTTTAAGCTAAACGATCTACATCGCATTGATTTGAAGCTAAATCATGTGTTTTGCATGCATTTGAAGCTAACTCGTTTGTTTCCCCTGCATTTGAAGCTATATCACTTATATCGCAAGTTCATGTGCTAAATCATGTGTTTCGCTTTGACTTGAAGCTATACCTTCTACATCGCATTGATTTGCAGCTAAATTATGTGTTTCGCATGGATTTGAATCTTACTCGTTTGTTTCGCCTGCATTTGAAGCTATATCACTTATATCGCAAGCATTTGAAGCTAAATCATTTGTTCCGCATGGATTTGAAGCTAAGCCTTCTACATCGCATTGATTTGAAGCTTAATCATGTGTGACGCATGGAGTTGAAGCCAGCTCGTTTTTTTCGTCTGCATTTGAACGTATATCGCTTATAACGCAATTATCTGAAGATAAATCATTTGTTCCGCATGGATTTGAAGCTAAGCCTTCTACTTCGCATTGATTTGAATCTAAATCATGTGTATCGCATGCATTTTGAAGCTAACTCGTTTGATTCGTCTGCATTTGAAGCTATATCACTTATATCCCGAGTGTTTGATGCTAAATCATTTGTTTCGCATGGATTTGTATCTAAACCTTCTACATCGCATTGATTAGATGCTAAATCATGTGTTTCGCTTGGATGTGAAGCTAACTCATTTGTTTCGTCTGCATTTGAAGCTATATCACTTATATCCCAAGTGTTTGAAGCTAAATCATTTGTTTCGCATGAATTTGAAGCTAAACATTCTACATCGCATTGATTTGAAGCTTAATCATGTGTTTCACATGGATTTGAATCTAATTCGTTTCTATCCCCTGTATTTGAAGCTATATCATTTATATCGCAAGTATCTGATACTAAATCATTTGTTTCGCATGGATTTGAAGCTAATCCTTCTACATCGCATTGCTTTGCATCTAAATGATGTTTTTCGCAAGGATTTGAACTAACTCGTTTGTTTCGTCTGCATTTGAAGCTATATCACTTATATCGCAAGTATCTGATGCTAAGTCATTTATTTCGCATGGATTTGAAGCTAACTCGTTTGTTTGGCCTGCAGTTGAATCTATATCACTTATATCGCAAGTATTTGAAGCAAAATCATTTGTTCCGCATCGATTTGAAGCTAAGCCTTCTACTTCGAATTGATTTGAAGCTAAATCATTTGTTTCGCTTGAATGTGAAGCTAGATCGTTTGTTTCGTCTGCATTTGAAGCTATATCACTTATATCCCAAATGTGTGAAGCTACATCATTTGTTTCTCTTGGATTTTAAGCTAAACGATCTACATCGCATTGATTTGAAGCTAAATCATGTGTTTTGCATGCATTTGAAGCTAACTCGTTTGTTTCCCCTGCATTTGAAGCTATATCACTTATATCGCAAGTTCATGTGCTAAATCATGTGTTTCGCTTTGACTTGAAGCTATACCTTCTACATCGCATTGATTTGCAGCTAAATTATGTGTTTCGCATGGATTTGAATCTTACTCGTTTGTTTCGCCTGCATTTGAAGCTATATCACTTATATCGCAAGCATTTGAAGCTAAATCATTTGTTCCGCATGGATTTGAAGCTAAGCCTTCTACATCGCATTGATTTGAAGCTTATTCATGTGTGACGCATGGAGTTGAAGCCAGCTCGTTTGTTTCGTCTGCATTTGAACGTATATCGCTTATAACGCAATTATCTGAAGATAAATCATTTGTTCCGCATGGATTTGAAGCTAAGCCTTCTACTTCGCATTGATTTGAATCTAAATCATGTGTATCGCATGCATTTTGAAGCTAACTCGTTTGATTCGTCTGCATTTGAAGCTATATCACTTATATCCCGAGTGTTTGATGCTAAATCATTTGTTTCGCATGGATTTGTATCTAAACCTTCTACATCGCATTGATTAGATGCTAAATCATGTGTTTCGCTTGGATGTGAAGCTAACTCATTTGTTTCGTCTGCATTTGAAGCTATATCACTTATATCCCAAGTGTTTGAAGCTAAATCATTTGTTTCGCATGAATTTGAAGCTAAACATTCTACATCGCATTGATTTGAAGCTTAACCATGTGTTTCACATGGATTTGAATCTAATTCGTTTCTATCCCCTGCATTTGAAGCTATATCATTTATATCGCAAGTATCTGATACTAAATCATTTGTTTCGCATGGATTTGAAGCTAATCCTTCTACATCGCATTGCTTTGCATCTAAACGATGTTTTTCGCAAGGATTTGAACTAACTCGTTTGTTTCGTCTGCATTTGAAGCTATATCACTTATATCCCAAGTGTTTGAAGCTAAATCATTTGTTTCGCATGGATTTGAAGCTAACTCGTTTGTTTCGTCTGCATTTGGAGGTATATCACTTATATCGCAAGTTCATGTGCTAAATCATGTGTTTCGCTTTGACTTGAAGCTATACCTTCTACATCGCATTGATTTGCAGCTAAATTATGTGTTTCGCATGGATTTGAAGCTAACTCGTGTGTTTCTCCTGCATTTGAAGCTATATCACTTATATCGCATGTATCTGATGCTAAGTCATTTGTGTCGCATTGATTTGAAGCTAAACCTTCCACATTGCATTGGTTTCAAGCTAAACCTTCTGCATCGCACTCATTTGAAGCTAAATCATGTGATTCGCTTGGATTTGAAGCTAACTCGTTTGTTTCCCCTGCATTTGAAGCTATATCACTTATATCCCAAGTGTTAGAAGCTAAATCATGTGTTTCGCTTGGATTTGAAGCCAAACCTTCTACGTCGCACTCATTTGAAGCTAAATCATGTGTTTCGCTTGGATTGGAAGCTAAACTTTCTACATCGCACTGACTTGAAGCTTAATCATGTGTTTCGCATGGATTTGAAGCTAATTCGTTTGTATCCCCTGCATTTGAAGCTATATCATTTATATCGCAAGTATCTGATACTAAATCAGTTGTTTCGCATGGATTTGAAGCTAAACCTTCTACATCGCATTGATTTGCATCTAAATGATGTGTTTCCCCTGCATTTGAAGCTATATCACTTATATCCCAAGTGTTCGAAACTAAATCATTTGTTTCGCATGGATTTGAAGCTAACTCGTTTGTTTCGTCTGAATTTGGAGGAATATCACTTATATCGCAAGTATCTGAAACTAAATCATTTGTGTCGTATGGATTTGAAGTTATCTCGTTTGTTTCGTCTGCATTTGAATCTATATCACTTATATCGCAAGTATCTGAACCTAAATCATTGGTTTCGCATGGATTTGAAGCTAAACCATCTACAACGCATAGATTTGAAGCTAAATCATGTGTTTCGCATGGATTTGCAGCTAACTCGTTCGTCTCGCCTGCATTTGATGCTATATCACTTATATCGTAAGTATCTGAAGCTAAATCATTTGTTTCGCACGGATTTGAAGCTAAACCTTCTACATCGCATTGATTTTCAGTTTAATCATGTGTTTCGCATGGATTTGAAGCTAACTTGTTTGTTTCGTCTGCATTTGAAGCTATATCACTTATATCCCAAGTATTTGAAGCTAAATCATTTGTTTCGCATGGATTTGAAGCTAAACCTTCTCCATCGCATGGACTTGAAGCTAACTCGTTTGTTTCGCATGCAGCTGAAGCTATATCACCCATATCCCAAGTGTTTGCAGGTCTATCATTTGTTTCGCATGGATTTGAAGCTAAACCATCTAAATCGCATGAATTTTAAGCTAAATCATGTGTTCCGCATGGATTTGAAGCTATCTCGTTTGTTTCTTCTGCACTTGAAGCAATATCACATATATCGCTAGTATCTGAAGCTAAATCATTTGTTTCGCATGGATTTGAAGCCAAACCTTCTATATCGCATTGATTTGATGTTAAATCATGTGTTTTGCATGGATTTGAAGCTAACTCGTATGTTTCCCTTGCATTTGAAGCTATATCACTTATATCGCAAGTATCTGATGCTAACTCATTTATTTAGCATGGATTTGAAGCTAACTCGTTTGTTTGGCCTGCAGTGGAATCTATATCACTTATATCGCAAGTATTTGAAGCAAAATCATTTGTTCCGCATCGATTTGAAGCTAAGCCTTCTACTTCGAATTGATTTGAAGGTAAATCATTTGTTTCGCTTGGATGTGAAGCTAGCTCGTTTGTTTCGACTGCATTTGAAGCTATATCACTTATATCCTAAATGTGTGAAGCTACATCATTTGTTTCGCTTGGATTTAAAGCTAAACGATCTACATCGCATTGATTTGAAGCTAAATCATGTGTTTTGCATGCATTTGAAGCTAACTCGTTTGTTTCCCCTGCATTTGAAGCTATATCACTTATATCGCAAGTATCTGATGCTAACTCATTTATTTCGCATGGATTTGAAGCTAACTCGTTTGTTTGGCCTGCAGTGGAATCTATATCACTTATATCGCAAGTATTTGAAGCAAAATCATTTGTTCCGCATCGATTTGAAGCTAAGCCTTCTACTTCGAATTGATTTGAAGGTAAATCATTTGTTTCGCTTGGATGTGAAGCTAACTCATTTGTTTCGTCTGCATTTGAAGCTATATCACTTATATCCCAAGTGTTTGAAGCTAAATCATTTGTTTCGCATGAATTTGAAGCTAAACATTCTACATCGCATTGATTTGAAGCTTAATCATGTGTTTCACATGGATTTGAATCTAATTCGTTTCTATCCCCTGTATTTGAAGCTATATCATTTATATCGCAAGTATCTGATACTAAATCATTTGTTTCGCATGGATTTGAAGCTAATCCTTCTACATCGCATTGCTTTGCATCTAAATGATGTTTTTCGCAAGGATTTGAACTAACTCGTTTGTTTCGTCTGCATTTGAAGCTATATCACTTATATCGCAAGTATCTGATGCTAAGTCATTTATTTCGCATGGATTTGAAGCTAACTCGTTTGTTTGGCCTGCAGTTGAATCTATATCACTTATATCGCAAGTATTTGAAGCAAAATCATTTGTTCCGCATCGATTTGAAGCTAAGCCTTCTACTTCGAATTGATTTGAAGCTAAATCATTTGTTTCGCTTGAATGTGAAGCTAGATCGTTTGTTTCGTCTGCATTTGAAGCTATATCACTTATATCCCAAATGTGTGAAGCTACATCATTTGTTTCTCTTGGATTTTAAGCTAAACGATCTACATCGCATTGATTTGAAGCTAAATCATGTGTTTTGCATGCATTTGAAGCTAACTCGTTTGTTTCCCCTGCATTTGAAGCTATATCACTTATATCGCAAGTTCATGTGCTAAATCATGTGTTTCGCTTTGACTTGAAGCTATACCTTCTACATCGCATTGATTTGCAGCTAAATTATGTGTTTCGCATGGATTTGAATCTTACTCGTTTGTTTCGCCTGCATTTGAAGCTATATCACTTATATCGCAAGCATTTGAAGCTAAATCATTTGTTCCGCATGGATTTGAAGCTAAGCCTTCTACATCGCATTGATTTGAAGCTTATTCATGTGTGACGCATGGAGTTGAAGCCAGCTCGTTTGTTTCGTCTGCATTTGAACGTATATCGCTTATAACGCAATTATCTGAAGATAAATCATTTGTTCCGCATGGATTTGAAGCTAAGCCTTCTACTTCGCATTGATTTGAATCTAAATCATGTGTATCGCATGCATTTTGAAGCTAACTCGTTTGATTCGTCTGCATTTGAAGCTATATCACTTATATCCCGAGTGTTTGATGCTAAATCATTTGTTTCGCATGGATTTGTATCTAAACCTTCTACATCGCATTGATTAGATGCTAAATCATGTGTTTCGCTTGGATGTGAAGCTAACTCATTTGTTTCGTCTGCATTTGAAGCTATATCACTTATATCCCAAGTGTTTGAAGCTAAATCATTTGTTTCGCATGAATTTGAAGCTAAACATTCTACATCGCATTGATTTGAAGCTTAACCATGTGTTTCACATGGATTTGAATCTAATTCGTTTCTATCCCCTGCATTTGAAGCTATATCATTTATATCGCAAGTATCTGATACTAAATCATTTGTTTCGCATGGATTTGAAGCTAATCCTTCTACATCGCATTGCTTTGCATCTAAACGATGTTTTTCGCAAGGATTTGAACTAACTCGTTTGTTTCGTCTGCATTTGAAGCTATATCACTTATATCCCAAGTGTTTGAAGCTAAATCATTTGTTTCGCATGGATTTGAAGCTAACTCGTTTGTTTCGTCTGCATTTGGAGGTATATCACTTATATCGCAAGTTCATGTGCTAAATCATGTGTTTCGCTTTGACTTGAAGCTATACCTTCTACATCGCATTGATTTGCAGCTAAATTATGTGTTTCGCATGGATTTGAAGCTAACTCGTGTGTTTCTCCTGCATTTGAAGCTATATCACTTATATCGCATGTATCTGATGCTAAGTCATTTGTGTCGCATTGATTTGAAGCTAAACCTTCCACATTGCATTGGTTTCAAGCTAAACCTTCTGCATCGCACTCATTTGAAGCTAAATCATGTGATTCGCTTGGATTTGAAGCTAACTCGTTTGTTTCCCCTGCATTTGAAGCTATATCACTTATATCCCAAGTGTTAGAAGCTAAATCATGTGTTTCGCTTGGATTTGAAGCCAAACCTTCTACGTCGCACTCATTTGAAGCTAAATCATGTGTTTCGCTTGGATTGGAAGCTAAACTTTCTACATCGCACTGACTTGAAGCTTAATCATGTGTTTCGCATGGATTTGAAGCTAATTCGTTTGTATCCCCTGCATTTGAAGCTATATCATTTATATCGCAAGTATCTGATACTAAATCAGTTGTTTCGCATGGATTTGAAGCTAAACCTTCTACATCGCATTGATTTGCATCTAAATGATGTGTTTCCCCTGCATTTGAAGCTATATCACTTATATCCCAAGTGTTCGAAACTAAATCATTTGTTTCGCATGGATTTGAAGCTAACTCGTTTGTTTCGTCTGAATTTGGAGGAATATCACTTATATCGCAAGTATCTGAAACTAAATCATTTGTGTCGTATGGATTTGAAGTTATCTCGTTTGTTTCGTCTGCATTTGAATCTATATCACTTATATCGCAAGTATCTGAACCTAAATCATTGGTTTCGCATGGATTTGAAGCTAAACCATCTACAACGCATAGATTTGAAGCTAAATCATGTGTTTCGCATGGATTTGCAGCTAACTCGTTCGTCTCGCCTGCATTTGATGCTATATCACTTATATCGTAAGTATCTGAAGCTAAATCATTTGTTTCGCACGGATTTGAAGCTAAACCTTCTACATCGCATTGATTTTCAGTTTAATCATGTGTTTCGCATGGATTTGAAGCTAACTTGTTTGTTTCGTCTGCATTTGAAGCTATATCACTTATATCCCAAGTATTTGAAGCTAAATCATTTGTTTCGCATGGATTTGAAGCTAAACCTTCTCCATCGCATGGACTTGAAGCTAACTCGTTTGTTTCGCATGCAGCTGAAGCTATATCACCCATATCCCAAGTGTTTGCAGGTCTATCATTTGTTTCGCATGGATTTGAAGCTAAACCATCTAAATCGCATGAATTTTAAGCTAAATCATGTGTTCCGCATGGATTTGAAGCTATCTCGTTTGTTTCTTCTGCACTTGAAGCAATATCACATATATCGCTAGTATCTGAAGCTAAATCATTTGTTTCGCATGGATTTGAAGCCAAACCTTCTATATCGCATTGATTTGATGTTAAATCATGTGTTTTGCATGGATTTGAAGCTAACTCGTATGTTTCCCTTGCATTTGAAGCTATATCACTTATATCGCAAGTATCTGATGCTAACTCATTTATTTAGCATGGATTTGAAGCTAACTCGTTTGTTTGGCCTGCAGTGGAATCTATATCACTTATATCGCAAGTATTTGAAGCAAAATCATTTGTTCCGCATCGATTTGAAGCTAAGCCTTCTACTTCGAATTGATTTGAAGGTAAATCATTTGTTTCGCTTGGATGTGAAGCTAGCTCGTTTGTTTCGACTGCATTTGAAGCTATATCACTTATATCCTAAATGTGTGAAGCTACATCATTTGTTTCGCTTGGATTTAAAGCTAAACGATCTACATCGCATTGATTTGAAGCTAAATCATGTGTTTTGCATGCATTTGAAGCTAACTCGTTTGTTTCCCCTGCATTTGAAGCTATATCACTTATATCGCAAGTATCTGATGCTAACTCATTTATTTCGCATGGATTTGAAGCTAACTCGTTTGTTTGGCCTGCAGTGGAATCTATATCACTTATATCGCAAGTATTTGAAGCAAAATCATTTGTTCCGCATCGATTGAAGCTAAGCCTTCTACTTCGAATTGATTTGAAGCTAAATCATGTGTTTCGCCTGGATGTGAAGCTAACTCGTTTTTTCCGCTGCATTTGACGCTATATCACTTATATCCCAAGTGTTTGAAGCTAAATCATTTGTTTCGCATGAATTTGAAGCTAATCCTTATACATCGCATTGATTTGAAGCTAAATCATGTGTTTCGCTTGGATGTGAAGCTAACTCGTTTGTTTCGTCTGCATTTGAAGCTATATCACTTATATCCCAAGTGTTTGAAGCTAAATCATTTGTTTCGCATGAATTTGAAACTAAACCTTCTACATCGCATTGATTTGAAGCTTAATCATTTGTTTCGCATGGTTTTGAAGCTAATTCGTTTTTATCCCTGCATTTGAAGCTATGTCATTTATATCGCAAGTATCTGATGCTAAATCATTTGTTTCGCCTGGATTTGAAGCTAAACCTTCTACTTTCGCATTGATTTGAAGCTGACTCTTTTGCTTCGTGCGCATTTGAAGCTATATCACTTATATCCCAACTGTTTGAAGATAAATCATTTGATTCGCATGGATTTGGAGCTAGCTTGTTTCTTTCGTCTGCATTTGAAGCTATATCACATATATCGCAAGTATCTGAAACTAAATCATTTGTGTCGCATGGATTTGAAGCTATCTCGTTTGTTTCGTCTGCATTTGAATCTATATCACTTATATCGCAAGTATCTGAACCTAAATCATTGGTTTCGCATGGATTTGAAGCTAAACCTTCTTACATTGCATAGATTTGAAGCTAAATCATGTGTTTCGCATGGATTTGAATCTAACTCGGTTGTTGCGCATGCAGTTGAATCTAAATAACGTACATCGCAAGTATTTGTAGCTAAACCATTTGTTTGGAATGGATTTGAAGCTAAACCTTCTACATCGCATTGATTTGAAGCTAAATCATGTGTTTTGCATGGATTTGAAGCTAATTCGTTTGTTTCGTCTGCATTTGAAGCTATATCACTTATATCCCGAGTGTTTGATTCTAAATCATTTGTTTCGCATGGATTTGTAGCTAAACCATCTACATCGTATTGATTTGAAGCTAAATCATGTGTTTCGCTTGGATGTGAAGCTAACTCGTTTGTTTCGTCTGCATTTGTAGCTATATCACTTATATCCCAAGTGTTTGAAGCTAAATCATTTGTTTCGCATGGATTAGAAGCTAACTCGTTTGTTTCGTCTGCATTTGGAGGTATATCACTTATATCGCAAGTTTCTGAACCTAAATCATTGGTTTCGCATGGATTTGTAGCTAAACCTTCTACTTCCCATAGATTTGAAGCTAAATCATGTGTTTCGCATGGATTTGCAGTTAACTCGTTCGTTTCGCCTGCATTTGATGCTATATCACTTATATCGTAAGTATCTGAAGCTAAATCATTTGTTTCGCACGGATTTGAAGCTAAACCTTCTACATCGCATGGACTTGAAGCTAACTCGTTTGTTTCGCATGCAGCTGAAGCTATATCACCCATATCCCAAGTGTTTGCAGCTCTATCATTTGTTTCGCATGGATTTGAAGCTAAACCATCTAAATCGCATGAATTTTAAGCTAAATCATGTGTTCCGCATGGATTTGAAGCTAACTCGTTTGTTTCGTCTGCACTTGAAGCAATATCACATATATCGCTAGTATCTGAAGCTAAATCATTTGTTTCGCATGGATTTGAAGCTAAACTTTCAACATCGCTTTGATTTGCAGCTATATCATGTGTTTCGCATGGATTTGAAGCTAATTCGTTTTATTCGTCTGCATTTGAAGCTATATCACTTATATCGCAAGTTCATGTGCTGAATCATGTGTTTCGCTTTGACTTGAAGCTATACCTTCTACATCGCATTGATTTGCAGCTAAATTATGTGTTTCGCATGGATTTGTATCTTACTCGTTTGTTTCGCCTGCATTTGAAGCTATATCACTTATATCCCATTGTTTGAAGCTAAATCATTTGTTTCGCATGGACTTGAAGCTAAACCTTCCACACAGCATTGATTTGAGGCTTAATCACGTGTTTTGCATGGTTTTCAGGCTAACTCGTTTATTTCCCCTGCATTTGAAGCTATATCACTTATATCGCAAGTATCGGATGCTAAATCATTTGTTTCGCCTGGATTTGAAGCTAAACCTTCTACTTTCGCATTGATTTGAAGCTGACTCGTTTGCTTCGTGCGCATTTGAAGCTATATCACTTATATCCCAACTGTTTGAAGATAAATCATTTCATTCCCATGGATTTGAAGCTAGCTTGTTTCTTTCGTCTGCATTTGAAGCTATATCACATATATCGCAAGTATCTGAAGCTAAATCATTTGTGTCGTATGGATTTGGAGCTAAGCCGTCTACTACGCATTGATTTGGAGCTAAATCATTCGTTTCGCATGGATTTGGAGCTAACTAGTTGGTTTCTCCTGCAGTTGTAGCTATATCACTTCTATCGCAAGTATCTGATACTAAATCATTTGTTTCGCATGGATTTGAAGCTAAACCTTCTACATCGCATTGATTTGCATCTAAATGATGTGTTTCCCCAGCATTTGAAGCTATATCACTTATATCCCAAGTGTTTGAAGCTAAATCATTTGTTTCGCATGGATTTGAAGCTAACTCGTTTGTTTCGTCTGAATTTGGAGGAATATCACTTATATCGCAAGTATCTGAAACTAAATCATTTGTGTCGTATGGATTTGAAGTTATCTCGTTTGTTTCGTCTGCATTTGAATCTATATCACTTATATCGCAAGTATCTGAACCTAAATCATTGGATTCGCATGGATTTGAAGCTAAACCATCTACATCGCATAGATTTGAAGCTAAATCATGTGTTTCGCATGGATTTGCAGCTAACTCGTTCGTGTCGCCTGCATTTGATGCTATATCACTTATATCGTAAGTATCTGAAGCTAAATCATTTGTTTCGCACGGATTTGAAGCTAAACCTTCTACATCGCATTGATTTTCTGTTTAATCATGTGTTTCGCATGGATTTGAAGCTAACTTGTTTGTTTCGTCTGCATTTGAAGCTATATCACTTATATCCGAAGTATTTGAAGCTAAATCATTTGTTTCGCATGGATTTGAAGCTAAACCTTCTCCATCGCATGGACTTGAAGCTAACTCGTTGTTTCGCATGCAGCTGAAGCTATATCACCCATATCCCAAGTGTTTGCAGGTCTATCATTTGTTTCGCATGGATTTGAAGCTAAACCATCTAAATCGCATGAATTTTAAGCTAAATCATGTATTCCGCATGGATTTGAAGCTATCTCGTTTGTTTCTTCTGCACTTGAAGCAGTATCACATATATCGCTAGTATCTGAAGCTAAATCATTTGTTTCGCATGGATTTGAAGCCAAACCTTCTATGTCGCATTGATTTGATGTTAAATCATGTGTTTTGCATGGATTTGAAGCTAACTCGTTTGTTTCCCTTGCATTTGAAGCTATATCACTTATATCGCAAGTATCTGATGCTAACTCATTTATTTCGCATGGATTTGAAGCTAACTCGTTTGTTTGGCCTGCAGTGGAATCTATATCACTTATATCGCAAGTATTTGAAGCAAAATCATTTGTTCCGCATCGATGTGAAGCTAAGCCTTCTACTTCGAATTGATTTGAAGGTAAATCATTTGTTTCGCTTGGATGTGAAGCTAGCTCGTTTGTTTCGTCTGCATTTGAAGCTATATCACATATATCGCAAGTATCAGAACCTAAATCATTGGTTTCGCATGGATTTGAAGCTAAACCTTCTACATCGCATTGATTTGAAGCTAAATCATGTGTTTTGCATGGATTTGAAGCTAATTCGTTTGTTTCATCTGCATTTGAAGCTATATCACTTATATCCCGAGTGTTTGATTCTAAATCATTTGTTTCGCATGGATTTGTAGCTAAACCTTCTACATCGTATTGATTTGAAGCTAAATCATGTGTTTCGCTTGGATGTGAAGCTAACTCGTTTGATTCGTCTGCATTTGTAGCTATATCACTTATATCCCAAGAGTTTGAAGCTAAATCATTTGTTTCGCATGGATTAGAAGCTAACTCGTTTGTTTCGACTGCATTTGGAGGTATATCACTTAATATCGCAAGTTTCTGAACCTAAATCATTGGTTTCGCATGGATTTGTAGCTAAACCTTCTACTTCCCATAGATTTGAAGCTAAATCATTTGTGTCGCATGGATTTGCAGCTAACTCGTTCGTTTCGCCTGCATTTGATGCTATATCACTTATATCGTAAGTATCTGAAGCTAAATCATTTGTTTCGCACGGATTTGAAGCTAAACCTTCTACATCGCTTTGATTTTCAGTTTAATCATGTGTTTCGCATGGATTTGAAGCTAACTTGTTTGTTTCGTCTGCATTTGAAGCTATATCACTTATATCCCAAGTATTTGAAGCTAAATCATTTGTTTCGCATGGATTTGAAGCTAAACCTTCTACATCGCATGGACTTGAAGCTAACTCGTTTGTTTCGCATGCAGCTGAAACTATATCACCCATATCCCAAGTGTTTGCAGCTCTATCATTTGTTTCGCATGGATTTGAAGCTAAACCATCTAAATCGCATGAATTTTAAGCTAAATCATGTGTTCCGCATGGATTTGAAGCTAACTCGTTTGTTTCGTCTGCACTTGAAGCAATATCACATATATCGCTAGTATCTGAAGCTAAATCATTTGTTTCGCATGGATTTGATGCTTAACCTTCAACATCGCTTTGATTTGCAGCTATATCATGTGTTTCGCAAGGATTTGCAGCTAACTCGTTCGTTTCGCCTGCATTTGATGCTATATCACTTATATCGCAAGTTTCTGAAGCTAAATCACTTGTTTCGCATGGCTTTGAAGCTAAACCTTCTACATCGCATTGATTTTCAGTTTAATCATGTGTTTCGCATGGATTTGAAGCTAACTCGTTTGTTTCGTCTGCAATTGAAGCTATATCATTTATATCCCAAGTGTTTGAAGCTAAATCATTTGTTTCGCATGGATTTGAATCTAACTCGTTTGTTTGGCCTGCAGTTGAATCTATATCACTTATATCGCAAGTATTTTAAGCAAAATCATTTGTTCCGCATCGATACGAAGCTAAGCCTTCTACTTCGCATTGATTTGAAGCTAAATCATTTGTTTCGCTTGGATGTGAAGCTAACTCGTTTGTTTCGTCTGCATTTGAAACTATATCATTTATATCGCAAGTATTTGAAGCTAAATCATTTGTTCCGCATTGATTTGAAGCTGAGCCTTCTATATCGCATTGATTTGAAGCTTAATCATGCGTGTCGCATGGAGTTGAAGCTAGCTTGTTTGTTTCGTCTGCATTTGAACGTATACCGCTTATAACGCAATTATCTGAAGATAAATCATTTGTTCCACATGGATTTGTAGCTAAACCTTCTACATCGTATTGATTTGAAGCTAAATCATGTGTTTCGCTTGGATGTGAAGCTGACTCGTTTGTTTCGTCTGCATTTGAAGCTATATCACTTATATCCCAAGTGTTTGAAGCTAAATCATTTGTTTCGCATGAAATTGAAGCTACACCTTCTACATCGCATTGACTTGAAGCTAATCATGTGTTTTGCATGGATTTGAAGCTAAATCGTTTGTATCCCCTGCATTTGAAGCTATATCATTTATATCGCAAGTATCTGATACTAAATCATTTGTTTCGCATGGATTTGAAGCTAAACCTTCTACATCGCATTGATTTGCATCTAAATGATGTGTTTCCCCTGCATTTGAAGCTATATCACTTATATCCCAAGTGTTTGAAGCTAAATCATTTGTTTCGCATGGATTTGAAGCTAACTCGTTTGTTTCCTCTGCATTTGGAGGTATATCACTTATATCGCAAGTTCATGTGCTAAATCATGTGTTTCGCTTTGACTTGAATCTATACCTTCTACATCGCATTGATTTGCAGCTAAATTATGTGTTTCGCATGGATTTGAATCTTACTCGTTTGTTTCCCCTGCATTTGAAACTATATCATTTATATCGCAAGTATTTGAAGCTAAATCATTTGTTCCGAATGGATTTGAAGCTGAGCCTTCTACATCGCATTGATTTGAAGCTTAATCATGCGTGTCGCATGGAT
The DNA here is from genome assembly GCF_051020955.1 of Megalopta genalis. Taxonomy (NCBI): domain Eukaryota; kingdom Metazoa; phylum Arthropoda; class Insecta; order Hymenoptera; family Halictidae; genus Megalopta; species Megalopta genalis. The sequence goes on from NW_027476297.1 coordinate 95,710, forward strand.
TTGAAGCTAACTCGTCTGTTTCGTCTGCACTTGAAGCAATATCACATATATCGCTAGTATCTGAAGCTAAATCATTTGTTTCGCATGGATTTGAAGCTAAACCTTCAACATCGCTTTGATTTGCAGCTATATCATGTGTTTCGCATGGATTTGCAGCTAACTCGTTCGTTTAGCCTGCATTTGATGCTATATCACTTATATCGTAAGTATCTGAAGCTACATCACTTGTTTCACATGGCTTTGAAGATAAACCTTCTACATCGCATTGATTTTCATTTTAATCATGTGTTTCGCATGGATATGAAGCTAACTCGTTTGTTTCGTCTGCATTTGAAGCTATATCACTTATATCCCAAGTGTTAGAAGCTAAATCATGTGTTTCGCTTGGATTTGAAGCCAAACCTTCTACATCGCACTCATTTGAAGCTAAATCATGTGTTTCGCTTGGATTGGAAGCTATCTCGTTTGTTTCGTCTGCATTTGAAGCTATAGTACTTATATCCCAAGTGTTTGAAGATAAATCATTTGCTTCGCATGGATTTGAAGCTAGCTTGTTTCTTTCGTCTGCATTTGTAGCTATATCACTTCTATAGCAAGTATCTGGACCTAAATCATTTGTGTCGCATTGATTTGTAGCTAAACCTTCTACATCGCATTGATTTGAAGCTAAATCATGTGTTTCGCTTGGTTGTGAAGCTAACACGTTTGTTTCGTCTGCATTTGAAGCTATATCACTTATATCCCAAGTGTTTGAAGCTAAATCATTTGTTTCGCATGGATTTGAAGCTAAACCTTCTACATCGCATGGACTTGAAGCAAACTCGTTTGTTTCGCTTGCAGCTGAAACTATATCACACATATCCCAAGTGTTTGCAGCTCTATCATATGTTTCGCATTGATTTGAAGCTAAACAATCTAAATCGCATGAATTTTAAGCTAAATCATGTGTTCCGCATGGATTTGAAGCTAACTCGTTTGTTTCGTCTGCACTTAAAGCAATATCACATATATCGCTAGTATCTGAAGCTAAATGATTTGTTTCGCATGGATTTGAAGCCAAACCTTCTATATCGCATTGATTTGATGTTAAATCATGTGTTTTGCATGGATTTGAAGCTAACTCGTTTGTTTCCCTTGCATTTGAAGCTATATCACTTATATCGCAAGTATCTGATGCTACCTCATTTATTTCGCATGGATTTGAAGCTAACTCGTTCGTTTGGCCTGCAGTGGAATCTATATCACTTATATCGCAAGTATTTGAAGCAAAATCATTTGTTCCGCATCGATTTGAAGCTAAGCCTTCTACTTCGAATTGATTTGAAGCTAAATCATTTGTTTCGCTTGGATGTGAAGCTAGCTCGATTGTTTCGTCTGCATTTGAAGCTATATCACTTATATCCCAAATGTGTGAAGCTACATCATTTGTTTCGCTTGGATTTAAAGCTAAACGATCTACATCGCATTGATTTGAAGCTAAATCATGTGTTTTGCATGCATTTGAATCTAACTCGTTTGTTTCCCCTGCATTTGAAGCTATATCACTTATATCCCGAGTGTTTGATGCTAAATCATTTGTTTCGCATGGATTTGTAGCTAAACCTTCTACATCGCATTGATTTGAAGCTAAATCATGTGTTTCGCTTGGTTGTGAAGCTAACTCGTTTGTTTCGTCTGCATTTGTAGCTATATCACTTATATCGCATGTATCTGATGCTAAGTCACTTGTGTCGCATTGATTTGAATCTAAACCTTCCACATCGCATTGATTTGCAGCTAAATCATGTGTTCCGCATGGATTTGAAGCTAACTCGTTTGTTTCGCATGCAGTTGAAGCTAAATCATGTATATCACAAGTATTTGAAGCGAAACCATTTGATTGGCATGGATTTGAAGCTACGCCTTCTTCTTCGCATTGATTTGAAGCTAAATCATGTGTTTCTGTTGATTTTTGAATCTAATTAGTTTGTTTCGCATGCAGTTGAAGCTAAATTACGTATAAAACAAGTATTTGATGCTAAACTATTCGTTTCGCATGGATTTGAAGCTAAGCCTTCTACTTCGCATTGATTTGAAGCTGAATAATGTGTTTCGCTTGAATTTGAAGCTAACCCCATTGTTTCACATGCAGTTCAAGCTGAATCACGTATAAAACAGGTTTTTGATGCTAAACTATTCGTTTCGCATCGATTTGAAGCTTAATCATGTGTTTTGCATGGATTTGAAGCTAACTCGTTTGTTTCTCCTGCATTTGAAGCTATATCACTTATATCGCAAGTATCTGATGCTACCTCATTTATTTCGCATGGATTTGAAGCTAACTCGTTCGTTTGGCCTGCAGTGGAATCTATATCACTTATATCGCAAGTATTTGAAGCAAAATCATTTGTTCCGCATCGATTTGAAGCTAAGCCTTCTACTTCGAATTGATTTGAAGCTAAATCATTTGTTTCGCTTGGATGTGAAGCTAGCTCGTTTGTTTCGTCTGCATTTGAAGCTATATCACTTATATCCCAAATGTGTGAAGCTACATCATTTGTTTCGCTTGGATTTAAAGCTAAACGATCTACATCGCATTGATTTGAAGCTAAATCATGTGTTTTGCATGCATTTGAATCTAACTCGTTTGTTTCCCCTGCATTTGAAGCTATGTCATTTATATCGCAAGTATCTGATGCTAAATCATTTGTTTCGCCTGGATTTGAAGCTAAACCTTCTACTTTCGCATTGATTTGAAGCTGACTCGTTTGTTTCTCCTGCATTTGAAGCTATATCACTTATATCGCATGTATCTGATGCTAAGTCATTTGTGTCGCATTGATTTGAAGCTAAACCTTCCACATTGCATTGGTTTCAAGCTAAACCTTCTGCATCGCAATGATTTGAAGCTAAATCATGTGATTCGCTTGGATTTGAAGCTACCTCGTTTGTTTCCCCTGCATTTGAAGCTATATCACTTATATCCCAAGTGTTTGAAGCTAAATCATGTGTTTCGCTTGGATTTGAAACCAAACCTTCTACATCGCACTCATTTGAAGCTAAATCATGTGATTCGCTTGGATTTGAAGCTAACTCGTTTATTTCCCCTGCATTTGAAGCTATATCACTTATATCCCAAGTGTTAGAAGCTAAATCATGTGTTTCGCTAGGATTTGAAGCCAAACCTTCTACATCGCATTGATTTGAAGCTTAATCATTTGTTTCGCATGGATTTGAAGCTAATTCGTTTGTATCCCCTGCATTTGAAGCTATGTCATTTATATCGCAAGTATCTGATGCTAAATCATTTGTTTCGCCTGGATTTGAAGCTAAACCTTCTACTTTCGCATTGATTTGAAGCTGACTCGTTTGCTTCGTGCGCATTTGAAGCTATATCACTTATATCCCAACTGTTTGAAGATAAATCATTTGATTCGCATGGATTTGAAGCTAGCTTGTTTCTTTCGTCTGCATTTGAAGCTATATCACATATATCGCAAGTGTCTGAAACTAAATCATTTGTGTCGCATGGATTTGAAGCTAACTCGTTTGTTTCGCATGCAGTTGAAGCTAAATCATGTATATCACAAGTATTTGAAGCGAAACCATTTGATTGGCATGGATTTGAAGCTACGCCTTCTTCTTCGCATTGATTTGAAGTTAAATCATGTGTTTCTGTTGATTTTGAATCTAATTAGTTTGTTTCGCATGCAGTTGAAGCTAAATCACGTATAAAACAAGTATTTGATGCTAAACTATTCGTTTCGCATGGATTTGAAGCTAAGCCTTCTACTCCGCATTGATTTGAAGCTGAATAATGTGTTTCGCTTGAATTTGAAGTTAACCCCATTGTTTCACATGCAGTTCAAGCTGAATCACGTATAAAACAGGTTTTTGATGCTAAACTATTCGTTTCGCATCGATTTGAAGCTTAATCATGTGTTTTGCATGGATTTGAAGCTAACTCGTTTGTTTCTCCTGCATTTGAAGCTATATCACTTATATCGCATGTATCTGATGCTAAGTCATTTGTGTCGCATTGATTTCAAGCTAAACCTTCCACATTGCATTGGTTTCAAGCTAAACCTTCTGCATCGCACTCATTTGAAGCTAAATCATGTGATTCGCTTGGATTTAAAGCTAACTCGTTTGTTTCCCCTGCATTTGAAGCTATATCACTTATATCCCAAGTGTTAGAAGCTAAATCATTTGCTTCGCATGGATTTGAAGCTAGCTTGTTTCTTTCGTCTGCATTTGTAGCTATATCACTTCTATCGCAAGTATCTGGTCCTAAATCATTTGTGTCGCATTGATTTGTAGCTAAACCTTCTACATCGCATTGATTTGAAGCTAAATCATGTGTTTCGCTTGGTTTTGAAGCTAACTCGTTTGTTTCGTCTGCATTTGAAGCTATATCACTTATATCCCAAGTCTTTGAAGCTAAATCATTTGTTTCGCATGAATTTGAACCTAAACCTTCTACATCGCATTGATTTGAAGCTTAATCATTTGTTCCGCATGGATTTGAAGCTAATTCGTTTGTATACCCTACATTTGAAGCTATGTCATTTATATCGCAAGTACCTGATGCTAAATCATTTGTTTCGCATGGATTTGAAGCTAAACCTTCTACATCGCATTGATTTGAAGCTAAATAATGTGTTTCGCTTGGATTTGAAGCTAAACCTTCTACGTCGCATTGATTTGAAACTAAATCATGTGTTTTGCATGGATTTGATGCTATCTCGTTTGGTACTCCTGCATTCTTAGCTATATCACTTATATCGCAAGTATCTGAACCTAAATCATTTGTTTCGCATGGATTTGAAGCTAAGCGTTCTACTTCGCATGGATTTAAAGCTAAATGATGTGTATCGCACGTATTTTGAAACTAACTCGTCTGATTCGTCTGCATTTCAAGCTATATCACTTATATCCCAAGCGTTTGATGCTAAATCATTTGTTTCGCATGAATTTGAAGCTATACCTTCTACATCGCATTGATTTGAAGCTAAGTCATGTGTTTCGTATGGATTTGAAGCTAACTCGTTTGTTTCGCCTGCAGTTGAATCTATATCACTTACATCGCAAGTATTTGAAGCTAAATCATTTGTACCGCATGGATTTGATGCTGAACCTTCTACATCGCATTGATTTGAAACTAAATCCTGTGTTTTGCATGGATTTGATGCTAACTCGTTTGTTTCCCCTCCATTTGAAGCTATATCAGTTTTATCGCAAGTATCTGATACTAAATCATTTGTTTCGCATGGATTTGAAACTAAACCTTCTACACCGCATTGATTTGAAGCTAAATCATGTGTTTCGCATGGATTTGAAGCTAACTCGTTGGTTTCACCTGCATTTGAAGCAATATCAATATATCGCAAGCATCTGAACCTAGATCATTTGTTTCGCATGGATTTGAAGCTAAACCTTCTACATCGCATTGATTTGAAGCTAAATCATGTGATTCGCTTGGATTTAATTCTAGTTCGTTTGTATCGCCTGAATTTGACGCTATATCACTTATATCGCAAGTATCTGAAGCTAAATCATTTGTTCCGCATGGATTTGAATCTAAACCTTCTAAATCGCATTGATTTGAAGCTAAATCATGTGTTTTGCTTGGATATCCCAAGTGTTTGATGCTAAATCATTTGTTTCGCATGGATTTGTTGCTAACTCGTTTGTTTCCCCTGCATTTGAAGCTATATCAGTTACATCGCAAGTATCTGGTTCTAAATCATTTGTTTCGCATGGATTTGTAGCTAAACCTTCTACATCGTACCGATTTGAAGCTAAATGATATGTTATTGCATGGATTTTGAAGCTAACCCGTTTGATTCGTCTGCATTTGCAGCTATATCACTTATATCACAAGTGTTTGAAGCTAAATTATTTGTTTCGCATGGATTTGAAGCTAAACCTTCTACATCGCATTGATTTGAAGCTAAATCATGTGTTTCGCATGGATTTGAAGCTAACTCGTTTGTTTCGCCTGCAGTTGAATCTATATCACTTACATAGCAAGTATTTGAAGCTAAATCACTTGTGTCGCATGTATTTGAATCTAATCCTTCTATTTCGCATTGAGTTAAAGCTAAATCATGTGTTTTGCATGGATTTGATGCTAACTGGTTTGTTTCCCCTGCATTTGAAGCTATATCAATTATATCGCATGTATATGATGCTAAATCATTTGTTTCGCTTGGATTTGAAGCTAAACCTCCTACATCGCATTGATTTGAAGCTAAATCATGTGTTTCGCATGGATATGAAGCTAACTCGTTCGTTTCGCCTGCATTTGATGCTATATCACTTATATCGCAAGTGTTTGAAGCTAAAACATTTGTTTCGCATGGATTTGAAGCTAAACCTTTTACATCGAATCAATTTGAAGCTAAATGATATGTATCGCATGGATTTTGAAGATACCCCGTTTGATTCGTCTGCATTTGCAGCTATATCACTTATATCACAAGTGTTTGAAGCTAAATCATTTGTTTCGCATGGATTTGAAGCTAAACCTTCTACATCGTATTGATTTGAAGCTAAATCATGTGTTTCGCTTGGATTTGAAGCTAAAGCTTTTACATCGCATTGATTTGCAGCTAAATCTTGTGTTTTGCATGGATTTGATGCTAACTCGTTTGTTTCCCCTGCATTTGAAGCTATATCAGTTTTATCGCAAGTATCTGATGCTAAATCATTTGTTTCGCATGGATTTGAAGCTAAACCTTCTACACCGCATTGATTTGAAGCTAAATCATGTGTTTCGCATGGATTTGAAGCTAACTCGTTGGTTTCACCTGCATTTGAAGCAATATCAATATATCGCAAGTATCTGAACCTAGATCATTTGTTTCGCATGGATTTGAAGCTAAACCTTCTACATCGCATTGATTTGAAGCTAAATAATTTGTTTCGCTTGGATTTGAAGCTAAACCTTCTACGTCGCATTGATTTGAAACTAAATCATGTGTTTTGCATGGATTTGATGCTATCTCGTTTAGTTCTCCTGCATTTTTAGCTATATCACTTATATCGCAAGTATCTGAACCTAAATCATTTGTTTCGCATGGATTTGAAGCTAAGCGTTCTACATCGCATTGATTTGAAGCTAAATCATGTGTTTTGCTTGGATATCCCAAGTGTTTGATGCTAAATCATTTGTTTCGCATGGATTTGTTGCTAACTCGTTTGTTTCCCCTGCATTTGAAGCTATATCAGTTTTATCGCAAGTATCTGTTGCTAAATCTTTTGTTTCGCATGGATTTGAAGCTAAACCTTCTACACCGCATTGTTTTGAAGCTGAATCATGTGTTTCGCATGGATTTGAAGCTAACTCGTTGGTTTCACCTGCATTTGAAGCAATATCAATATATCGCAAGTATCTGAACCTAGATCATTTGTTTCGCATGGATTTGAAGCTAAACCTTCTACATCGCATTGATTTGAAGCTAAATCATGTGATTCGCTTGGATTTAATTCTAGTTCGTTTGTGTCGCCTGAATTTGACGCCATATCACATATATCGCAAGTATCTGAAGCTAAATCATTTGTTCCGCATGGATTTGAATCTAAACCTTCTAAATCGCATTGATTTGAAGCTAAATCATGTGTTTCGCTTGGATTTGAAGCTAAACTTTTTACATCGCGTTGATTTGCAGCTAGCTCGTTTGTTTTGTCTGCATTTGAACGTATATCGCTTATAACGCAACTATCTGAAGCTAAATCATTTGTTCCGCATGGATTTGAAGCTAAACCTTCTACATCTCATTGATTTGAAGCTAAACCCTATACATCTCATTGATTTGAAGCTAAATCATGTGTTTCGCATGGATTTGGAGCTATACCCTCTACATCGCATTGATTTGAAGCTAATTCAAGGGTTTTGCATGGATTTTATGCGAACTCGTTTGTTTCCACTGCATTTGAAGCTATATCAGTTACATCGCAAGTATCTGATGCTAAATCATTTGTTTCGCATGGATTTGAAGCTAAATCTTCTACATCGCATTGATTTGAAGCTAAATCATGTGTTTTGCATGGATTTTATGCCAACTCGTTTGTTTCCCCTGCATTTGAATCTATATCAGTTACATCGCAAGTATCTGATGCTAAATCATTTGTTTCGCATGGATTTGAAGCTAAACCTTCTACATCGCATTGATTTGCAGCTAAATCATGTGTTTCGCATGGATTTGAAGCTAACCCGTTTGGTTCTCCTGCATTTGTAGCTATATCGCTTATATCGCAAGTATCTGAACCTAAATCATTTGTTTCGCATGGATATGAAGCTAAGCGTTCTACTTCGCATGGATTTAAAGCTAAATGATGTGTATCGCACGAATTTTGAAGCTAACTCGTCTGATTCGTCTGCAATTCAAGCTATATCACTTATATCCCAAGCGTTTGATGATAAATCATTTCTTTCGCATGGATTTGTAGTTAAACCTTCTACATCACATTGATTTGAAGCTAAATCATTTGTTCCGCATGAATTTGTAGCTATACCTTCTACATCGCATTGATTTGAAGCTAAATCATGTGTTTCGTATGGATTTGAAGCTAACTCGTTTGTTTCGCCTGCAGTTGAATCTATATCACGTACATCGCAAGTATTTGAAGCTAAATCATTTATTCCGCATGGATTTGATGCTAAACCTTCCCCATCGCATTGATTTGAAGCTAAATCATGTGTATGGCATGGATTTTGAAGCTGACACGATTGATTCGTCCGAATTTGAAGCTATATCACTTATATCCCAAGTTTTTGAAGCTAAATCATTTGTTTCGCATGGAGTTGAAGCTAAACCTTCTACATCGCATTGATTTGATGCTAAATAATGTGTTTCGCTTGGATTTCAAGCTAAACCTTCTACGTCGCATTGATTTGAAACTAAATCATATGTTTTGCATGGTTTTGATGCTAACTCGTTTGGTTCTCCTGCATTTGTTGCTATATCACTTATATCGCAAGTATCTGAACCTAAATCATTTGTTTCGCATGGATTTGAAGCTAAGCGCTCTACTTCGCATGGATTTAAAGCTAAATGATGTGTATCGCATGAATTTTGAACCTAACTCGTCTGATTCGTCTGCATTTCAAGCTATATCACTTATATTCCAAGCATTTGATGCTAAATCATTTGTTTCGCTTGGATTTGAAGCTAAACCTTTTACATCGAATCAATTTGAAGCTAAATGATATGTATCGCATGGATTTTGAAGATACCCCGTTTGATTCGTCTGCATTTGCAGCTATATCACTTATATCACAAGTGTTTGAAGCTAAATCATTTGTTTCGCATGGATTTGAAGCTAAACCTTCTACATCGTATTGATTTGAAGCTAAATCATGTGTTTCGCTTGGATTTGAAGCTAAAGCTTTTACATCGCATTGATTTGCAGCTAAATCTTGTGTTTTGCATGGATTTGATGCTAACTCGTTTGTTTCCCCTGCATTTGAAGCTATATCAGTTTTATCGCAAGTATCTGATGCTAAATCATGTGTTTCGCATGGATTTGAAGCTAACCCGTTTGGTTCTCCTGCATTTGTAGCTATATCACTTATATCGCAAGTATCTGAACCTAAATCATTTGTTTCGCATGGATTTAAAGCTAAATGATGAGTATCGCACGAATTTTGAAGCTAACTCGTCTGATTCGTCTGCAATTCAAGCTATATCACTTATATCCCAAGCGTTTGATGATAAATCATTTGTTTCGCATGGATTTGTAGTTAAACCTTCTACATCACATTGATTTGAAGCTAAATCATTTGTTCCGCATGAATTTGTAGCTATACCTTCTACATCGCATTGATTTGAAGCTAAATCATGTGTTTCGTATGGATTTGAAGCTAACTCGTTTGTTTCGCCTGCAGTTGAATCTATATCACGTACATCGCAAGTATTTGAAGCTAAATCATTTATTCCGCATGGATTTGATGCTAAACCTTCCCCACCGCATTGATTTGAAGCTAAATCATGTGTATGGCATGGATTTTGAAGCTAACACGATTGATTCGTCCGAATTTGAAGATATATCACTTATATCCCAAGTTTTTGAAGCTAAATCATTTGTTTCGCATGGAGTTGAAGCTAAACCTTCTACATCGCATTGATTTGAAGCTAAATAATGTTCATCGCTTGTTTATGAAGATAACTCGTTTGTTTCGCCTGCATTTGAAGCTATATCATTTATATCGCAAGTGTCTGAAGCTAAATCATTTGTTCCGCATGAATTTGAAGCTATACCTTCTACATCTCATTGATTTGAAGCTAAATCATGTGTTTCGCATGGATTTGCAGCTAACTCGTTTGTTTCGCCTGCAGTTGAATCTATATCACGTACATCGCAAGTATTTGAAGCTAAATCATTTGTACCGCATGGATTTGATGCTGAACCTTCTACACCGCACTGATTTGAAGCTAAATCATGTGTTTTGCATGGATTTGAAGCTAACTCGTTGGTTTCACCTGCATTTGAAGCAATATCAATATATCGCAAGTATCTGAACCTAGATCATTTGTTTCGCATGGATTTGAAGCTAAACCTTCTACATCGCATTGATTTGAAGCTAAATAATGTGTTTCGCTTGGATTTGAAGCTAAACCTTCTACGTCGCATTGATTTGAAACTAAATCATGTGTTTTGCATGGATTTGATGCTATCTCGTTTGGTACTCCTGCATTTTTAGCTATATCACTTATATCGCAAGTATCTGAACCTAAATCATTTGTTTCGCATGGATTTGAAGCTAAGCGTTCTACTTCGCATGGATTTAAAGCTAAATGATGTGTATCGCACGTAGTTTGAATCTAACTCGTCTGATTCGTCTGCATTTCAAGCTATATCACTTATATCCCAAGCGTTTGATGCTAAATCATTTGTTTCGCATGAATTTGAAGCTATACCTTCTACATCGCATTGATTTGAAGCTAAGTCATGTGTTTCGTATGGATTTGAAGCTAACTCGTTTGTTTCGCCTGCAGTTGAATCTATATCACTTACATCGCAAGTATTTGAAGCTAAATCATTTGTACCGCATGGATTTGATGCTGAACCTTCTACATCGCATTGATTTGAAACTAAATCCTGTGTTTTGCATGGATTTGATGCTAACTCGTTTGTTTCCCCTCCATTTGAAGCTATATCAGTTTTATCGCAAGTATCTGATACTAAATCATTTGTTTCGCATGGATTTGAAACTAAACCTTCTACACCGCATTGATTTGAAGCTAAATCATGTGTTTCGCATGGATTTGAAGCTAACTCGTTTGTTTCGCCTGCAGTTGAATCTATATCACTTACATAGCAAGTATTTGAAGCTAAATCACTTGTGTCGCATGTATTTGAATCTAATCCTTCTATTTCGCATTGAGTTAAAGCTAAATCATGTGTTTTGCATGGATTTGATGCTAACTGGTTTGTTTCCCCTGCATTTGAAGCTATATCAATTATATCGCATGTATATGATGCTAAATCATTTGTTTCGCTTGGTTTTGAAGCTAAACCTCCTACATCGCATTGATTTGAAGCTAAATCATGTGTTTCGCATGGATGTGAAGCTAACTCGTTCGTTTCGCCTGCATTTGATGCTATATCACTTATATCGCAAGTGTTTGAAGCTAAAACATTTGTTTCGCATGGATTTGAAGCTAAACATTTTACATCGAATCAATTTGAAGCTAAATGATATGTATCGCATGGATTTTGAAGATACCCCGTTTGATTCGTCTGCATTTGCAGCTATATCACTTATATCACAAGTGTTTGAAGCTAAATCATTTGTTTCGCATGGATTTGAAGCTAAACCTTCTACATCGTATTGATTTGAAGCTAAATCATGTGTTTCGCTTGGATTTGAAGCTAAAGCTTTTACATCGCATTGATTTGCAGCTAAATCTTGTGTTTTGCATGGATTTGATGCTAACTCGTTTGTTTCCCCTGCATTTGTAGCTATATCACTTATATCGCAAGTATCTGAACCTAAATCATTTGTTTCGCATGGATTTAAAGCTAAATGATGAGTATCGCACGAATTTTGAAGCTAACTCGTCTGATTCGTCTGCAATTCAAGCTATATCACTTATATCCCAAGCGTTTGATGATAAATCATTTGTTTCGCATGGATTTGTAGTTAAACCTTCTACATCACATTGATTTGAAGCTAAATCATTTGTTCCGCATGAATTTGTAGCTACACCTTCTACATCGCATTGATTTGAAGCTAAATCATGTGTTTCGTATGGATTTGAAGCTAACTCGTTTGTTTCGCCTGCAGTTGAATCTATATCACGTACATCGCAAGTATTTGAAGCTAAATCATTTATTCCGCATGGATTTGATGCTAAACCTTCCCCACCGCATTGATTTGAAGCTAAATCATGTGTATGGCATGGATTTTGAAGATACCCCGTTTGATTCGTCTGCATTTGCAGCTATATCACTTATATCACAAGTGTTTGAAGCTAAATCATTTGTTTCGCATGGATTTGAAGCTATACCTTCTACATCGCATTGATTTGAAGCTAAATCATGTGTTTCAAATGGATTTGCAGCTAACTCGTTTGTTTCGCCTGCAGTTGAATCTATATCACGTACATCGCAAGTATTTGAAGCTAAATCATTTGTACCGCATGGATTTGATGCTGAACCTTCTACATCGCATTGATTTGAAACTAAATCCTGTGTTTTGCATGGATGTGAAGCTAACTCGTTTGTTTCCCCTGCATTTGAAGCTATATCAGTTTTATCGCAAGTATCTGATGCTAAATCATTTGTTTCGCATGGATTTGAAGCTAAACCTTCTACACCGCACTGATTTGAAGCTAAATCATGTGTTTCGCATGGATTTGAAGCTAACTCGTTGGTTTCACCTGCATTTGAAGCAATATCAATATATCGCAAGTATCTGAACCTAGATCATTTGTTTCGCATGGATTTGAAGCTAAACCTTCTACATCGCATTGATTTGAAGCTAAATCATGTGATTCGCTTGGATTTAATTCTAGTTCGTTTGTATCGCCTGAATTTGACGCTATATCACTTATATCGCAAGTATCTGAAGCTAAATCATTTGTTCCGCATGGATTTGAATCTAAACCTTCTAAATCGCATTGATTTGAAGCTAAATCATGTGTTTTGCTTGGATATCCCAAGTGTTTGATGCTAAATCATTTGTTTCGCATGGATTTGTTGCTAACTCGTTTGTTTCCCCTGCATTTGAAGCTATATCAGTTACATCGCAAGTATCTGGTTCTAAATCATTTGTTTCGCATGGATTTGTAGCTAAACCTTCTACATCGTACCGATTTGAAGCTAAATGATATGTATTGCATGGATTTTGAAGCTAACCCGTTTGATTCGTCTGCATTTGCAGCTATATCACTTATATCACAAGTGTTTGAAGCTAAATTATTTGTTTCGCATGGATTTGAAGCTAAACCTTCTACATCGCATTGATTTGAAGCTAAATCATGTGTTTCGCATGGATTTGAAGCTAACTCGTTTGTTTCGCCTGCAGTTGAATCTATATCACTTACATAGCAAGTATTTGAAGCTAAATCACTTGTGTCGCATGTATTTGAATCTAATCCTTCTATTTCGCATTGAGTTAAAGCTAAATCATGTGTTTTGCATGGATTTGATGCTAACTGGTTTGTTTCCCCTGCATTTGAAGCTATATCAATTATATCGCATGAATATGATGCTAAATCATTTGTTTCGCTTGGATTTGAAGCTAAACCTCCTACATCGCATTGATTTGAAGCTAAATCATGTGTTTCGCATGGATATGAAGCTAACTCGTTCGTTTCGCCTGCATTTGATGCTATATCACTTATATCGCAAGTGTTTGAAGCTAAAACATTTGTTTCGCATGGATTTGAAGCTAAACCTTTTACATCGAATCAATTTGAAGCTAAATGATATGTATCGCATGGATTTTGAAGATACCCCGTTTGATTCGTCTGCATTTGCAGCTATATCACTTATATCACAAGTGTTTGAAGCTAAATCATTTGTTTCGCATGGATTTGAAGCTAAACCTTCTACATCGTATTGATTTGAAGCTAAATCATGTGTTTCGCTTGGATTTGAAGCTAAAGCTTTTACATCGCATTGATTTGCAGCTAAATCTTGTGTTTTGCATGGATTTGATGCTAACTCGTTTGTTTCCCCTGCATTTGAAGCTATATCAGTTTTATCGCAAGTATCTGATGCTAAATCATTTGTTTCGCATGGATTTGAAGCTAAACCTTCTACACCGCATTGATTTGAAGCTAAATCATGTGTTTCGCATGGATTTGAAGCTAACTCGTTGGTTTCACCTGCATTTGAAGCAATATCAATATATCGCAAGTATCTGAACCTAGATCATTTGTTTCGCATGGATTTGAAGCTAAACCTTCTACATCGCATTGATTTGAAGCTAAATAATGTGTTTCGCTTGGATTTGAAGCTAAACCTTCTACGTCGCATTGATTTGAAACTAAATCATGTGTTTTGCATGGATTTGATGCTATCTCGTTTGGTTCTCCTGCATTTTTAGCTATATCACTTATATCGCAAGTATCTGAACCTAAATCATTTGTTTCGCATGGATTTGAAGCTAAGCGTTCTACATCGCATTGATTTGAAGCTAAATCATGTGTTTTGCTTGGATATCCCAAGTGTTTGATGCTAAATCATTTGTTTCGCATGGATTTGTTGCTAACTCGTTTGTTTCCCCTGCATTTGAAGCTATATCAGTTTTATCGCAAGTATCTGTTGCTAAATCTTTTGTTTCGCATGGATTTGAAGCTAAACCTTCTACACCGCATTGATTTGAAGCTGAATCATGTGTTTCGCATGGATTTGAAGCTAACTCGTTGGTTTCACCTGCATTTGAAGCAATATCAATATATCGCAAGTATCTGAACCTAGATCATTTGTTTCGCATGGATTTGAAGCTAAACCTTCTACATCGCATTGATTTGAAGCTAAATCATGTGATTCGCTTGGATTTAATTCTAGTTCGTTTGTGTCGCCTGAATTTGACGCCATATCACATATATCGCAAGTATCTGAAGCTAAATCATTTGTTCCGCATGGATTTGAATCTAAACCTTCTAAATCGCATTGATTTGAAGCTAAATCATGTGTTTCGCTTGGATTTGAAGCTAAACTTTTTACATCGCGTTGATTTGCAGCTAGCTCGTTTGTTTTGTCTGCATTTGAACGTATATCGCTTATAACGCAACTATCTGAATCTAAATCATTTGTTCCGCATGGATTTGAAGCTAAACCTTCTACATCTCATTGATTTGAAGCTAAACCCTATACATCTCATTGATTTGAAGCTAAATCATGTGTTTCGCATGGATTTGGAGCTATACCCTCTACATCGCATTGATTTGAAGCTAATTCAAGGGTTTTGCATGGATTTTATGCGAACTCGTTTGTTTCCACTGCATTTGAAGCTATATCAGTTACATCGCAAGTATCTGATGCTAAATCATTTGTTTCGCATGGATTTGAAGCTAAATCTTCTACATCGCATTGATTTGAAGCTAAATCATGTGTTTTGCATGGATTTGATGCTAACTCGTTTGTTTCCCCTCCATTTGAAGCTATATCAGTTTTATCGCAAGTATCTGATACTAAATCATTTGTTTCGCATGGATTTGAAACTAAACCTTCTACACCGCATTGATTTGAAGCTAAATCATGTGTTTCGCATGGATTTGAAGCTAACTCGTTGGTTTCACCTGCATTTGAAGCAATATCAATATATCGCAAGTATCTGAACCTAGATCATTTGTTTCGCATGGATTTGAAGCTAAACCTTCTACATCGCATTGATTTGAAGCTAAATCATGTGATTCGCTTGGATTTAATTCTAGTTCGTTTGTATCGTCTGAATTTGACGCTATATCACTTATATCGCAAGTATCTGAACCTAAATCATTTGTTCCGCATGGATTTGAATCTAAACCTTCTAAATCGCATTGATTTGAAGCTAAATCATGTGTTTCGCTTGGATTTGAAGCTAAACTTTTTACATCGCGTTGATTTGCAGCTAGCTCGTTTGTTTTGTCTGCATTTGAACGTATATCGCTTATAACGCAACTATCTGAAGCTAAATCATTTGTTCCGCATGGATTTGAAGCTAAACCTTCTACATCTCATTGATTTGAAACTAAACCCTATACATCTCATTGATTTGAAGCTAAATCATGTGTTTCGCATGGATTTGGAGCTATACCCTCTACATCGCATTGATTTGAAGCTAATTCAAGGATTTTGCATGGATTTTATGCGAACTCGTTTGTTTCCCCTGCATTTGAAGCTATATCAGTTACATCGCAAGTATCTGATGCTAAATCATTTGTTTCGCATGGATTTGAAGCTAAATCTTCTACATCGCATTGATTTAAAGCTAAATCATGTGTTTTGCATGGATTTTATGCCAACTCGTTTGTTTCCCCTGCATTTGAATCTATATCAGTTACATCGCAAGTATCTGATGCTAAATCATTTGTTTCGCATGGATTTGAAGCTAAACCTTCTACATCGCATTGATTTGCAGCTAAATCATGTGTTTCGCATGGATTTGAAGCTAACCCGTTTGGTTCTCCTGCATTTGTAGCTATATCACTTATATCGCAAGTATCTGAACCTAAATCATTTGTTTCGCATGGATTTGAAGCTAAGCGTTCTACTTCGCATGGATTTAAAGCTAAATGATGTGTATCGCACGAATTTTGAAGCTAACTCGTCTGATTCGTCTGCAATTCAAGCTATATCACTTATATCCCAAGCGTTTGATGATAAATCATTTGTTTCGCATGGATTTGTAGTTAAACCTTCTACATCACATTGATTTGAAGCTAAATCATTTGTTCCGCATGAATTTGTAGCTATACCTTCTACATCGCATTGATCTGAAGCTAAATCATGTGTTTCGTATGGATTTGAAGCTAACTCGTTTGTTTCGCCTGCAGTTGAATCTATATCACGTACATCGCAAGTATTTGAAGCTAAATCATTTATTCCGCATGGATTTGATGCTAAACCTTCCCCATCGCATTGATTTGAAGATAAATCATGTGTATGGCATGGATTTTGAAGCTAACACGATTGATTCGTCCGAATTTGAAGCTATATCACTTATATCCCAAGTTTTTGAAGCTAAATCATTTGTTTCGCATGGAGTTGAAGCTAAACCTTCTACATCGCATTGATTTGAAGCTAAATAATGTTCATCGCTTGTTTATGAAGATAACTCGTTTGTTTCGCCTGCATTTGAAGCTATATCATTTATATCGCAAGTGTCTGAAGCTAAATCATTTGTTCCGCATGAATTTGAAGCTATACCTTCTACATCGCATTGATTTGAAGCTAAATCATGTGTTTCGCATGGATTTGCAGCTAACTCGTTTGTTTCGCCTGCAGTTGAATCTATATCACTTACATCGCAAGTATTTGAAGCTAAATCATTTGTTCTGCATGGATTTGATGCAAAACCTTCTACATCGCATTGATTTGAATTCAACTCATGTGTTTCGCTTGGATTTGAAGCTAAACCTTGTACATCGCATTGATTTGAAGCTAAATCATGTGTATCGCACGGATTTGGATCTAACTCGATTGTTTCGACTGCATTTGAAGCTATATCACTTATATCGCAAGTATCTGATGCTAAATCATTTGTTTCGCATGGATTTGAAGGTAAACCTTCTACATCGCATTGATTTGAAGCTAAATAATGTGTTTCGCTTGGATTTGAAGCAAAACCTTCTACGTCGCATTGATTTGAAACTAAATCATACGTTTTGCATGGTTTTGATGCTAACTCGTTTGGTTCTCCTGCATTTGTAGCTATATCACTTATATCGCAAGTATCTGAAGCTAAATCATTTGTTTCGCATGGATTTGTAGCTAAGCGTTCTACTTCGCATGGATTTAAAGCTAAATGATGTGTATCGCACGAATTTTGAAGCTAAGTCGTCTGATTCGTCTGCATTTCAAGCTATATCACTTATATCCCAAGCGTTTGATGATAAATCATTTGTTTCGCATGGATTTGTAGTTAAACCTTCTACATCACATTGATTTGAAGCTAAATCATTTGTTCCGCATGAATTTGTAGCTATACCTTCTACATCGCATTGATTTGAAGCTAAATCATGTGTATGGCATGGATTTTGAAGCTAACACGATTGATTCGTCTGAATTTGAAGCTATATCACTTATATCCCAAGTTTTTGAAGCTAAATCATTTGTTTCGCATGGAGTTGAAGCTAAACCTTCTACATCGCATTGATTTGAAGCTAAATAATGTTTATCGCTTGTTTATGAAGATAACTCGTTTGTTTCGCCTGCATTTGAAGCTATATCATTTATATCGCTTGTGTCTGAAGCTAAATCATTTGTTCCGCATGAATTTGAAGCTATACCTTCTACATCGCATTGATTTGAAGCTAAATCATGTGTTTCGCATGGATTTGCAGCTAACTCGTTTGTTTCGCCTGCAGTTGAATCTATATCACATACATCGCAAGTATTTGAAGCTAAATCATTTGTACCGCATGGATTTGATGCTGAACCTTCTACATCGCATTGATTTGAAACTAAATCCTGTGTTTTGCATGGATTTGAAGCTAACTCGTTTGTTTCCCCTGCATTTGAAGCTATATCAGTTTTATCGCAAGTATCTGATGCTAAATCATTTGTTTCGCATGGATTTGAAGCTAAACCTTCTACACCGCACTGATTTGAAGCTAAATCATGTGTTTCGCATGGATTTGAAGCTAACTCGTTGGTTTCACCTGCATTTGAAGCAATATCAATATATCGCAAGTATCTGAACCTAGATCATTTGTTTCGCATGGATTTGAAGCTAAACCTTCTACATCGCATTGATTTGAAGCTAAATAATGTGTTTCGCTTGGATTTGAAGCTAAACCTTCTACGTCGCATTGATTTGAAACTAAATCATGTGTTTTGCATGGATTTGATGCTATCTCGTTTGGTACTCCTGCATTTTTAGCTATATCACTTATATCGCAAGTATCTGAACCTAAATCATTTGTTTCGCATGGATTTGAAGCTAAGCGTTCTACTTCGCATGGATTTAAAGCTAAATGATGTGTATCGCACGTATTTTGAAACTAACTCGTCTGATTCGTCTGCATTTCAAGCTATATCACTTATATCCCAAGCGTTTGATGCTAAATCATTTGTTTCGCATGAATTTGAAGCTATACCTTCTACATCGCATTGATTTGAAGCTAAGTCATGTGTTTCGTATGGATTTGAAGCTAACTCGTTTGTTTCGCCTGCAGTTGAATCTATATCACTTACATCGCAAGTATTTGAAGCTAAATCATTTGTATCGCATGGATTTGATGCTGAACCTTCTACATCGCATTGATTTGAAACTAAATCCTGTGTTTTGCATGGATTTGATGCTAACTCGTTTGTTTCCCCTCCATTTGAAGCTATATCAGTTTTATCGCAAGTATCTGATACTAAATCATTTGTTTCGCATGGATTTGAAACTAAACCTTCTACACCGCATTGATTTGAAGCTAAATCATGTGTTTCGCATGGATTTGAAGCTAACTCGTTGGTTTCACCTGCATTTGAAGCAATATCAATATATCGCAAGTATCTGAACCTAGATCATTTGTTTCGCATGGATTTGAAGCTAAACCTTCTACATCGCATTGATTTGAAGCTAAATCATGTGATTCGCTTGGATTTAATTCTAGTTCGTTTGTATCGCCTGAATTTGACGCTATATCACTTATATCGCAAGTATCTGAAGCTAAATCATTTGTTCCGCATGGATTTGAATCTAAACCTTCTAAATCGCATTGATTTGAAGCTAAATCATGTGTTTTGCTTGGATATCCCAAGTGTTTGATGCTAAATCATTTGTTTCGCATGGATTTGTTGCTAACTCGTTTGTTTCCCCTGCATTTGAAGCTATATCAGTTACATCGCAAGTATCTGGTTCTAAATCATTTGTTTCGCATGGATTTGAAGCTAAACCTTCTACATCGTACTGATTTGAAGCTAAATGATTTGTATTGCATGGATTTTGAAGCTAACCCGTTTGATTCGTCTGCATTTGCAGCTATATCACTTATATCACAAGTGTTTGAAGCTAAATTATTTGTTTCGCATGGATTTGAAGCTAAACCTTCTACATCGCATTGATTTGAAGCTAAATCATGTGTTTCGCATGGATTTGAAGCTAACTCGTTTGTTTCGCCTGCAGTTTAATCTATATCACTTACATAGCAAGTATTTGAAGCTAAATCACTTGCGTCGCATGTATTTGAATCTAATCCTTCTATTTCGCATTGAGTTAAAGCTAAATCATGTATTTTGCATGGATTTGATGCTAACTGGTTTGTTTCCCCTGCATTTGAAGCTATATCAATTATATCGCATGTATATGATGCTAAATCATTTGTTTCGCTTGGATTTGAAGCTAAACCTCCTACATCGCATTGATTTGAAGCTAAATCATGTGTTTCGCATGGATATGAAGCTAACTCGTTCGTTTCGCCTGCATTTGATGCTATATCACTTATATCGCAAGTGTTTGAAGCTAAAACATTTGTTTCGCATGGATTTGAAGCTAAACCTTTTACATCGAATCAATTTGAAGCTAAATGATATGTATCGCATGGATTTTGAAGATACCCCGTTTGATTCGTCTGCATTTGCAGCTATATCACTTATATCACAAGTGTTTGAAGCTAAATCATTTGTTTCGCATGGATTTGAAGCTAAACCTTCTACATCGTATTGATTTGAAGCTAAATCATGTGTTTCGCTTGGATTTGAAGCTAAAGCTTTTACATCGCATTGATTTGCAGCTAAATCTTGTGTTTTGCATGGATTTGATGCTAACTCGTTTGTTTCCCCTGCATTTGAAGCTATATCAGTTTTATCGCAAGTATCTGATGCTAAATCATTTGTTTCGCATGGATTTGAAGCTAAACCTTCTACACCGCATTGATTTGAAGCTAAATCATGTGTTTCGCATGGATTTGAAGCTAACTCGTTGGTTTCACCTGCATTTGAAGCAATATAAATATATCGCAAGTATCTGAACCTAGATCATTTGTTTCGCATGGATTTGAAGCTAAACCTTCTACATCGCATTGATTTGAAGCTAAATAATGTGTTTCGCTTGGATTTGAAGCTAAACCTTCTACGTCGCATTGATTTGAAACTAAATCATGTGTTTTGCATGGATTTGATGCTATCTCGTTTGGTTCTCCTGCATTTTTAGCTATATCACTTATATCGCAAGTATCTGAACCTAAATCATTTGTTTCGCATGGATTTGAAGCTAAGCGTTCTACATCGCATTGATTTGAAGCTAAATCATGTGTTTTGCTTGGATATCCTAAGTGTTTGATGCTAAATCATTTGTTTCGCATGGATTTGTTGCTAACTCGTTTGTTTCCCCTGCATTTGAAGCTATATCAGTTTTATCGCAAGTATCTGTTGCTAACTCTTTTGTTTCGCATGGATTTGAAGCTAAACCTTCTACACCGCATTGGTTTGAAGCTGAATCATGTGTTTCGCATGGATTTGAAGCTAACTCGTTGGTTTCACCTGCATTTGAAGCAATATCAATATATCGCAAGTATCTGAACCTAGATCATTTGTTTCGCATGGATTTGAAGCTAAACCTTCTACATCGCATTGATTTGAAGCTAAATCATGTGATTCGCTTGGATTTAATTCTAGTTCGTTTGTGTCGCCTGAATTTGACGCCATATCACATATATCGCAAGTATCTGAAGCTAAATCATTTGTTCCGCATGGATTTGAATCTAAACCTTCTAAATCGCATTGATTTGAAGCTAAATCATGTGTTTCGCATGGATTTGGAGCTATACCCTCTACATCGCATTGATTTGAAGCTAATTCAAGGGTTTTGCATGGATTTTATGCGAACTCGTTTGTTTCCCCTGCATTTGAAGCTATATCAGTTACATCGCAAGTATCTGATGCTAAATCATTTGTTTCGCATGGATTTGAAGCTAAATCTTCTACATCGCATTGATTTGAAGCTAAATCATGTGTTTTGCATGGATTTTATGCCAACTCGTTTGTTTCCCCTGCATTTGAATCTATATCAGTTACATCGCAAGTATCTGATGCTAAATCATTTGTTTCGCATGGATTTGAAGCTAAACCTTCTACATCGCATTGATTTGCAGCTAAATCATGTGTTTCGCATGGATTTGAAGCTAACCCGTTTGGTTCTCCTGCATTTGTAGCTATATCACTTATATCGCAAGTATCTGAACCTAAATCATTTGTTTCGCATGGATTTGAAGCTAAGCGTTCTACTTCGCATGGATTTAAAGCTAAATGATGTGTATCGCACGAATTTTGAAGCTAACTCGTCTGATTCGTCTGCAATTCAAGCTATATCACTTATATCCCAAGCGTTTGATGATAAATCATTTGTTTCGCATGGATTTGTAGTTAAACCTTCTACATCACATTGATTTGAAGCTAAATCATTTGTTCCGCATGAATTTGTAGCTATACCTTCTACATCGCATTGATTTGAAGCTAAATCATGTGTTTCGTATGGATTTGAATCTAACTCGTTTGTTTCGCCTGCAGTTGAATCTATATCACGTACATCGCAAGTATTTGAAGCTAAATCATTTATTCCGCATGGATTTGATGCTAAACCTTCCCCATCGCATTGATTTGAAGCTAAATCATGTGTATGGCATGGATTTTGAAGCTAACACGATTGATTCGTCCGAAATTGAAGCTATATCACTTACATCCCAAGTTTTTGAAGCTAAATCATTTGTTTCGCATGGAGTTGAAGCTAAACCTTCTACATCGCATTGGTTTGAAGCTAAATAATGTTTATCGCTTGTTTATGAAGATAACTCGTTTGTATCGCCTGCATTTGAAGCTATATCATTTATATCGCAAGTGTCTGAAGCTAAATCATTTGTTCCGCATGAATTTGAAGCTATACCTTCTACATCGCATTGATTTGAATTCAACTCATGTGTTTCGCTTGGATTTGAAGCTAAACCTTGTACATCGCATTGATTTGAAGCTAAATCATGTGTATCGCACGGATTTGGATCTAACTCGTTTGTTTCGTCTGCATTTGAAGCTATATCACTTATATCGCAAGTATCTGATGCTAAATCATTTGTTTCGCATGGATTTGAAGCTAAACCTTCTACACCGCATTGATTTGAAGCTAAATCATGTGTTTCGCATGGATTTGAAGCTAACTTGTTGGTTTCAACTGCATTTGAAGCAATATCAATATATCGCTAGTATCTGAACCTAGATCATTTGTTTCGCATGGATTTGAAGCTAAACCTTCTACATCGCATTGATTTGAAGCTAAATCATGTGATTCGCTTGGATTTAATTCTAGTTCGTTTGTATCGTCTGAATTTGACGCTATATCACTTATATCGCAAGTATCTGAAGCTAAATCATTTGTTTCGCATGGATTTGAAGGTAAACCTTCTACATCGCATTGATTTGATGCTAAATAATGTGTTTCGCTTGGATTTCAAGCTAAACCTTCTACGTCGCATTGATTTGAAACTAAATCATATGTTTTGCATGGTTTTGATGCTAACTCGTTTGGTTCTCCTGCATTTGTTGCTATATCACTTATATCGCAAGTATCTGAACCTAAATCATTTGTTTCGCATGGATTTGAAGCTAAGCGCTCTACTTCGCATGGATTTAAAGCTAAATGATGTGTATCGCATGAATTTTGAACCTAACTCGTCTGATTCGTCTGCATTTCAAGCTATATCACTTATATCCCAAGCATTTGATGCTAAATCATTTGTTTCGCTTGGATTTGTAGCTAAACCTTCTACATCACATTGATTTGAAGCTAAATCATTTGTTCCGCATGAATTTGAAGCTGTACCTTCTACATCGCATTGATTTGAAGCTAAATCATGTGTTTCGTATGGATTTGAAGCTAACTCGTTTGTTTCGCCTGCAGTTGAATCTATATCACTTACATCGCAAGTGTTTAAAGCTAAATCATTTGTTCCGCATGGATTTGATGCTAAACCTTCTACATCGCATTGATTTGAATCTAAATCATGTGTTTCGCATGGATTTTATGCTAACTCGTTTGTTTCCCCTGCATTTGAAGCTATATCAGTTACATCGCAAGTATCTGGTTCTAAATCATTTGTTTCGCATGGATTTGAAGCTAAACCTTCTACATCGTACCGATTTGAAGCTAAATGATATGTATTGCATGGATTTTGAAGCTAACCCGTTTGATTCGTCTGCATTTGCAGCTATATCACTTATATCACAAGTGTTTGAAGCTAAATAATTTGTTTCGCATGGATTTGAAGCTAAACCTTCTACATCGCATTGATTTGAAGCTAAATCATGTGTTTCGCATGGATTTGAAGCTAACTCGTTTGTTTCGCCTGCAGTTGAATCTATATCACTTACATAGCAAGTATTTGAAGCTAAATCATTTGATTCGCATGGATTTGAAGCTAAACCTTCTACATCGCATTGATTTGAAGCTAAATCATGTGTGTCGCATGGAGCTGAAGATAACTCGATTGATTCGTCCGCATTTGAAGCTATATCACTTATATCGCAAGCATCTGAAACTAAATCACTTGTGTCGCATGGATTTGAAGCTAAACATTCTACATCGCATTGATTTGAAGCTAAATCATGTGTTTCGCTTGGATATGAAGCTAACTCGTTTGTTTAGTCTGCAATTTGAAGCTATATCGCTTTTATCGCAAGTAGCTGAAGCTAAATCATTGGTTTCGCATGGATTTGAAGATAAACCTTCTACATCGAATAGATTTCAAGCTAACTCGTTTGTTTCGTCATCATTTGAACCTATATCACTTATATCGCAAGTATTTGAGGAAAAATCATGTGTTTCGATTAGATTTGAAACTAACTCGTTTGTTTCTCCTGCATTTGAATCTATATCACTTATATCGCAAGTATCTGAACCTAAATCATTTATTTCGCATGGATTTGAAGCTAAGCCTACTACTTCGAATTGATCTCAAGCTAAATCATGTGTTTCGCTTTGATTTTAAGCTAACTCGTTTGTTCCGCATGGATTTGAAGCTACGCCTTCTACTACGCATTGATTTGTAACTAAATCATTCGTTTCGCTTGGATTTGGAGCTAACTAGATTGTTTCTCCAGCATTTGAAGCTATCTCACTTATATCGCAAGTATCTGAACCTAAATCATTTATTTCGCATGGATTTGAAGCTAAGCCTACTACTTCGAACTGATCTCAAGCTAAATCATGTGTTTCGCTTTGATTGTAAGCTAACTCGTTTGTTCCGCATGGATTTGAAGCTACGCCATCTACTACGCATTGATTTGGAACTAAATCATTCGTTTCGCACGGATTTGGAGCTAACTAGATTGTTTCTCCTGCATTTGAAGCTATCTCACTTATATCGCAAGTATCTGAACCTAAATCATGTGCGTCGCATTGATTTGACGCTAAGCCTTCCACTTCGCATTGATTTGAAGCTAAATCATTTGTGTCGCATGTATTTGAATCTAATCCTTCTATTTCGCATTGAGTTAAAGCTAAATCATGTGTTTTGCATGGATTTGATGCTAACTGGTTTGTTTCCCCTGCATTTGAAGCTATATCAATTATATCACATGTATCTGATGCTAAATCATTTGTTTCGCTTGGATTTGAAGCTAAACCTCCTACATCGCATTGATTTGAAGCTAAATAATGTGTTTCGCTTGGATTTGAAGCTAACTCGTTGGTTTCACCTGCATTTGAAGCAATATCAATATATCGCAAGTATCTGAACCTAGATCTTTTGTTTCGCATGGATTTGAAGCTAAACCTTCTACATAACATTGATTTGAAGCTAAATCATGTGATTCGCTTGGATTTAATTCTAGTTCGTTTGTATCGCCTGAATTTGACGCTATATCACTTATATCTCAAGTATCTGAAGCTAAATCATTTGTTCCGCATGGATTTGAATCTAAACCTTCTAAATCGCATTGATTTGAAGCTAAATCATGTGTTTCTTTTGGATTTGAAGCTAAAATTTTTACATCGCGTTGATTTGCAGCTAAATCGTGTGTTTTGCATGGATTTGAATCTAACTCGTTTGTTTCCCCTGCATTTGAAACTATATCAGTTTTATCGCAAGTATCTGAAGCTAAATCATTTGTTTCGCATGGATTTGAAGGTAAACTTTCTACATCGCATGGATTTAAAGCTAAATGATGTTGTGGCGGCGACAAGCCGGCGCCACGTCTCCGCCATGTGTTTAGTTTTAAGGCGTAAGAATGTTTGGACGAATGGGCCGGGCTGCATGCTGTGCGTTAGCGTCGAGCGAATGTCTAGACGATTGGTTTGAGTGTCGCGTAGAATGAATGCGTCTAGCCAGGACAGAGTGAAAGCGAACCGTGAGAACGAGAAAGAATGATCTGGATGGGATGCATCGGTGAGCGAATGGTTAGTTCAGTAAGGACCCTCGTCGGGAACGGTACGCGAGCGTCGCGAGTTTAGTTCCGATTGTAAATAAAGATAGTCTAATTGTAACCGGGTTCAATTCTCTCTTCCCGTCGCCGATCCCACCTCCTCATTGGTGACCCCGACGTGATCTAAAGGAAGCGAACGACACGAATTTTGCACTCGCATTTCGTTCGTGGTTTCGTGGCAGTGGATCGGGAGTTTTCGGAAGAGAACACGGACATTCGCACGTTTATTCGGTACGATGGCATCCCCGCCCGTATCGACAGTCAGCCGCGTCGCGGTGAAAATACCGGAATTTTCGCCGACCGACCCCGAGCTGTGGTTCGCGATGGTCGAGGCGAGTTTCGAGACGAGCGGCGTTACGACCGAAAAGACGAAGTTCGGGTACGTCCTGGCCGCGCTCAAACCAGAATACGCGGCCGAGGTCCGCGAAATCATCTTGAATCCCCCGGCTGAGACGTTCACTAGGCTCAAGACAGAGCTGATAAGGCGGATCGGGGCGTCGCAGGAGCAGAAGACTCGGCGTCTCCTCGAGCACGAGGAGATGGGCGACCGCAAACCGTCGCAGTTCTTACGCCACCTGCGGACCTTGGGAGGAACAGCCGTGTCGGAGGAGATACTGCGTACCTTGTGGTTGGGCCGGCTCCCCGCGAGCATGCAGGTCATCCTGGCGACGCAGCGAGACGTCGAGCTCGACCGAGTGGCCGACTTGGCCGACACCATCGCTGACACGATAGGCCCACGCACGCGGGTAGCCGAGGCCTCTGCGGGTCCCGTCGCACGGCCGTCGAGGGATATGTGCGAAGTTGAGGAACAACTGTGCTCGAAGATGGCACAGCTCACGGCGACGTTTCGGCAGGAGCTCGCAGCAATTCGTCGCGAGATAAACCCCGGTCCGCGTTTTTCCCAACGGCGACCATCCACCCCGGGCCGAGCGCGATCGCTATCCCGAGAACGACGAACCGCGCTACGAGGCGGGAAGTGTTTTTACCACTACAAGTTCGGCGCGAACGCGTTCCGTTGCGAACACCCATGCAATTGGTCCGCGTCGGGAAACAAGATGGGCAGTCGTTAATGACGGCCAGCGACCACTGCCCACCATCGCGCCGTTTGTTCGTCACCGATCGAGTAACGAGAACGGTTCCGCGGGTTCCGCGAACGCGCATCTTACGTTTTATATGCGGCGAACGGGTCGGAAATTGCCACGTACGGGACGGTTACGCTGAGCCTCGATTTCGGGCTCCGTCGCGTTTTCGTATGGCGTTTCGTGGTGGCCGACGTGTCAAAGCCGATTATAGGCGTGGATTTCCTCGCGCATTACGAACTATTGGTGGACGTCGGAAAGTGCAAACTTTTAGACCAGGTGACGTCGATGACGGTGCCAGGACACTCAGTGCGCGAGTGCGGGCCATCGGCGCCCTCGGTGAAGACAATTTTCGGTGATTCGAAATTCCACGAATTGCTGCAACATTTCCCGAACATTACGCGACCAGTGGGGACACCCGTGCAAGTGCAACATGAAACGGTGCACTACATCCGCACAACGCCGGGTCCGCCTGTGGCTTGTAGGCCCCGGCGTCTCGCGCCGGATCGTTTGAGGCACGCGGGACAAGAATTCGAGACGATGATGCGTCTCGGCATCGCGCGACCGTCGGAAAGTGCGTGGTCATCGCCTCTCCATATGGTGCCCAAAAAAGAACAGGACGCTTGGCGACCGTGCGGGGATTACCGAGCTTTAAATGCGCGCACGGTGCCGGATAGGTACCCCGTGAAGCACATCGAGGACTTTTCTCACGCGCTTCACGGGAAGACGGTGTTCTCCACAATAGATCTGGCACGCGCGTATAACCAGATTCCAGTGGCCACAGAGGACATCGCCAAAACCGCGATAACCACCCCTTTCGGACTATTCGAGTTCCCCTGTATGTCGTTCGGATTGCGAAACGCGGCACAAACGTTTCAACGTTTCATCGACGAGGTGCTGCGCGGCTTGGATTTTGTGTACGCGTACATCGACGACATACTGGTGGCATCGTCAACAGAAGAGGAGCACTTGCGCCACTTGGAGGAAGTTTTTTCACGCCTCGACAAGTACGGCGTGACCGTCAACGGGGCGAAATGCATTTTCGGCCAGGCGCAGGTTAAATTCCTGGGGTTCACCGTATCGTCCAAAGGCACCAGCCCGTTGGAATCAAAGGTGGAGGCGATCACCAACTACCCCCAACCGACCACCGCAAAACGGCTGAGGCAGTTCCTGGGTATGCTAAATTTCTATAGGCGTTTTATGCCCAGGGCTGCGCAGGTACAAGCGCCCCTCAATAACCTACTGCACGACGGCATCAAGGGTAACGCCAAGTTGGCGTGGACCGAGGAAGCTACCGCGGCTTTCGCCGAGGCGAAGGACAGTTTGAGGCAGGCGGCGTTATTGTCGCATCCGAGGGACGACGCGCCACTCGCCTTGTTCTGCGACGCGTCCGATTTTGCTGCAGGTGCGGCACTGCAGCAGCGGGTCGGAAAGGATTGGCAGCCGGTGGCTTTCTTCTCCAGGAAGCTCAGAGCTGCCGAGCGGAATTACGGCGCGTACGACCGGGAAATGTTGGCCATTTACTCGGCAATCAAGCATTTCCGACACATGGTGGAGGGGCGAACATTCACCATCTACACGGACCACAAACCGTTGACCTCCGCCTTCCAACAAAAGCCCGAGAAATGTTCTCCCAGGCAATTTAGATACCTGGATTTCATCGGGCAGTTCACCACCAGTCCGCCACATCGCCGGGAAGGACAACGTCGTCGTCGACGCGCTATCCAGGTTGGAAGAAGTGGTAGAGTCTTTCAGGTACACCGATTTGGCGGAGTCTCAGCAGCGCGACGCGGAACTTCAGGCGTACATGAGCGGGAAAATAAAAAACAATTTACGTCTAAAACGGATACGCCCGCCCGATTCGAACACTGAAGTGATCTGTGACGTGTCTACCGGGATTGCGCGACCTTTCGTCACGGGACAATTCAGGCGAGCCGCATTCGACTCGATGCACCGCTTGGCGCATCCAGGTGTTAAAGCAACGGTGAGACTCGTGACGGAACGATATGTGTGGCCGTCCGTTAAAGCCGATTGCCGGAGTTGGGCTCGCGGTTGCGTTCCGTGCCAGCGCGCCAAAATAAACAAGCACGTTTTCGCGCCGCCGGGAAGTTTCGACGCGCCGACCGGAAGATTCGAGAACGTACACATAGACATTGTAGTTCTTCCGGTCTCAGAGGGGTTCAGGTACTGTTTAACCTGCGTCGACCGTTTTACGCGCTGGCCCGAGGCTTTCCCAATTCGGGATCAAGAAGCTTCGACCGTGGCACGCGCCTTTTACGAGGGTTGGATTTCACGGTTCGGAACCCCGTTGCGCGGGACGACCGACCAGGGTCGACAATTCGAGTCGCGCTTGTTTCAGGCATTGTCACAGCTAACAGGTGCAGCCCACTGGCGGACAACGGCCTATCACCCGGCGGCAAACGGAATGGTGGAGAGATTCCACCGCCAATTTAAGGCAGCAATCCGTTGCCAGCAAAACGTCAGCTGGACAAAGGTTCTTCCCACCATCTTGCTGGGCATACGCGCAGCCTGGAGGGAGGACTTACAATCCACCGCAGCTGAGCTGGTCTACGGCGAGACACTGCGCCTACCAGGGGAATTCCTGGTCCCACAAAGCATTTCGCGACCCTCGCCCCAACGCCTGGCAGCAATCACTCGACGAAACGAGTTTTCGTTTTCAAGGACCTCGCCACGGCAGAGCATGTGTTCGTGCGGAATGACGCCGTGCGAGGAATCCTCCAGCCGCCATACGACGGCCCATACAGGGTCCTCGAGCGAGGGGACCGGACTTACTCCCTCAGTATCCGGGACAAGGCGGTTACAGTGACCATAGATCGCCTAAAGCCGGCGTACTTGCTGGCTACAGATCCAGCACCGCCGACGATACCAGGGGCAACACAGCCAGCGTTACCTGGAGAGTCCGAGGGGCCACCAACACCACCATCACCACCCACTCCGAGCGAGTTTACGGGGCAGCCGCCCCAACCATCGCCACCATCTCGGGGTCCGGCGGTGCCGCCCCCCATAGTAGTACCACCAGGTGCGGGTTTATGCACCACACGGTCCGGAAGAAGAGTGCGTTTCCCGGACCGATTGCAAGTTTCGTGATCGAGTCAATCACTGGCGGGGGGGGGGGGTGATGTGGCGGCGACAAGCCGGCGCCACGTCTCCGCCATGTGTTTAGTTTTAAGGCGTAACAATGTTTGGACGAATGGGCCGGGCTGCATGCTGTGCGTTAGCGTCGAGCGAATGTCTAGACGATTGGTTTGAGTGTCGCGTAGAATGAATGCGTCTAGCCAGGACAGAGTGAAAGCGAACCGTGAGAACGAGAAAGAATGATCTGGATGGGATGCATCGGTGAGCGAATGGTTAGTTCAGTAAGGACCCTCGTCGGGAACGGTACGCGAGCGTCGCTGGTACGCATGAATTTGAAGCTATACCATCTGCATCGCATTGATTTGAAGCTAAATCATGTGTTTCGGATGGATTTGAAGCTAACTCGTTTGTTTCGCCTGCAGTTGAATCTATATCACTTACATCGCAAGTAATTGAAGCTAAATCATTTGTTCCGCATTGATTTGAAGCTGAATCCTGTGTTTTGCATGGATTTGATGCTAACTCGTTTGTTTCCCCTGCATTTGAAGCTATATCAGTTTTATGGCAAGTATCTGATGCTAAATCATTTGTTTCGCATGGATTTGAAGCTAAACCTTCTACACCGCATTGATTTGAAGCTAAATCATGTGATTCGCTTGGATTTAATTCTAGTTCGTTTGTATCGTCCGAATTTGACACTATATCAATTATATCGCAAGTATCTGAAGCTAAATCATTTGTTCCGCATGGATTTGAATCTAAACCTTCTAAATCGCATTGATTTGAAGCTAAATCATGTGTTTTGCTTGGATATCCCAAGTGTTTGATGCTAAATCATTTGTTTCGCATGGATTTGAAGCTAAACCTTCTACATCGCATTGATTTGAAGCTAAATCATGTGTTTCGCATTAATATGAAGCTAACTCGTTCGTTTCGCCTGCATTTGATGCTATATCACTTATATCGCAAGTGTTTGAAGCTAAAACATTTGTTTCGCATGGATTTGTAGTTAAACCTTCTACATCACATTGATTTGAAGCTAAATCATTTGTTCCGCATGAATTTGAAGCTATACCTTCTACATCGCATTGATTTGAAGCTAAATCATGTGTTTCGTATGGATTTGAAGCTAACTCGTTTGTTTCGCCTGCAGTTGAATCAATATCACTTACATCGCTTTGATATGAAGCTAAATCATGTGTTTCGTATGGATTTGAAGCTAACTCGTTTGTTTCGCCTGCAGTTGAATCAATATCACTTACATCGCTTTGATTTGAAGCTAAATCATGTGTTTTGTATTGATTTGATGCTAACTCGTTTGTTTCCCCTGCATTTGAAGCTATTTCAGTTATATCGCAAGTATCTGATGCTAAACCATGTGTTTCGCTAGGATTTGGAGCTAAACCTTCTACATCGCTTTGATTTGAAGCTAAATCATGTGTTTTGCATGGATTTTATGCTAACTCGTTTGTTTCCCCTGCATTTGAAGCTATATCACTTATATCGCAAGTATCTGAAGCTAAATCATTTGTGTCGCATGGATTTGAAGCTAAACCTTCCACACAGCATTGATTTGTAGCTTAATCATGTGTTTGCATGGTATTGAAGCTATCTCGTTTGTTCCCCTGTATTTTATGCTATATCACTTATATCGCAAGTATCTGAAGCTAAATCCTTGGTTTCGCATGGATTTGATGCTAAACCCTCTACATCGCATTGATTTGCTGCTAAATCATAGGTTTCGCATGGATTTGATTCTAACTCGTATGTTGCGCATGCAGTTGAATCTAAGTAACGTACAACCCAAGTATTTGTAGCTTAACCATTTGTTTAGCATGGATTTGATGCTAATCCATGTGTTTGTCATGAATTTTAAGCTAAATCATGTGTTCCGCATGGATTTGAAACTAACTCGCTTGCTTGGCATGCAGTTGAAGCTATATCACCTATATCCCAAGTGTTTGAAGCCCCATCATTTGCTTCGCATGGATTTGGAGCTAAGCCTTCTACTAAGCATTGATTTCAAGCTAAATCATGTGTACCGCATGGATTTTGAAGCTAACTCGTTTGTTTCGCCTGCATTTGAACCTATATCACTTATATCGCAAGTATTTGAACCTAAATCATTTTTTCGCAATGTTTTTGAAGCTAAACCTTCTAGATCGCTTTGATTCGAAGCAAAATCATGCGTTTCGCTTGGATTTAAAGCTAAACCATCTACATCGCATTGATTTGATGCTAAATCATGTGTTTTGCATGGATTTGAAGCTAACTCGTTTGTTTCCCCTGCATTTGAAGCTATATTACTTATATCGCAAGTTCCTGTGCTAAATCATGTGTTTCGCTTTGACTTGAATCTAAACCTTCTAAATCGCATTGATTTGAAGCTAAATCATGTGTTTTGCTTGGATATCCCAAGTGTTTGATGCTAAATCATTTGCTTCGCATGGATTTGAAGCTAAACCTTCTACATCGCATTGATTTGAAGCAAAATAATGTGTTTCGCTTGGATTTGAAGCTAAACCTTCTACGTCGCATTGATTTGTAACTAAATCATGTGTTTTGCATGGATTTGATGCTAACTCGTTTGGTTCTCCTGTATTTGTAGCTATATCACTTATATCGCAAGTATCTGAACCTAAATCATTTGTTTCGCATGGATTGGAAGCTAAGCGTTCTACTTCGCACGGATTTAAAGCTAAATGATGTGTATCGCATGAATTTTGAAGCTAACACGTCTGATTCGTCTTCATTTCAAGCTATATCACTTAAATCCCAAGCGTTTGATGCTAAATCATTTGTTTCGCATGGATTTGTAGCTAAACCTTCTACATCGCATTGATTTGAAGCTAAATCATGTGTTTCGTATGGATTTGAAGCTAACTCGTTTGTTTCGCCTGCAGTTGAATCTATATCGCTTACATCGCAAGTATTTGAAGCTAAATCATTTGTTCCGCATGGATTTGATGCTAAACCTTCTACATCGCATTGATTTGAAGCTAAATCATGTGTTTCGCATGGATTTTATGCTAACTCGTTTGTTTCCCCTGTATTTGAAGCTATATCAGTTACATCGCAAGTATCTGATGCTAAATCATTTGTTTCGTATGGATTTGAAACTAAACCTTCTACATCGCTTTGATTTGAAGCTAAATCATGTGTTTTGCATGGATTTTATGCTAACTCGTTTGTTTCCCCTGTATTTGAAGCTATATCAGTTACATCGCAAGTATATGAAGCTAAATCATTTGTGTCGCCTGGATTTGAAGCTATACCTTCTACATCGCTTTGATTTGAAGCTGAATCATGTGTTTTGCATGGATTAGATGCTAACTCGTTTGCTTCCCCTGCATTTGAAGCTATTTCATTTATATCGGAAGTACCTGATGCTAAATCATTTGTTCCGCATGGATTTGATGCTAAACCTTCTACATCGCATTGATTTGAAGCTAAATCATGTGTTTCGCATGGATTTTATGCTAACTCGTTTGTTTCTCCTGTATTTGAAGCTATATCAGTTACATCGCAAGTATCTGATGCTAAATCATTTGTTTCGTATGGATTTGAAACTAAACCTTCTACATCGCATTGATTTGAAGCTATATCATGTGTTTCGCATGGATTTGATGCTAACTCGTTTGTTTCCCCTGCATTTGTAGCTATATCAATTATATCGCAAGTATCTGATTCTAAATCATTTGTATCGCATGGATTTGAAGCTCAACCTTCTACATCGTACCGATTTGAAGCTAAATGATATGTATTGCATGGACTTTGAAGCTAACCCGTTTGATTCGTCTGCATTTACAGCTATATCACGTATATCACAAGTGTTTGAAGCTAAATCATTTGTTTTGCGTGGATTTGAAGCTAAACCTTCTACATCGCATTGATTTGAAGCTAAATCATGTGTTTCGCATTAATATGAAGCTAACTCGTTCGTTTCGCCTGCATTTGATGCTATATCACTTATATCGCAAGTGTTTGAAGCTAAAACATTTATTTCGCATGGATTTGAAGCTAAACCATTTGCATCGTGTCAATTTGAAGCTAAATGATATGTATCACATGGATTTTGAAGATACCCCGTTTGATTCGTCTGCATTTGCAGCTATATCACTTATATCACAAGTGTTTGAAGCTAAATCATTTGTTTCGCATGGATTTGTAGCTAAACCTTCTACATCGCTTTGATTTGAAGCTAAATCATGTGTTTTGCATGGATTTTATGATAACTCGTTTGTTTCCCCTGCATTTGAAGCTATATCACTTATATCGCAAGTATCTGAACCTAAATCATTTGTTTCGCAAGGATTGGATGCTAAGCGTTCTACTTCGCATGGATTTAAAGCTAAATGATGTGTATCGCATGAATTTTGAAGCTAACACGTCTGATTCGTCTTCATTTCAAGCTATATCACTTATATCCCAAGCGTTTGATGCTAAATCATTTGTTTCGCATGGATTTGTAGCTAAACCTTCTACATCACATTGATTTGAAGCTAAATCATTTGTTCCGCATGAATTTGAAGCTATACCTTCTACATCGCATTGATTTGAAGCTAAATCATGTGTTTCGTATGGATTTGAAGCTAACTCGTTTGTTTCGCCTGCAGTTGAATCAATATCACTTACATCGCTTTGATTTGAAGCTAAATCATGTGTTTTGTATTGATTTGATGCTAACTCGTTTGTTTCCCCTGCATTTGTAGCTATTTCAGTTATATCGCAAGTATCTAATGCTAAACCATGTGTTTCGCTTGGATTTGAATCTAAACCTTCTACATCGCATTGATTTGAAGCTTAATCGTGTGATTCGCTTGGACTTGAAGCTAACTCGTTTGTTAAGCCTGCATTTGGAGCTACAATATTTATATCGCAAGTATATGAAGCTAAATCATTTGTTCCGCATGAATTTGAAGCTATACCTTCTACATCGCATTGATTTGAAGCTAAATCATGTGTTTCGTATGGATTTGAAGCTAACTCGTTTGTTTCGCCTGCAGTTGAATCAATATCACTTACATCGCTTTGATATGAAGCTAAATCATGTGTTTTGTATTGATTTGATGCTAACTCGTTTGTTTCCCCTGCATTTGTAGCTATTTCAGTTATATCGCAAGTATCTAATGCTAAACCATGTGTTTCGCTTGGATTTGGAGCTAAACCTTCTACATCGCATTGATTTGAAGCTAAATCATGTGTTTCGTATGGATTTGAATCTAACTCGTTTGTTTCGCCTGCAGTTGAATCAATATCACTTACATCGCTTTGATTTGAAGCTAAATCATGTGTTTTGTATTGATTTGATGCTAACTCGTTTGTTTCCCCTGCATTTGAAGCTATTTCAGTTATATCGCAAGTATCTGATGCTAAACCATGTGTTTCGCTAGGATTTGGAGCTAAACCTTCTACATCGCTTTGATTTGAAGCTAAATCATGTGTTTTGCATGGATTTTATGCTAACTCGTTTGTTTCCCCTGCATTTGAAGCTATATCACTTATATCGCAAGTATCTGAAGCTAAATCATTTGTGTCGCATGGATTTGAAGCTAAACCTTCCACACAGCATTGATTTGTAGCTTAATCATGTGTTTTGCATGGTATTGAAGCTATCTCGTTTGTTCCCCTGTATTTTATGCTATATCACTTATATCGCAAGTATCTGAAGCTAAATCCTTGGTTTCGCATGGATTTGATGCTAAACCCTCTACATCGCATTGATTTGCTGCTAAATCATAGGTTTCGCATGGATTTGATTCTAACTCGTATGTTGCGCATGCAGTTGAATCTAAGTAACGTACAACCCAAGTATTTGTAGCTTAACCATTTGTTTAGCATGGATTTGATGCTAATCCATGTGTTTGTCATGAATTTTAAGCTAAATCATGTGTTCCGCATGGATTTGAAACTAACTCGCTTGCTTCGCATGCAGTTGAAGCTATATCACATATATCCCAAGTGTTTGAAGCCCCATCATTTGCTTCGCATGGATTTGGAGCTAAGCCTTCTACTAAGCATTGATTTCAAGCTAAATCATGTGTACCGCATGGATTTTGAAGCTAACTCGTTTGTTTCGCCTGCATTTGAACCTATATCACTTATATCGCAAGTATTTGAACCTAAATCATTTTTTCGCAATGTTTTTGAAGCTACACCTTCTAGATCGCTTTGATTCGAAGCAAAATCATGCGTTTCGCTTGGATTTAAAGTTAAACCTTCTACATCGCTTTGATTTGCAGCTAAATCATGTGTTTCGCATGGATTTGATGCTAACTCGTTTGTTTCCCCTGCATTTGTAGCTATATCAATTATATCGCAAGTATCTGATTCTAAATCATTTGTATCGCATGGATTTGAAGCTAAACCTTCTACATCGTACCGATTTGAAGCTAAATGATATGTATTGCATGGATTTTGAAGCTAACCCGTTTGATTCGTCTGCATTTACAGCTATATCACTTATATCACAAGTGTTTGAAGCTAAATCATTTGTTTTGCGTGGATTTGAAGCTAAACCTTCTACATCCCATTGATTTGAAGATAAATCATATGTTTCGCATTAATATGAAGCTAACTCGTTCGTTTCGCCTGCATTTGATGCAATATCACTTATATCGCAAGTGTTTGAAGCTAAAACATTTGTTTCGCATGGATTTGAAGCTAAACCTTTTGCATCGTATCAATTTGAAGCTAAATGATATGTATCACATGGATTTTGAAGATACCCCGTTTGATTCGTCTGCATTTGCAGCTATATCACTTATATCACAAGTGTTTGAAGCTAATTCATTTGTTTCGCATCGATTTGAAGCAAAACCTTCAACATCGCATTGATTTGAAGCTAAATCATGTGTTTCGCTTTGATTTGAAGCTATACCTTCTACATCGCTTTGATTTGAAGCTGAATCATGTGTTTTGCATGGATTAGATGCTAACTCGTTTGCTTCCCGTGCATTTGAAGCTATTTCATTTATATCGCCAGTACCTGATGCTAAATCATTTGTAACGCATGGATTTGAAGCTAAACCTTCTACATCGCATTGATTTGCAGCTAAATCATGTGTTTCGCATGGATTTGAATCTAACACGTTAGTTTCGCCTGCATTTGAAGCTATATCAATATATCGCAAGTATCTGAACCTAAATCATTTGTTTCGCATGGATTTGAAGCTAAACCTTCTACATCTCATTGATTTGCAGCTAAATCATGTGTTTCGCATGGAATTGGAGCTAACTCGTTAGTTTCGCCTGCAAATATCATTTATATATCTAAATCATTTATCATTTATCTATATCATTTATATCACAAGTTTTTGAAGCTACATCATTTGTGTCGCATGGATTTGAATCTAAACCTTCTACATCGCATTGATTTGAAGCTTAATCGTGTGATTCGCTTGGACTTGAAGCTAACTCGTTTGTTAAGCCTGCATTTGAAGCTATATTACTTATATCGCAAGTTCCTGTGCTAAATCATGTGTTTCGCTTTGACTTGAATCTAAACCTTCTAAATCGCATTGATTTGAAGCTAAATCATGTGTTTTGCTTGGATATCCCAAGTGTTTGATGCTAAATCATTTGTTTCGCATGGATTTGAAGCTAAACCTTCTACATCGCATTGATTTGAAGCAAAATAATGTGTTTCGCTTGGATTTGAAGCTAAACCTTCTACGTCGCATTGATTTGTAACTAAATCATGTGTTTTGCATGGATTTGATGCTAACTCGTTTGGTTCTCCTGTATTTGTAGCTATATCACTTATATCGCAAGTATCTGAACCTAAATCATTTGTTTCGCATGGATTGGAAGCTAAGCGTTCTACTTCGCATGGATTTAAAGCTAAATGATGTGTATCGCATGAATTTTGAAGCTAACACGTCTGATTCGTCTTCATTTCAAGCTATATCACTTATATCCCAAGCGTTTGATGCTAAATCATTTGTTTCGCATGGATTTGTAGCTAAACCTTCTACATCACATTGATTTGAAGCTAAATCATATGTTCCGCATGAATTTGAAGCTGTACCTTCTACATCGCATTGATTTGAAGCTAAATCATGTGTTTCGTATGGATTTGAAGCTAACTCGTTTGTTTCGCCTGCAGTTGAATCTATATCGCTTACATCGCAAGT
Organism: Megalopta genalis; assembly: GCF_051020955.1. Classification (NCBI taxonomy): domain Eukaryota; kingdom Metazoa; phylum Arthropoda; class Insecta; order Hymenoptera; family Halictidae; genus Megalopta; species Megalopta genalis. The sequence goes on from NW_027476297.1 coordinate 134,564, forward strand.
ATTTGAAGCTAAATCATTTGTTCCGCATGGATTTGATGCTAAACCTACTACATCGCATTGATTTGAAGCTAAATCATGTGTTTCGCATGGATTTTATGCTAACTCGTTTGTTTCCCCTGTATTTGAAGCTATATCAGTTACATCGCAAGTATCTGATGCTAAATCATTTGTTTCGTATGGATTTGAAACTAAACCTTCTACATCGCATTGATTTGAAGCTAAATCATGTGTTTCGCATGGATTTGATGCTAACTCGTTTGTTTCCCCTGCATTTGTAGCTATATCAATTATATCGCAAGTATCTGATTCTAAATAAATTGTATCGCATGGATTTGAAGCTAAACCTTCCACACCGTACCGATTTGAAGCTAAATGATATGTATTGCATGGATTTTGAAGCTAACCCGTTTTGATTCGTCTGCATTTACAGCTATATCACTTATATCACAAGTGTTTGAAGCTAAATCATTTGTTTTGCGTGATTTGAAGATAAACCTTCTACATCGCATTGATTTGAAGCTAAATCATGTGTTTTGCATTAATATGAAGCTAACTCGTTCGTTTCGCCTGCATTTGATGCTATATCACTTATATCGCAAGTGTTTGAAGCTAAAACATTTATTTCGCATGGATTTGAAGCTAATCCATTTGCATCGTGTCAATTTGAAGCTAAATGATATGTATCACATGGATTTTGAAGATACCCCGTTTGATTCGTCTGCATTTGCAGCTATATCACTTATATCACAAGTGTTTGAAGCTAAATCATTTGTTTCGCATGGATTTGTAGCTAAACGTTCTACATCGCTTTGATTTGAAGCTAAATCATGTGTTTTGCATGGATTTTATGATAACTCGTTTGTTTCCCCTGCATTTGAAGCTATATCACTTATATCGCAAGTATCTGAACCTAAATCATTTGTTTCGCAAGGATTGGATGCTAAGCGTTCTACTTCGCATGGATTTAAAGCTAAATGATGTGTATCGCATGAATTTTGAAGCTAACACGTCTGATTCGTCTTCATTTCAAGCTATATCACTTATATACCAAGCGTTTGATGCTAAATCATTTGTTTCGCATGGATTTGTAGCTAAACCTTCTACATCACATTGAATTGAAGTTAAATCATTTGTTCCGCATGAATTTGAAGCTATACCTTATACATCGCATTGATTTGAAGCTAAATCATGTGTTTCGTATGGATTTGAAGCTAACTCGTTTGTTTCGCCTGCAGTTGAATCAATATCACTTACATCGCTTTGATTTGAAGCTAAATCATGTGTTTTGTTTTGATTTGATGCTAACTCGTTTGTTTCCCCTGCATTTGTAGCTATTTCAGTTATATCGCAAGTATCTAATGCTAAACCATGTGTTTCGCTTGGATTTGGAGCTAAACCTTCTACATCGCTTTGATTTGAAGCTAAATCATGTGTTTTGCATGGATTTTATGCTAACTCGTTTGTTTCCCCTGCATTTGAAGCTATATCACTTATATCGCAAGTATCTGAAGCTAAATCATTTGTGTCGCATGGATTTGAAGCTAAACCTTCCACACAGCATTGATTTGTAGCTTAAGCATGTGTTTTGCATGGTATTGAAGCTATCTCGTTTGTTCACCTGTATTTTATGCTATATCACTTATATCGCAAGTATCTGAAGCTAAATCCTTGGTTTCGCATGGATTTGATGCTAAACCTTCTACATCGCATTGATTTGCTGCTAAATCATAGGTTTCGCATGGATTTGATGCTAATCCATGTGTTTGTCATGAATTTTAAGCTAAATCATGTGTTCCGCATGGATTTGAAACTAACTCGCTTGCTTCGCATGCAGTTGAAGCTATATCACCTATATCGCAAGTGTTTGAAGCCCCATCATTTGCTTCGCACGGATTTGGAGCTAAGCCTTCTACTAAGCATTGATTTCAAGCTAAATCATGTGTACCGCATGGATGTTGAAGCTAACTCGTTTGTTTCGCCAGCATTTGAACCTATATCACTTATATCGCAAGTATTTGAACCTAAATCATTTTTTCGCAATGTTTTTGAAGCTATACCTTCTAGATCGCTTTGATTCGAAGCAAAATCATGCGTTTCGCTTGGATTTAAAGCTAAACCATCTACATCGCATTGATTTGATGCTAAATCATGTGTTTTGCATGGATTTGAAGCTAACTCGTTTGTTTCCCCTGCATTTGAAGCTATATTACTTATATCGCAAGTTCCTGTGCTAAATCATGTGTTTCGCTTTGACTTGAATCTAAACCTTCTAAATCGCATTGATTTGAAGCTAAATCATGTGTTTTGCTTGGATATCCCAAGTGTTTGATGCTAAATCATTTGTTTCGCATGGATTTGAAGCTAAACCTTCTACGTCGCATTGATTTGTAACTAAATCATGTGTTTTGCATGGATTTGATGCTAACTCGTTTGGTTCTCCTGTATTTGTAGCTATATCACTTATATCGCAAGTATCTGATCCTAAATCATTTGTTTCGCATGGATTGGAAGCTAAGCGTTCTACTTCGCATGGATTTAAAGCTAAATGATGTGTATCTCATGAATTTTGAAGCTAACACGTCTGATTCGTCTTCATTTCAAGCTATATCACTTATATCCCAAGCGTTTGATGCTAAATCATTTGTTTCGCATGGATTTGTAGCTAAACCTTCTACATCACATTGATTTGAAGCTAAATCATTTGTTCCGCATGGATTTGATGCTAAACCTTCTACATCGCATTGATTTGAAGCTAAATCATGTGTTTCGCATGGATTTTATGCTAACTCGTTTGTTTCCCCTGCATTTGTAGCTATATCAATTATATCGCAAGTATCTGATTCTAAATCATTTGTATCGCATGGATTTGAAGCTAAACCTTCTACATCGTACCGATTTGAAGCTAAATGATATGTATTGCATGGATTTTGAAGCTAACCCGTTTGATTCGTCTGCATTTACAGCTATATCACTTATATCATAAGTGTTTGAAGCTAAATCATTTGTTTTGCGTGGATTTGAAGCTAAACCTTCTACATCGCATTGATTTGAAGCTAAATCATGTGTTTCGCATTAATATGAAGCTAACTCGTTCGTTTCGCCCTGCATTTGATGCTATATCACTTATATCGCAAGTGTTTGAAGCTAAAACATTTGTTTCGCATGGATTTGAAGCTAAACCTTTTGCATCGTATCAATTTGAAGCTAAATGATATGTATCACATGGATTTTGAAGATACCCCGTATGATTCGTCTGCATTTGCAGCTATATCACTTATATCACAAGTGTTTGAAGCTAAATCATTTGTTTCGCATGGATTTGTAGTTAAACCTTCTACATCACAATGATTTGAAGCTAAATCATTTGTTCCGCATGAATTTGAAGCTATACCTTATACATCGCATTGATTTGAAGCTAAATCATGTGTTTCGTATGGATTGAAGCTAACTCGTTTGTTTCGCCTGCAGTTGAATCAATATCACTTACATCGGCTTTGATTTGAAGCTAAATCATGTGTTTTGCATGGATTTTAATGCTAACTCGTTTGTTTCCCCTGCATTTGAAGCTATATCACTAATATCGCAAGTATCTGAAGCCTAAATCATTTGTGTCGCATGGATTTGAAGCTAAACCTTCCACACAGCATTGATTTGTAGCTTAATCATGTGTTTGCATGGTATTGAAAGCTATCTCGTTTGTTCCCCTGTATTTTATGCTATATCACTTATATCGCAAGCATCTGAAGCTAAATCCTTGGTTTCGCATGGATTTGATGCTAAATCCTCTACATCGCATTGATTTGCTGCTAAATCATAGGTTTCGCATGGATTTGATTCTAACTCGTATGTTGCGCATGCAGTTGAATCTAAATAACGTACAACCCAAGTATTTGTAGCTAAACCATTTGTTTCGCTTGGATTTGATGCTAATCCATGTGTTTGTCATGAATTTTAAGCTAAATCATGTGTTCCGCATGGATTTGAAACTAACTCGCTTGCTTCGCATGCAGTTGAAGCTATATCACCTATATCCCAAGTGTTTGAAGCCCCATCATTTGCTTCGCATGGATTTGGAGCTAAGCCTTCTACTAAGCATTGATTTCAAGCTAAATCATGTGTACCGCATGGATTTTGAAGCTAACTCGTTTGTTTCGCCTGCACTTGAACCTATATCACTTATATCGCAAGTATTTGAACCTAAATCATTTGTATCGCATGGATTTGAAGCTAAACCTTCTACATCGTACCGATTTGAAGCTAAATGATATGTATTGCATGGATTTTGAAGCTAACCCGTTTGATTCGTCTGCATTTACAGCTATATCACTTATATCACAAGTGTTTGAAGCTAAATCATTTGTTTTGCGTGGATTTGAAGCTAAACCTTCTACATCGCATTGATTTGAAGATAAATCATATGTTTCGCATTAATATGAAGCTAACTCGTTCGTTTCGCCTGCATTTGATGCAATATCACTTATATCGCAAGTGTTTGAAGCTAAAACATTTGTTTCGCATGGATTTGAAGCTAAACCTTTTGCATCGTATCAATTTGAAGCTAAATGATATGTATCACATGGATTTTGAAGATACCCCGTTTGATTCGTCTGCATTTGCAGCTATATCACTTATATCACAAGTGTTTGAAGCTAATTCATTTGTTTCGCATCGATTTGAAGCAAAACCTTCAACATCGCATTGATTTGAAGCTAAATCATGTGTTTCGCTTGGATTTGAAGCTATACCTTCTACATCGCTTTGATTTGAAGCTGAATCATGTGTTTTGCATGGAATTGGAGCTAACTCGTTAGTTACGCCTGCAAATATCATTTATATATCTAAATCATTTATCATTTATCTATATCATTTATATCACAAGTTTTTGAAGCTACATCATTTGTGTCGCATGGATTTGAATCTAAACCTTATACATCGCATTGATTTGAAGCTTAATCGTGTGATTCGCTTGGACTTGAAGCTAACTCGTTTGTTAAGCCTGCATTTGAAGCTACAATATTTATATCGCAAGTATATGAAGCTAAATCATTTGTGTCGCCTGGATTTGAAGCTATACCTTCTACATCGCTTTGATTTGAAGCTGAATTATGTGTTTTGCATGGATTAGATGCTAACTCGTTTGCTTCCCCTGCATTTGAAGCTATTTCATTTATATCGGAAGTACCTGATGCTAAATCATTTGTAACGCATGGATTTGAAGCTAAACCTTCTACATCGCATTGATTTGAAGCTTAATCGTGTGATTCGCTTGGACTTGAAGCTAACTCGTTTGTTTCGCCTGCATTTGAAGCTACAATATTTATATCGCAAGTATATGAAGCTAAATCATTTGTGTCGCATGGATTTGAAGCTAAACCTTCTACATCGCGTTGATTTGCAGCTAAATCATGTGTTTCGCATGGATTTTGAGCTAAACCTTCTACATCGCATTGACTTGCAGGCAAGACATGTATTTCGCCTGCATTTGAAGCTAACTCGTTAGTTTCGCCTGCATTTGAAGCTATATCATTTATATCGCAAGTATCTGAACCTAAATCATTTGTTTCGCATGGATTTGAAGCTAAGCCTACTACTTCGTATTGATTTGAAGCTAAATGATATGTATCGCATGGATTTTGAACCTACCCCGTTTGATTCATCTGCATTTGCAGCTATATCACTTATATCCCAAGTGTTTGAAGCTAAATCATTTGTTTCGCATCGATTTGAAGCTAAACCTTCAACATCGCATTGATTTGAAGTTTAATCGTGTGATTCGCTTGAACTTGAAGCTAACTCGTTAGTTTCGCCTGCATTTGAATCTATATCATTTATATCACAAGTTTTTGAAGCTACATCATTTGTGTCGCATGGATTTGAAGCTAAACCTTCAACATCGCATTGATTTGAAGCTTAATCGTGTGATTCGCTTGAACTTGAAGCTAACTCGTTTGTTTCGCCTGCATTTGAAGCTACAAAATTTATATCGCAAGTGTTTGAAGCTAAATCATTTGTTTCGCATCGATTTGAAGCTAAACCTTCAACATCGCATCGATTTGAAGCTAAACCTTCAACATCGCACTGATTTGAAGCTAAATCATGTGTTTCGCTTGGATTTGAAGCTATACCTTCTACATCGCTTTGATTTGAAGCTGAATCATGTGTTTTGCATGGATTAGATGCTAACTCGTTTGCTTCCCCTGCATTTGATGCTATTTCATTTATATCGCCAGTACCTGATGCTAAATCATTTGTAACGCATGGATTTGAAGCTAAACCTTCTACATCGCATTGATTTGCAGCTAAATCATGTGTTTCGCATGGATTTGAATCTAACTCGTTAGTTTCGCCTGCATTTGAAGCTATATCAATATATCGCAAGTATCTGAACCTAAATCATTTGTTTCGCATGGATTTGAAGCTAAACCTTCTACATCTCATTGATTTGCAGCTAAATCATGTGTTTCGCGTGGAATTGGAGCTAACTCGTTTGTTTCGCCTGCATTTGAATCTATATCATTTATATCACAAGTTTTTGAATCTACATCATTTGTGTCGCATGGATTTGAATCTAAACCTTCTACATCGCATTGATTTGAAGCTTAATCGTGTGATTCGCTTGGACTTGAAGCTAACTCGTTTGTTAAGCCTGCATTTGAAGCTACAATATTTATATCGCAAGTATATGAAGCTAAATCATTTGTGTCGCCTGGATTTGAAGCTATACCTTCTACATCGCTTTGATTTGAATCTGAATCATGTGTTTTGCATGGATTAGATGCTAACTCGTTTGCTTCCCCTGCATTTGAAGCTATTTCATTTATATCGGAAGTACCTTATGCTAAATCATTTGTAACGCATGGATTTGAAGCTAAACCTTCTACATCGCATTGATTTGAAGCTTAATCGTGTGATTCGCTTGGACTTGAAGCTAACTCGTTTGTTTCGCCTGCATTTGAAGCTACAATATTTATATCGCAAGTATATGAAGCTAAATCATTTGTGTCGCATGGATTTGAAGCTAAACCTTCTACATCGCGTTGATTTGCAGCTAAATCATGTGTTTCGCATGGATTTTGAGCTAAACCTTCTACATCGCATTGACTTGCAGGCAAGACATGTATTTCGCCTGCATTTGAAGCTAACTCGTTAGTTTCGCCTGCATTTGAAGCTATATCATTTATATCGCAAGTATCTGAACCTAAATCATTTGTTTCGCATGGATTTGAAGCTAAGCCTACTACTTCGTATCGATTTGAAGCTAAATGATATGTATCGCATGGATTTTGAACCTACCCCGTTTGATTCATCTGCATTTGCAGCTATATCACTTATATCCCAAGTGTTTGAAGCTAAATCATTTGTTTCGCATCGATTTGAAGCTAAACCTTCAACATCGCATTGATTTGAAGCTAAATCATGTGTTTCGCTTGGATTTGAAGCTATACCTTCTACATTGCTTTGATTTGAAGCTGAATCATGTGTTTTGCATGGATTAGATGCTAACTCGTTTGCTTCCCCTGCATTTGAAGCTATTTCATTTATATCGCAAGTACCTGATGCTAAATCATTTGTAACGCATGGATTTGAAGCTAAAACTTCTACATCGCATTGATTTGCAGCTAAATCATGTGTTTCGCATGGATTTGAATCTAACACGTTAGTTTCGCCTGCATTTGAAGCTATATCAATATATCGCAAGTATCTGAACCTAAATCATTTGTTTCGCATGGATTTGAAGCTAAACCTTCTACATCTCATTGATTTGCAGCTAAATCATGTGTTTCGCATGGAATTGGAGCTAACTCGTTAGTTTCGCCTGCAAATATCATTTATATATCTAAATCATTTATCATTTATCTATATCATTTATATCACAAGTTTTTGAAGCTACATCATTTGTGTCGCATGGATTTGAATCTAAACCTTCTACATCGCATTGATTTGAAGCTTAATCGTGTGATTCGCTTGGACTTGAAGCTAACTCGTTTGTTAAGCCTGCATTTGAAGCTATATTACTTATATCGCAAGTTCCTGTGCTAAATCATGTGTTTCGCTTTGACTTGAATCTAAACCTTCTAAATCGCATTGATTTGAAGCTAAATCATGTGTTTTGCTTGGATATCCCAAGTGTTTGATACTAAATCATTTGTTTCGCATGGATTTGAAGCTAAACCTTCTACATCGCATTGATTTGAAGCAAAATAATGTGTTTCGCTTGGATTTGAAGCTAAACCTTCTACGTCGCATTGATTTGTAACTAAATCATGTGTTTTGCATGGATTTGATGCTAACTCGTTTGGTTCTCCTGTATTTGTAGCTATATCACTTATATCGCAAGTATCTGAACCTAAATCATTTGTTTCGCATGGATTGGAAGCTAAGCGTTCTACTTTGCATGGATTTAAAGCTAAATGATGTGTATCGCATGAATTTTGAAGCTAACACGTCTGATTCGTCTTCATTTCAAGCTATATCACTTATATCCCAAGCGTTTGATGCTAAATCATTTGTTTCGCATGGATTTGTAGCTAAACCTTCTACATCACATTGATTTGAAGCTAAACCATTTGTTCCGCATGAATTTGAAGCTGTACCTTCTACATCGCATTGATTTGAAGCTAAATCATGTGTTTCGTATGGATTTGAAGCTAACTCGTTTGTTTCGCCTGCAGTTGAATCTATATCGCTTACATCGCAAGTATTTGAAGCTAAATCATTTGTTCCGCATGGATTTGATGCTAAACCTTCTACATCGCATTGATTTGAAGCTAAATCATGTGTTTCGCATGGATTTTATGCTAACTCGTTTGTTTCCCCTGTATTTGAAGCTATATCAGTTACATCGCAAGTATCTGATGCTAAATCATTTGTTTCGTATGGATTTGAAACTAAACCTTCTACATCGCATTGATTTGAAGCTAAATCATGTGTTTCGCATGGATTTGATGCTAACTCGTTTGTTTCCCCTGCATTTGTAGCTATATCAATTATATCGCAAGTATCTGATTCTAAATAATTTGTATCGCATGGATTTGAAGCTAAACCTTCCACACCGTACCGATTTGAAGCTAAATGATATGTATTGCATGGATTTTGAAGCTAACCCGTTTGATTCGTCTGCATTTACAGCTATATCACTTATATCACAAGTGTTTGAAGCTAAATCATTTGTTTTGCGTGGATTTGAAGATAAACCTTCTACATCGCATTGATTTGAAGCTAAATCATGTGTTTTGCATTAATATGAAGCTAACTCGTTCGTTTCGCCTGCATTTGATGCTATATCACTTATATCGCAAGTGTTTGAAGCTAAAACATTTATTTCGCATGGATTTGAAGCTAATCCATTTGCATCGTGTCAATTTGAAGCTAAATGATATGTATCACATGGATTTTGAAGATACCCCGTTTGATTCGTCTGCATTTGCAGCTATATCACTTATATCACAAGTGTTTGAAGCTAAATCATTTGTTTCGCATGGATTTGTAGCTAAACCTTCTACATCGCTTTGATTTGAAGCTAAATCATGTGTTTTGCATGGATTTTATGATAACTCGTTTGTTTCCCCTGCATTTGAAGCTATATCACTTATATCGCAAGTATCTGAACCTAAATCATTTGTTTCGCAAGGATTGGATGCTAAGCGTTCTACTTCGCAAGGATTTAAAGCTAAATGATGTGTATCGCATGAATTTTGAAGCTAACACGTCTGATTCGTCTTCATTTCAAGCTATATCACTTATATACCAAGCGTTTGATGCTAAATCATTTGTTTCGCATGGATTTGTAGCTAAACCTTCTACATCACATTGATTTGAAGCTAAATCATTTGTTCCGCATGAATTTGAAGCTATACCTTATACATCGCATTGATTTGAAGCTAAATCATGTGTTTCGTATGGATTTGAAGCTAACTCGTTTGTTTCGCCTGCAGTTGAATCAATATCACTTACATCGCTTTGATTTGAAGCTAAATCATGTGTTTTGTATTGATTTGATGCTAACTCGTTTGTTTCCCCTGCATTTGTAGCTATTTCAGTTATATCGCAAGTATCTAATGCTAAACCATGTGTTTCGCTTGGATTTGGAGCTAAACCTTCTACATCGCTTTGATTTGAAGCTAAATCATGTGTTTTGCATGGATTTTATGCTAACTCGTTTGTTTCCCCTGCATTTGAAGCTATATCACTTATATCGCAAGTATCTGAAGCTAAATCATTTGTGTCGCATGGATTTGAAGCTAAACCTTCCACACAGCATTGATTTGTAGCTTAAGCATGTGTTTTGCATGGTATTGAAGCTATCTCGTTTGTTCACCTGTATTTTATGCTATATCACTTATATCGCAAGTATCTGAAGCTAAATCCTTGGTTTCGCATGGATTTGATGCTAAACCTTCTACATCGCATTGATTTGCTGCTAAATCATAGGTTTCGCATGGATTTGATGCTAATCCATGTGTTTGTCATGAATTTTAAGCTAAATCATGTGTTCCGCATGGATTTGAAACTAACTCGCTTGCTTCGCATGCAGTTGAACCTATATCACTTATATCGCAAGTATTTGAACCTAAATCATTTTTTCGCAATGTTTTTGAAGCTATACCTTCTAGATCGCTTTGATTCGAAGCAAAATCATGCGTTTCGCTTGGATTTAAAGCTAAACCATCTACATCGCATTGATTTGATGCTAAATCAATTGTTTTGCATGGATTTGAAGCTAACTCGTTTGTTTCCCCTGCATTTGAAGCTATATTACTTATATCGCAAGTTCCTGTGCTAAATCATGTGTTTCGCTTTGACTTGAATCTAAACCTTCTAAATCGCATTGATTTGAAGCTAAATCATGTGTTTTGCTTGGATATCCCAAGTGTTTGATGCTAAATCATTTGTTTCGCATGGATTTGAAGCTAAACCTTCTACGTCGCATTGATTTGTAACTAAATCATGTGTTTTGCATGGATTTGATGCTAACTCGTTTGGTTCTCCTGTATTTGTAGCTATATCACTTATATCGCAAGTATCTGATCCTAAATCATTTGTTTCGCATGGATTGGAAGCTAAGCGTTCTACTTCGCATGGATTTAAAGCTAAATGATGTGTATCTCATGAATTTTGAAGCTAACACGTCTGATTCGTCTTCATTTCAAGCTATATCACTTATATCCCAAGCGTTTGATGCTAAATCATTTGTTTCGCATGGATTTGTAGCTAAACCTTCTACATCACATTGATTTGAAGCTAAATCATTTGTTCCGCATGGATTTGATGCTAAACCTTCTACATCGCATTGATTTGAAGCTAAATCATGTGTTTCGCATGGATTTGATGCTAACTCGTTTGTTTCCCCTGCATTTGTAGCTATATCAATTATATCGCAAGTATCTGATTCTAAATCATTTGTATCGCATGGATTTGAAGCTAAACCTTCTACATCGTACCGATTTGAAGCTAAATGATATGTATTGCATGGATTTTGAAGCTAACCCGTTTGATTCGTCTGCATTTACAGCTATATCACTTATATCACAAGTGTTTGAAGCTAAATCATTTGTTTTGCGTGGATTTGAAGCTAAACCTTCTACATCGCATTGATTTGAAGATAAATCATATGTTTCGCATTAATATGAAGCTAACTCGTTCGTTTCGCCTGCATTTGATGCAATATCACTTATATCGCAAGTGTTTGAAGCTAAAACATTTGTTTCGCATGGATTTGAAGCTAAACCTTTTGCATCGTATCAATTTGAAGCTAAATGATATGTATCACATGGATTTTGAAGATACCCCGTTTGATTCGTCTGCATTTGCAGCTATATCACTTATATCACAAGTGTTTGAAGCTAATTCATTTGTTTCGCATCGATTTGAAGCAAAACCTTCAACATCGCATTGATTTGAAGCTAAATCATGTGTTTCGCTTGGATTTGAAGCTATACCTTCTACATCGCTTTGATTTGAAGCTGAATCATGTGTTTTGCATGGATTAGATGCTAACTCGTTTGCTTCCCGTGCATTTGAAGCTATTTCATTTATATCGCCAGTACCTGATGCTACATCATTTGTGTCGCATGGATTTGAATCTAAACCTTCTACATCGCATTGATTTGAAGCTTAATCGTGTGATTCGCTTGATCTTGAAGCTAACTCGTTTGTTTCGCCTGCATTTGAAGCTACAAAATTTATATCGCAAGTGTTTGAAGCTAAATCATTTGTTACGCATCGATTTGAAGCTAAACCTTCAACATCGCATTGATTTGAAGCTAAATCATGTGTTTCGCTTGGATTTGAAGCTATACCTTCTACATCGCTTTGATTTGAAGCTGAATCATGTGTTTTGCATGGATTAGATGCTAACTCGTTTGCTTCCCCTGCATTTGAAGCTATTTCATTTATATCGCCAGTACCTGATGCTAAATCATTTGTAACGCATGGATTTGAAGCTAAACATTCTACATCGCATTGATTTGCAGCTAAATCATGTGTTTCGCATGGATTTGAATCTAACTCGTTAGTTTCGCCTGCATTTGAAGCTATATCAATATATCGCAAGTATCTGAACCTAAATCATTTGTTTCGCATGGATTTGAAGCTAAACCTTCTACATCTCATTGATTTGCAGCTAAATCATGTGTTTCGCATGGAATTGGAGCTAACTCGTTAGTTTCGCCTGCATTTGAATCTATATCATTTATATCACAAGTTTTTGAAGCTACATCATTTTTGTCGCATGGATTTGAATCTAAACCTTCTACATCGCATTGATTTGAAGCTTAATCGTGTGATTCGCTTGGACTTGAAGCTAACTCGTTTGTTAAGCCTGCATTTGAAGCTACAATATTTATATCGCAAGTATATGAAGCAAAATCATTTGTGTCGCCTGGATTTGAAGCTATACCTTCTACATCGCTTTGATTTGAAGCTGAATCATGTGTTTTGCATGGATTAGATGCTAACTCGTTTGCTTCCCCTGCATTTGAAGCTATTTCATTTATATCGGAAGTACCTGATGCTAAATCATTTGTAACGCATGGATTTGAAGCTAAACCTTCTACATCGCATTGATTTGAAGCTTAATCGTGTGATTCGCTTGGACTTGAAGCTAACTCGTTTGTTTCGCCTGCATTTGAAGCTACAATATTTATATCGCAAGTATATGAAGCTAAATCTTTTGCGTCGCATGGATTTGAAGCTAAACCTTCTACATCGCGTTGATTTGCAGCTAAATCATGTGTTTCGCATGGATTTGGAGCTAAACCTTCTACATCGCATTGACTTGCAGGCAAGTCATGTATTTCGCATGGATTTGAAGCTAACTCGTTCGTTTCGCCTGCATCTGATGCTATATCACTTATATCGCAAGTATCTGAAGCTAAATCATTTGTTACGCATGGATTTGAAGCTAAACCTTCTACATCGCATTGATTTGCAGCTAAATCATGTGTTTCGAATGGATTTGGAGCTAACTCGTTAGTTTCGCCTGCACTTGAAGCTATATCACTTATATCGCAAGTATCTGATGCTAAATCATTTGTTTCGCATGGATTCGAAGCTAAATATTCTACTTTCGCATTGATTTGAAGCTGACTCGTTTGTTTCGTCAGCATTTGAAGCTATATCACTTATATCCCAACTGTTTGAAGCTAAATCATTTGTTTCGCATGGATTTGAAGCTCACTCGTTCGTTTCGCCTGCATTAGAAGCTGTATCACTTATATGGCAATTATCTGAAGCTAAATCATTTGTGTTGCATGGATTTGAAGCTAAACCTTCCACATAACATTGATTTGAATCTAAATCATCTGTTTCGTATGGAGTTGAAGCTAGCTCGTTTGTTTCGTCTGCATTTGAAGCTAAATAACATATATCGCAAGTATCTGATGCTAAATCATTTGTTTCGCATGGATTTGATGCTAAACATTCTACATCGCATTTATTTGAAACGAATTCAGTGTTTGTATCTTCATATCAATGCGATGTAGAAGGTTTAGCTTCAAATCCATGCGAAAAAAATGATTTAGCATCAGATACTTGCGATATAAGTGATATAGCTTCAAGTGCAGGCGAAACTAACGAATTAGCTATAAATCCATGCGAAACACATGCTTTAGCTGCAAATCAATGCGATGTAGAAGTTTTAGCTTCAAATCCATGCGTAACAAATGATTTAGCTTCAGATACTTGCGATATAAGTGATATAGTTTCAAGTGCAGACGAAACAAACGAGTTAGCTTCAAGTCCATGTGAAACACATGATTTAGCAGCAAATCAATGCGATGTAAAAGGTTTAGCTTCAAATCCATGCGAAACCAATGATTTAGATTTAGATACTTGCGATATAAGTGATATAGCTTCAAATGCAGGGGAAACGAACGAGTTAGCTTCAAATTCATGCGAAACACATGATTTAGCATCAAATCAATGCGATGTAGAAGGATTAGCTTCAAAACCATGCGAAGCAAATGATTGAGCTTCAAACACTTGGGATATAGGGGCTATAGCTTCAACTGCAGACGAATCAAACGAGTTAGCTTCAAGTCCATGCGAAACACATGATTTAGCTGCAAATCAAAGCGATGTAGAAAGTTTAGCTTCAAATCCATGCGAAAAAAATGATTTAGCTGCAAATCAATGCGATGTTCAAGGTTTAGCTGCAAATTCATGCGAAACAAATGATTTAGCTTCAGATACTTGCGATATAAGTGATATAGCCTCAAATGCAGGGGAAACAAACGAGTTAGCTTCCAATCCATGCGAAACACATGAATTAGCTTCAAATCAATGCGATGTAGAAGGTTTAGCTTCAAATCCATGCGAAAAAAATGATTTAGCATCAGATACTTGCGATATAAGTGATATAACTTCAAATGCAGGCGAAACAAACGAGTTAGCTTCTAATCCATGCGAAACTCATGATTTAGCTTCAAATCAATGCGAACTAGATGTCTTAGATTCAAATCCATGCGAAACAAATCATTTAGCTTGAGATACTTGCGATATAAGCGATATAGCATCAAATGCAGACGAATCGAATGAGTTAGCTTCAAGTCCATGCGAAACACATGATTTAACTGCAAATCAAAGCGATGTAGAAGGTTTAGCTTCAAATCCGTGCTAAACAAATGATTTACATTCAGATACTTGCGATATAAGTGATATAGTTTCAAATTGCAGATGGAACAAACGAGTTAGCTTCAAATTCATGCGAAACACATGATTTAGCATCAAATCAATGCGATGTAGAAGGATTAGCTTCAAAACCATGCGAAGCAAACGATTGAGCTTCAAACACTTGGGATATAGGGGCTATAGCTTCAACTGCAGACGAATCAAACGAGTTAGCTTCAAGTCCATGCGAAACACATGATTTAGCTGCAAATCAAAGCGATGTAGAAGGTTTAGCTTCAAATCCATGCGAAAAAAATGATTTAGCATCAGATACTTGCGATATAAGTGGTGTAGTTTCAAATGCAGACGAAACAAACGAGTTATCTTCAAATCCATGCGAAACACATGATTTAGCTGCAAATCAATGCGATGTTGAAGGTTTAGCTGCAAATTCATGCGAAACAAATGATTTACCTTCAGATACTTGCGATATAAGTGATATAGTTTCAAGTGCAGACGAAACAAACTAGTTAGCTTCAAATCCGTGCGAAACACATGATTAAGCTTCAAATCAGTGCTATGTAGAAGGTTTAGCTTCAAATTCATGCGACACAAATGATTTAGCTTCAGATACTTGCGATATAAGTGATATAGCCTCAAATGCAGGGGAAACAAAAGAGTTAGCTTCCAATCCATGCAAAACACATGAATTAGCTTCAAATCAATGCGATGTAGAATGTTTAGCTTCAAATCCATGCGAAAAAAATGATTTAGCATCAGATATTTGCGATATAAGTGATATAGTTTCAAATGCAGACGAAACAAACGAGTTAGCTTCAAATCCATGAGAAACACATGATTTAGCTGCAAATCAATGCGATGTTGAAGGTTTAGCTACAAATTCATGCGGAACAAATGATTTAGCTTCAGATACTTGCGATATAAATGATATAACTTCAAATGCAGGCGAAACAAACGAGTGAGCTTCTAATCCATGCGAAACGCATGATTTAGCTGCAAATCAATGCGATGTTGAAGGTTTAGCTTCAAATCCATGCGAAAAAAATGATTTAGCATCAGATACTTGCGATATAAGTGATATAGTTTCAAATGCAGACGAAACAAACGAGTTAGCTTCAAATCCATGCGAAACACATGATTAAGCTTCAAATCAGTGCTATGTAGAAGGTTTAGGTTCAAATTCATGCGACACAAATGATTTAGCTTCAGATACTTGCGATATAAGTGACATAGCTTCAAATGCAGGGGAAACAAACGAGTTAGCTTCCAATCCATGCGAAACACATGAATCAGCTTCAAATCAATGCGATGTGGAAGGTTTTGCTTCAAATCCATGCGAAAAATATGATTTAGCATCAGATACTTGCGATATAAGTGATATAGTTTCAAATGCAGACGAAACAAACGAGTTAGCTTCAAATCCATGCGAAACACATGATTTAGCTGCAAATCAATGCCATGTTGAAGGTTTAGCTGCAAATTCATGCGGAACAAATGATTTAGCTTCAGATACTTGCGATATAAGTGATATAGCTTCAAATGCAGGGGAAACAAACGAGTTAGCTTCAAATCCATGCGGTACAACTGATTTAGCTTCAAACAGTTGGGATATAAGTGATATAGCTTCAAATGCGGACGAAACAAAAGAGTTAGCTTCAAATCAATGCGAAAGTAGTAGGTTTAGCTTCAAATCCGTGCGAAAAAAAGATTTAGCATACGATACTTGCGACATAAGGGATATAGTTTCAAATTCAGGGGATACGAACGAGTTAGCTTCAAATCCATGCAACACAAATGATTTAGCTTCAGATACATGCGATATAAGTGATATAGCTTCAAATGCAGGGGAAACGAACGAGTTAGCTTCAAATCCATGCCAAACAAATGATTTAACATCAGATACTTGCGATATATGTGATATAGCTTCAAATGCAGACGAAACAAACGAGCAAGCTTCAACTCCATACGAAACACATGATTTAGATTCAAATCAATGTTATGTGCAAGGTTTAGCTTCAAATCCATGCAACACAAATGATTTAGCTTCAGATACTTGCAATATAATTGATACAGTTTCAAATGCAGGCGAAACGAACGAGTTAGCTTCAAATTCATGCGAATCAAATGATTTAGCTTCAAACAGTTGGGATATAAGTGATATAGCTTCAAATGCGGACGAAACAAACGAGTCAGCTTCAAATCAATGCGAAAGTAGAAGGTTTAGCTTCAAATCCAGGCGAAACAAATGATTTAGCATCAGATACTTGCGATATAAGTGACATCCTTCAAATGCAGGGGAAACAAACGAGTTAGCTTCAAATCCATGCGAAACACATGATTTAGCTGCAAGTCGATGCGAAGTAGAAGGATTAGCTTCAAATCCATGCGAAGCAAATGATTGAGCTTCAAACACTTGGGACATAAGTGATATAGCTTCAAATGCAGACGACTCAAACGAGTTAGCTTCAAAATCCATGCGATACATATCATTTTGCTTCAAATCTATTCGAAGTAGAAGGCTTAGCCTCAAATCCATGCGAAACAAATGATTTAGCTTCAAACATTTGGGATAGGAGTGATATAGCTTCAAATGCAGGCGGAACAAACGAGTTAGCTTCAAATCCATGCGAAACACATGATTTAGCATCAAATCAATGCGATGTGGAAGGATTAGCTTCAAAACCATGCGAAGCAAATGATTGAGCTTCAAACACTTTGGATATAGCGGCTATAGCTTCAGCTGCAGACGAATCAAACGAGTTAGCTTCAAGTCCATGCGAAACGCATGATTTAGCTGCAAATCAATGCGATGTTGAAGGTTTAGCTGCAAATTCATGCGAAACAAATGATTTAGCTTCAGATACTTGCGATATAAGTGATATAGCCTCAAATGCAGGAGAAACAAACGAGTTAGCTTCCAATCCATGCGAAATACATGAATTAGCTTCAAATCAATGCGATGTAGAAGGATTAGCTTCAAATCCATGCGAAAAAAATGATTTAGCATCAGATACTTGCGATATAAGTGATATAGTTTCAAATGCAGACGAAACAAACGAGTTAGCTTCAAATCCATGCGAAACACATGATTTATCTGCAAATCAATGCGATGTTCAAGGTTTAGCTGCAAATTCATGCGAAACAAATGATTTAGCTTCAGATACTTGCGATATAAGTGATATAGCCTCAAATGCAGGTCAAACAAACGAGTTAGCTTCCAATCCATGCGAAACACATGAATTAGATTCAAATCAATGCGATGTAGAAGGTTTAGTTTCAAATCCATGCGAAAAAAATGATTTAGCATCAGATACTTGCGATATAAGTGATATAGTTTCAAATGCAGACGAAACAAACGAGTTAGCTTCAAATCCATGCGAAACACATGATTTAGCTGCAAATCAATGCGATGTTGAAGGTTTAGCTGCAAATTCATGCGGAACAAATGATTTAGCTTCAGATACTTGCGATATAAATGATATAGTTTCAAATGCAGACGAAACAAACTAGTTAGCTTCAAATCCATGCGAAACACATGATTAAGCTTCAAATCAGTTCTATGTAGAAGGTTTAGCTTCAAATTCATGCGACACAAATGATTTAGCTTCAGATACTTGCGATATAAGTGACATAGCTTCAAATGCAGGGGAAACAAACGAGCTAGCTTCAAAAACTTGGGATATAAGTGATATAGCTTCAAATGCAGACAAAACAACCGAGATAGCTTCAAATCCTTGCGAAACACATGATTTAGCTGCAAATCAATGCGATTTAGAAGGTTTTGCTTCAAATCCATGCGAAACAAATGATTTTCCTTCAGATACTTGCGATATAAGTGATATAGTTTCAAGTGTAGACGAAACAAACTAGTTAGCTTCAAATCCATGCGAAAAACATGATTAAGCTTCAAATCAGTGCTATGTAGATGGTTTATCTTCAAATTCATGCGACACAAATGATTTAGCTTCAGATACTTGCGATATAAAGGATATACCTTGAAATGCAGGCGAAACAAACGAGTTTACTTCTAATCCATGCGAAACACACGATTTAGCTTCAAATCAATTGCGAAGTTGAAGGCTAAGCTTCAAATCCAAGCGAATCACATGATTTAGCTTCAGATAATTGCGATATTAGTAATATAGCTTCAAATGCAGGGGTAACAAACTAGTTAGCTTCAAATCCATACGAAACACATGATTAAGCTTCAAATCAGTGCTATGTAGAAGGTTTAGCTTCAAATTCATGCGACACAAATGATTTAGCTTCAGATGCTTGCGATATAAGTGACATAGCTTCAAATGCAGGGGAAACAAACGAGCTAGCTTCAAAAACTTGGGAAATAAGTGATATAGCTTTAAATGCGGACGAAACAAACGAGTCAGCTTCAAATCAACGCGAAAGTAGAAGGTTTAGCTTCAAATCCATGCGAAACAAATGATTTAGCATCAGATACTTGCGATATAAGTTATATATCTTGAAATGCAGGGGAAACAAACGAGTTAGATTCAAATCCATGCGAAACACATGATTTAGCTGCAAATCAATGCGATGTTCAAGGTTTAGCTGCAAATTCATGCGAAACAAATGATTTAGCTTCAGATACTTGCGATATAAGTGATATAGCCTCAAATGCAGGGGAAACAAACGAGTTAGCTTCCAATCCATGCGAAACACATGATTTAGCTGCAAATCAAAGCGATGTAGAAGGTTTAGCTTCAAATCCATGCGAAACAAATGATTTACCTTCAGATACTTGCGATATAAGTGATATAGCTTCAAGTGCAGACGAAACAAACTAGTTAGCTTCGAATCCATGCGAAACACATGATTAAGCATCAAATCAGTGCTATGTAGAAGGTTTAGCTTCAAATTCATGCGACACAAATGATTTAGCTTCAGATACTTGCGATATAAGTGATATAGCTTCAAATGCAGGGGAAACAAACGAGCTAGCTTCAAAAACTTGGGATGTAAGTGATATAGCTTCAAATGCAGAAGAAACAACCGAGATAGCTTCAAATCCTTGCGAAACACAAGATTTAGTTGCAAATCAATGCGATTTAGAAGGTTTTGCTTCAAATCCATGCGAAACAAATGATTTACCTTCAGATACTTGCGATATAAGTGACATAGCTTCAAATGCAGGGGAAACAAACGAGCTAGCTTCAAAAACTTGGGATATAAGTGATATAGCTTCAAATGCAGACAAAACAACCGAGATAGCTTCAAATCCTTGCGAAACACATGATTTAGCTGCAAATCAATGCGATTTAGAAGGTTTTGCTTCAAATCCATGCGAAACAAATGATTTACCTTCAGATACTTGCGATATAAGTGATATAGTTTCAAGTGTAGACGAAACAAACTAGTTAGCTTCAAATCCATGCGAAAAACATGATTAAGCTTCAAATCAGTGCTATGTAGATGGTTTAGCTTCAAATTCATGCGACACAAATGATTTAGCTTCAGATACTTGCGATATAAAGGATATACCTTGAAATGCAGGCGAATCGAACGAGATAGCTTCAAATCAAAGCGACCAAATGATTTAGCTTCAAACAGTTGGGATATAAGTGATATAGCTTAAAATGCGGACGAAACAAACGAGTCAGCTTCAAATCAACGCGAAAGTAGAAGGTTTAGCTTCAAATCCATGCGAAACA
Organism: Megalopta genalis; assembly: GCF_051020955.1. Classification (NCBI taxonomy): domain Eukaryota; kingdom Metazoa; phylum Arthropoda; class Insecta; order Hymenoptera; family Halictidae; genus Megalopta; species Megalopta genalis. The sequence continues at coordinate 155,359 of NW_027476297.1, forward strand.
AATGATTTAGCATCAGATACTTGCGATATAAGTTATATATCTTGAAATGCAGGGGAAACAAACGAGTTAGATTCAAATCCATGCGAAACACATAATTTAGCTGCAAATCAATGCGAAGTTGAAGGTTTAGCTTCAAATCCAAGCGAAACAAATGATTTAGCTCCAGATTCTAGCGATATAAGTGAAATAACTTCAAATGCAGATGAAACAAACGAGTTAGCTTCAAATTCATGCGAAACACATGATTTAGCATCAAATCAATGCGATCTAGAAGGATTAGCTTCAAAACCATGCGAAGCAAATGATTGAGCTTCAAACACTTGGGATATAGGGGCTATAGCTTCAACTACAGACGAATCAAACGTGTTAGCTTCAAGTCCATGCCAAACACATGATTTAGCTGCAAATCCATGCGAAACACATGATTTATCTTCAAATCTATGCGATGTAGAAGGGTTAGCTCAAATCCATGCGAAACCAATGATTTAGGTTCAGATACTTGCGATATAAGTGATATAGATTCAAATGCAGACGAAACAAACGAGATAGTTTCAAATCCATGCGACACAAATGATTTAGTTTCAGATACTTGCGATATAAGTGATATACCTCCAAATGCAGACGAAACAAACGAGTTAGCTTCAAATCCATGCGAAACAAATGATTTAGCTTCAAACACGTGGGATATAAGTGATATAGCTTCAAATGCAGCGGAAACACATCATTTAGATGCAAATCAATGCGATGTAGAAGGTTCAGCTTCAAATCCATGCGAAACAAATGATTTAGTATCAGATTCTTGCGATATAAATGATATAGCTTCAAATGCAGGGGATACAAACGAATTAGCTTGAAATCCATGCGAAACACATGATTAAGCTTCAAAGCAATGCGATGTAGAAGGGTTACCTTCAAATCCATGCGAAACAAATGATTTAGCATCAGATACTTGCGATATAAGTGATATAGCTTCAAATGCAAGGGAAACAAACGAGTTAGCTTCAAATCCATGCGAAACAAATGATTTAACATCAAATCAATGCGATATAGAAGGTTTAGCTTCAAATCCATGCGAAACAAATGATTTAGCTTCAGATACTTGCGATATAAGTGATATAGCATCAAATGCAGGCGAATCGAACGAGTTAGCTGCAAATCCATGCGAAACACATGATTTAGCTTCAAATCAATGCGATGTAGAAGGTTTAGCACCAAAATCCATGCGATACACATGATTCAGCTTCAAATCAATGCGACGTAGAAGGCTTAGCTTCAAGTCCATGCGACACAAATGATTTAGCATCAGATACATGCGATATAAGTGATATAGCTTCAAATCGAAACGAAACAGACGAGTTAGCTTCAAATCCAAGAGAATCGCATGATTTAGCTGCAAATCAAAGCGATGTACAAGGTTTATCTTCAAATACCTGCGAAACAAATTATATAGCATCAGATACTTGCGATATAAGTGACATAGCTTCAAATGCAGACGAAACAAACGAGTTAGCTTCAAATCCATGCAAAACACAAGATTTAGCTGCAAATCAATGCGATGTAGAAGGTTTGGCTTCAAATCCATGCGAAACAAATGATTTAACATCAGGTAGTTGCGATATAAGTGATATAGTTTCAAATGCAGGGGAAACAAACGAGTTAGCTTCAAATCCATACAAAACACATGATTAAGCTTCAAATCAACGCTATGTAGAATTTTTCGCTTCAAATCCATGAGACACTAACGATTTAGCTTCATATACTAGCGATATAAGTGATATAGCTTAAAATGCAGACGAAATAAACGAGTTAGCTTCAAATCCAAGCGAATCACATGATTTAGCTTCAAAGCAGTGCGATTTAGAAGGTTTGTCGCAGGGGTTACTGCGACGGTTTATATAAAATAATCCGAGAGTTTCTTTGGTTTTATATATAACGAGGACTTTAATATAACTTGTAACAAAAGGCGATGAGGTACAGTGTGTAGCAGGTAAAGGTAAACGAGTGACGGATGATACAGAAATATGAACACGTTGGGAGTCGGAGGAAAACTTGCTAACTGACTTCTCGGTCGAGAGGTCCTCGTATTTATTGGTAAGGGAAAGTCCTTGGGAAGGGCGAAGGCCTTTCCCGAAGATTTTCCGACCGGGGTGAACCGGAATCTATGGTCCGAAGCTGTGTCCCAACGTTTTTATTGTTTTATTGGGGTGTGTACGCCTTGCGTCGGGAAAACCCGAAAAAGGCATATGTACACCCCGCTTTTGAAGGACGTGTCTTTTTATGTCTGGTCCGCCACTTTCACCCCCCTTCCAGTGATTAACGCTAAGGTACAAAATTGGTTGAGAAAAAAAAATATTATACCTATGGAAGGTCAACGTGGTAATCTAAAATATATACATTTTACTGGGTGAATATGTCGCTTATAACATTGATAATGGTATTAGTAGTGGACAGCACTTTTCATGGTTTATAATATGCGTACGCAAGATATATCGGAGTATATTAATAAGTATGTTCGTGAGCTAACGGCATTCCGAAGAAGTCTGGAAATTTTACTCTTCTACCGGAACGTGTTGTCGTTGGTACGTTTGAAGTGCCTTGTGCTTGTACTTCTGGTTGCAGGTTAGCCTTGTTGTGTTGTGTATTATTGTTTGCGGCATCTTTTAATAAATATGCTGGTTTAAGACGGTCGATGGAGATTTTTGTATGTTTTCCGGCGATATCAAGGGTAAAATATTTTGTTGCGCGGTCGATTACTGTATATGGTCCATCGTATGGTGGCTGTAAGGGTTTTCTTACCCCGTCATGGCGAACGAAGACTTGTTTCGATGTTGCTAGGTCTTTAAAAATAAAAGGGTTTTTCTCTCCGTTTTTAACTGGAGCTGTAGGTTTAATTTCCTTGATATGCTGGCGTAGTTGTTTTACGAAATCATTGGTATCCTGTACTTTATGGTTTTCGAAAAATTCTCCTGGTAAACGGACACTTTCTCCATATACTAGCTCTGTTGAGCTTGCCTGTAGATCTTCTTTGAGTGCTGATCTAATGCCTAATAGAACAATAGGAAGTCGTTGCGTCCATTTGTTGTCTTCATGACACATGATTCCTGCTTTGAGTTGCCTATGAAATCGTTCAACCATTCCGTTGGCTTGCGGGTGGTATGCAGTTGTCATAAGGTGTGAGGCGCCAATCAAACGGGTTGATTCTTTGAATAACTGTGATGTGAACTGTCTTCCTTGGTCGGTTGTTCTTCTCGCGGGGACTCCGAAGCGGCTAATCCAGTTCATAAAAACTTTTGCGACTGCTTCTGCGGTGATTTCTTCCACTGGCCAGGCTTCGGGCCATCGCGTGAATCGGTCCACGCACGTTACGCAGTACTTGAAACCTTCTGAGGATGTCATCGGGCCAACTATGTCCATATGAATGTGCTGGAATCTAGCGCTCGGTGTTTCAAATTTGCCTATAGGTAAAGACACGTGTTTAAATATTTTTGCTTTTTGGCATTGTATGCATGTTCGAACCCATTGTGTTCAATCTTTCCGCATGAATGGCCACACAAACCTTTCTGAAATAAGTTTTATGGTGGCCCGTGTACCTAGGTGGGCTAATCCATGGATCTGTTGGAAAACCTTGTTGCGAAATGACGGTACAATATAAGGGCGGGCTCTCTGTGTAGAAATATCGCAGTAGATGTTGGCTTTACACGGTTCAAAGAAAATAGATTTTAGTTGTAGGTTTGTATCGGATTGCAATAAATGTTGTAGTTCTTTGTCATCGGTTTGTGCTGCGGCGAGAGCTGAATAATTGATCTCTTCGATTTCTTCGATTCTCGATAAAGCGTCTGCGACTACATTATTTATGCCCGAAATATGTTTTATGTCCGATGTGAATTGTGAAATGTAGTCAAAGTAACGGAACTGCCTTGGGGATTTTTCTTTCTTTTGGTTAAAAACATAAGTAAGCGGTTTGTGGTCGGCGAATATGGTGAAGTTTCTGCCTTCTACAGCGTAAATGAAGTACTTTATGGCTTCGTAAATAGCGAGAAGCTCGCGATCGTACGCGCTATACTTAGCTTGTGTTTTTGTCAGGGGGCGAGAGAAAAATCCAAGGGGTTGCCAATCGTTGTTTGTCCTTTGTTGCAAAACGGCTCCTATCGCGTGGTCAGAAGCGTCCACAGTTATTGATAATGGAGCATTTATTGCTGGATGTACCAACAGCGTGGCGTTTGCTAGGCCTTCCTTTATTGCGACGAAAGCTTGTTTGGCCTCTTCGGTCCAATTGATAGGTTTGTTACCTGTCATTTTTGGGCCTGTCAGTAGGCCGTTAAGGGGCTTTTGTCGTGTCGCAGCTGCTGGCAGGAATCGGCGGTAGAAGTTAACCATCCCAAGGAAACGGCGTAATTGTTTTACGGTTGTCGGCTGAGGGAAGTTTTTTACGACGTCGACCTTATGTTCGGGTGGGCGAGTGCCCTTCTCGTCTACCTGGTAGCCGAGAAATTTGACCTGAGAGGCTCCGAATACGCATTTGCTTGGGTTTATGACAATGCCATATTCCTTAAATCTTTTGAAAATAATCTCGAGGTGTTGCAGATGTTCGCTCGGGTTTGCGGAAGCTATTAAAAAGTCGTCGAGATAGGCGAAAACGAAATCCAAACCTCGCGTAACTTCGTCTATAAATCTCTGAAAAGTTTGAGCTATCCCGCAAAGGCCGAAGGATCCGTATAAGTATTCAAATAAACCAAAAGGTGTGATTACGGCGGTTTTTGGAATATCCTCCGCAGCTATCGGTATCTGGTGGTAAGCGCGCACGAAGTCGATGGTTGAAAAGATTGTTTTCCCGTGTAGATTTTGTGAGAAATCTTCGATACGTCGTATTGGATATCTATTCGGAATTGTTCGTTTATTCAGCCCGCGGTAGTCGACGCAAGGGCGCCATTCTCCGTTCTTTTACGTGAACATGTGCAACGGTGATGACCATGGGCTCTTAGAAGGTCGAATAATCCCTTGCTTGAGCAGCAGGTCAAATTCCGCTTTTGCTGCTTTATAACGGTCCGGTGCGAGTCGTCGGAATTTGTGAGAGATAGGCGGTCCGGGGGTCGTTTCAATATGGTGCTCGATACTGTGTTTTGCACGCAGTAGGCCGTGTTTCTCCAACGTCGTATCCGTGTGCGTAGCGAGGATTGCTCGTACATGCGTCGGCAACCGGTTGAGCCATATAGATCGAACTATATTGTCCGGCACTGAATTTTCCAGCCCCCTTAGGTACCGCAAAAACTGTGAAGGTTTCCGGTCCCCTATTTCCTCTCGCTCCAGGAGTCGCTGAAGACGCGATTCGTTCGACTGCGAGAGGCGCGATATGAGCGTCTCTTTCAAAATTTTGAAGGGATTTTCAGCTGGCGGGTTGATAATTAGATCCTGTACCTCGGTTGCGTACTTGGTTTCCAAGTTCGAGGCTGCGCACCAGAACTTCTTATTCTCGCTTTTTATTCCCGCTATGAGAAACTGTCCTTCCAGTTGTGCAAACCACATAGCTGGTACCTCGGGTGTGAAGCTAGGTACGCGTATATTAATTTGATTTACCTCTACACGGAGGCAGTAGTTTGGATGGGGCTGGCGTCCGTCATTTCGTATGTATTAAAAAAAAGTTCACACAGTTTGTAAAACACCACTCGGGTCGCGAAGTTCGTATGTTGCCGAACGAAATGTCACTAAAAGTCGCTAAGTTCTCGGTTATAACGCACTCGCGGTACTCTCGGATCACGTAGGGGTCACCAGTTTGTCGCAGGGGTTACTGCGACGGTTTATATAAAATAATCCGAGAGAGTTTTTGGTTTTTATATAACGAGAACTTTAATATAACTTGTAACAAAAGGCGATGAGGTACAGTGTGTAGAAGGTAAAGGTAAACGAGTGACGGATGATACAGAAATATGAACACGTTGAGAGTCGGAGGAAAACTTGCTAACTGACTTCTCGGTCGAGAGGTCCTCGTATTTATTGGTAAGGGAAAGTCCTTAGGAAGGGCGAAGGCCTTTCCCGAAGATTTTCCGACCGGGGTGATCCGGGACCTATGGTTCGAAGCTGTGTCCCAACGTTTTTATTGTTTTATTGGGGCGTGTACGCCTTGCGTCGCGAAAACCCGAAAAAGGCATATGTACACCCCGCTTTTGAAGGACGTGTCTTTTTATGTCTGGTCCGCCACAAAGGTTTAACTTCAAATCCAGGCGAAACAAATAATTTACTTTCAAACGCTTGGGATATAAGTGATATAGCTTCAAATGCAGACGAAACAAACGTGTTAGCTTCAAATCCATGCGAAACAAATGATTTATCATCAGATAGTTGCGATATAAGTGATATAGTTTCAAATGCAGGGGAAACAAACGAGTTAGCTTCAAATCCATACAAAACACATGATTAAGCTTCAAATCAATGCTATGTAGAATTTTTCGCTTCAAATCCATGAGACACTAATGATTTAGCTTCATATAATAGCGATATAAGTGATATAGATAAAAATGGAGACGAAACAAACGAGTTAGCTTCAAATCCAAGCGAATCACATGATTTAGCTTCAAAGCAGTGCGATTTAGAAGGTTTAACTTCAAATCCAAGCGAAACAAATAATTTACTTTCAAACGCTTGGGATATAAGTGATATATCTTCAAATGCAGACGAAACAAACGAGTTAGCTTCAAATCCATGCGAAACACATGATTTAGCAGCAAATCAATGCGATGTAAAAGGTTTAGCTTCAAATCCATGCGAAACCAATGATTTAGCTTCAGATACTTGCGATATAAGTGGCATAGCTTCAAATGCAGACGAAACAAACGAGTTAGCTTCCAATCGAAGCGAATCACATGATTTAGCTTCAAATCCATGCGAAACCAATAATTTAGCTCCAGATACTTGCGATCTAAGAGTGATATAGCTTCACATGCAGACGCAACAAACGAGTTGGCTTCATATCCAAGCGAAACACATGATTTAGCTTCAAATCGATGCCATGTAGAAGGTTTAGCTTCAAATCCATGCGAAACATATGGTTTAGGTTCAGATGCTTGCAATGTAAGTGATATAGCTATAAATGCAGACGAAACAAACGAGTTAGCTTCAAATCCATACAAAACACATGACTTTACTTCAAATACTTGCTATATAAGTGATATAGCTTCAAATGCAGACGAACCAAACGAGTTAGTTTAAAAATCCATGCGGTACACATGATTTAGCTTCAAATCAATGCGATGTAGAAGGCTTAGCTTCAAATCCAAGCGAATCACTTGATATAGCTTCAAATCAATGCGATTTAGAAGGTTTAGCTTCAAATTCATGCGGAACAAATGATTTAGCTTCAGATACTTGCGATATAATAGATGTAGGTTCAAATGCAGACGAAACAAACGAGTTAGCTTCAAATCCAAGAGAATCACATGATTTAGCTTCAAATAAATGCGATTTAGAAGGTTTTGCTTCAAATCCATGCGAAACACATGATTTAGCTTCAAATCAATGCGATGTAGAAGGCTCAGCTTCAAATCCATGCGGTACACAAGATTTAGTATCGAATCAATGCGATGTAGAAGGTTTAGATTCAAATGCATGCGAAACAAATGATTTTTCTTCAAATACATACGATACAAGTGATTTAGCTTCAAATGTTAGGCGAAACAATTGATTTAGCAGCAGTTACGTGCGATATAAGTGATATAGCTCCAAATGCAGACTTAACAAACGAGTTAGCTTCAAATCTATGCGATGTAGAATGTTTAGCTTCAAATCCATGCGAAACCAATGATTTAGCTTCAGATACTTGCGATATTAGTGAGATAGCTTCAAATGCAAACGAAGCACACGAGTTAGCTTCAAATCTATGCGATGTAGAGGGTTTCTCTTCAAATCCAAGCGAAACACATGATTTAGCTTCAAATCGAAGCCATGTAGAAGGTTTAGCTTCAAATCCATGCGAAACATATGGTTTAGGTTCAGATGCTTGCGATATAAGTGATGTAGCTTTAAATGCAGGCGAAACAAACGAGATAGCTTTAAATCCAAGCGAAACACATGATTTAGCTTCCAATCAATGCGTTGTAGAAGGTTTAGCTTCAAATCCACGCGAAACCAATGATTTAGCTTCAGATACTTGCGATGTAAGTGATATAGCTTCAAATGCAGACGAAACAAACGAGTTAGCTTCAAATCCAAGCGAAACACATGATTTAGCTTCAAATCAACGAGATGTAGAAGGTTTAGCTTCAAATTCAAGCGACACACATGATTTAGCTTCAGATCAATGCGATGTACAAGGTTTAGATTCAAATCCATGCGAAACGAATGATTTAGCTTCAGATACTTGCGATATAAGTGGCATAGCTTCAAATTCAGACGAAACAAACGAGTTAGCTTCAAATCCAAGCGAAACACATGATTTAGCAGAAAATCAATGCGATGTAGAAGGTTTAGATTCAAATCCATGCGAAACCAGTGATTTTGCTTCAGATACTTGCGATATAAGTGGCATAGCTTCAAATGCAGAAGGAATAAACGAGTTAGCTACAAATCCAAGCGAATAACATGATTTGGCTTCAAATCAATGCGATTTAGAAGGTTTTGCTTCAAATCCATGCGAAACAAATGATTTAGCTTCAAATACTTGCGATATAAGTGATATAGCATCAAATGCAGACGAAACAAACGAGTTAGCTTCATATCCAAGCGAATCACATGACTTAGCTTCAAATCAATGCCATTTAGAAGGTTTAGCATCAAATCCATGCGAAACAAATGATTGAGCTTCAAACACTTGGGATAAGTGATATAGCTTCAGCTGCATGCGAAACACATGATTAATCTTCAAATCACTGCGATGTAGAAGGTTTAGCTTCAAATCAAAGCGAAGCATATGAGTTAGGTTCAGATACTTGCGATATAAGTGATATAGCTTAAAATTCAGGAGAAACAAACGTGTTAGCTCCAAGTCCATGCGATGCACAAGATTCAGCTACAAATCAATGCGATGTAGAAGGTTTAGCTTCAAATCAATGCGACGTAGATGGTTTAGCTTCAAATCAATGCGGCACAAATGATTTATGTTCAGATACTTGCGATATAAGTGATATAGCTTCAAGTGCAGGAGGATCACACGAGTCAGCTCCAAATCTATGCGAAACACATGATTTAGCAGCAAATCAATGCGATGTAGAAGGTTTGGCTTCAAATCCATGCGAAACACATGATTTAGCAGCAAATCAATGCGATGTAAAAGGTTTAGCTTCAAATCCATGCGAAACCAATGATTTAGCTTGAGATACTAGCGATATAAGTGTTATAGCTTAAAATGCAGACAAATCAAACGAGTTAGCTTCAAATCCATGCGAAACACATGATTTAGCAGTAAAGCATTGCGATGTAGAAGGTTTAGCTTCAAATCCATGCGAAACCAATGATTTAGCTTCAGATACTTGCGATATATGTCACATGGCTTCAAATGCAGACGAAACAAACGAGTTAGCACCAAATCCATGCGAAACACATGATTTAGCAGCAAATCAATGCGATGTAGAAGGTTTAGCTTCAAATCCATGCGAAACCACTGATTTAGCTTAAGATACAAGCGATATAAGTGACATAGCTTCAAATGCAGACGAAACAAACGTGTTAGCTTCAAATCCATGCGGAACACATGTTTTAGCTGCAAATCAATGCAATGTAGAAGGTATAGCTTCAAATCCAAGCGAAACAAATGATTCAGCATCAGATACTTGCGATATAAGTGATATAGCTTCAAATGCAGGAGAAACAGACGAGTTAGCTTCATATCCAAGCAAAACACATTACTAAGCTTCAAATCAATGCTATGTAGGAGGTTTAGCTTCAAATCCATGCGACACAAATGATTTAGCTTTAGATACTTGCGATATAAGTGATATAGCTTCAATTGTAGGGGAAACAAACGAATTAGCATTATATCCATGCAAAACACATGTTTAAACTTCAAATCAATGCCACATGGAAGGTTTAGCTTCCAATGCAGGCGAAACAAACGAGTTAGCTTTAAATCCAAGTAAAACACGTTACTAAGCTTCAAACCAATGCTATGTAGAAGGTTTAGCTTCAAATCCATGCGAAACCAATGATTTAGCTTCAGATACTTGCGATATAAGTGGCATAGCTTCAAATTCAGACGAAACAAACGAGTTAGCTTCAAATCCAAGCGAAACACATGATTTAGCAGAAAATCAATGCGATGTAGAAGGTTTAGCTTCAAATCCATGCGAAACCAGTGATTTTGCTTCAGATACTTGCGATATAAGTGGCATAGCTTCAAATGCAGAAGGAATAAACGAGTTAGCTACAAATCCAAGCGAATAACATGATTTGGCTTCAAATCAATGCGATTTAGAAGGTTTTGCTTCAAATCCATGCGAAACAAATGATTTAGCTTCAAATACTTGCGATATAAGTGATATAGCATCAAATGCAGACGAAACAAACGAGTTAGCTTCATATCCAAGCGAATCACATGACTTAGCTTCAAATCAATGCCATTTAGAAGGTTTAGCTTCAAATCCATGCGAAACAAATGATTGAGCTTCAAACACTTGGGATAAGTGATATAGCTTCAGCTGCATGCGAAACAAACGAGTTAGCTTCAAGTCCATGCGAAACACATGATGCAGCTGCAAATCAATTCGAAGTAGTAGGATTAGCTTCAAATCCATGCGAAACACATGATTAATCTTCAAATCAATGCGATGTAGAAGGTTTCGCTTCAAAGCAAAGCGAAGCATATGAGTTAGGTTCAGATACTTGCGATATAAGTGATATAGCTTAAAATTCAGGAGAAACAAACGTGTTAGCTCCAAGTCCATGCGATGCACAAGATTCAGCTACAAATCAATGCGATGTAGAAGGTTTAGTTTCAAATCAATGCGACGTAGATGGTTTAGCTTCAAATCAATGCAACACAAATGATTTATGTTCAGATACTTGCGATATAAGTGATATAGCTTCAAATGCAGACGAACCAAACGAGTTAGTTTAAAAATCCATGCGGTACACATGATTTAGCTTCAAATCAATGCGATGTAGAAGGCTTAGCTTCAAATCCAAGCGAATCACTTGATATAGCTTCAAATCAATGCGATTTAGAAGGTTTAGCTTCAAATCCATGCGAAACACATGATTTAGCTGCAAATCAATGCTACGTAGAAGGTTTAGTTTCAAATCCATGCGAAACATACTATTTTGGTTCAGATACTTCCGATATAAGTGATGAAGCATCAAATGCAGGCGAAACAAACGAGTTAGCTTCAAATCCAAGAGAATCACGCGATTAAGCTTCATATCAATGCGATGTAGAATGTTTAGCTTCAAATCCATGCGATACAAATGATTTAGAAACAAACACTTGGGATATAAGTGATATAGCTTCAAATGCAGACGAATCAAACGAGTTAGCTTCAAAATCCATGCCATACACATCATTTTGCTTTAAATCCATGCGAAGTAGTAGGCTTAGCTTCAGATCCATGCGAAACAAATGATTTAGGTTCAGATACTTGCGATATAAGTGATATAGCTTCAAATGCAGGCGAAACTAACGAGTTACCTTCAAATCCATGCGAAAAACATGATTTAGCTGCAAATCAATGCTATGTAGAAGGTTTAGTTTCAAATCCATGCGAAACATATGATTTAGGTTCAGATACTTGCGATATAAGTGATATAGCTTAAAATTCAGGAGAAACAAACGAGTTAGCTCCAAATCCATGCGATGCACAATATGCAGCTACAAATCAATGCGATGTAGAAGGTTTAGTTTCAAATCCATGCGAAACATATGATTTAGGTTCAGATATTTGCGATATAAGTGATATAGCTTCAAATTCAGGAGAAACAAACCAGTTAGCTCCAAATTCATGCGATGCTCAAGATTCAGCTACAAATCAATGCGATGTAGAAGGTTTAGTTTCAAATCCATGCGAAACATATGATTTAGGTTCAGATACAAATTCAGAAGGATCAAACGAGTTAGCTCCAAATCCATGCGATGCACGAGATTCCGCTACAAATCAATGCGATGTGGATGGTTTAGCTTCAAATCCAAGCGAAGCACATGGTTTAGCTTCAAATCAATGCGATGTAGAAGGTTTAGCTTCAAATCCATGCGAAACACATGATTTAGCTGCAAATCAATGCTATGCAGAAGGTTTAGCTTCAAATCCATGCGAAACATACTATTTAGGTTCAGATACTCCCGATGTAAGTGATATAGTTTAAAATTCAGGAGAAACAAACGAGTTAACCTTCAAATCCAAGCAAAACACATGATTTAGCCACAAATCAATGCGATGTAGAAGGTTTAGCTGCAAATCCATGCGACACTAATAATTTAGCTTCAAATAATCGCGTTATAAATATTGAAGTTTCAAATGCAGGCGATACAAACGAGTCAGCTTTAAATCCAAGCAAAACACATGATTAAGCTTCAAATGCATGCGAAAGACAAGATTTAGGTTCAAATTCATGCGAAACACATGGTTTAGATTCAAATTCATGCCAAACAAATGATTTAGATTCAGATACTTGCGATATAAGTGAAATTGCTTCAAATGGAGACGAAACAATCGAGTTAACTTCAAATCCAAGAGAATCACATGATTTAGCTTCAAATAAATGCGATGTAGAAGTTTTAGCTCCAAATCCTTGCGAAACACATGATTTAGCAGCAAATAAATGCGATCTAGAAGGTTTAGCTCCAAATCCATGCGAAACCAATAATTTAGCTCCAGATACTTGCGATCTAAGAGTGATATAGCTTCACATGCAGACGCAACAAACGAGTTAACTTCAGATACATGCGAAACAAATGGTTTAGGTTCAGATACTTGCGATATAAGTGAAGCTCAATCATTTGCTTCTCATGGATTGGAAGCTAATCCTTCTATATCGCATTGATTTGAAGCTAAATCATGTGTTTCGCATGGATTTTAATCTAACTCGTTTGTATTCCCTGAATTTGAAACTATATCCGTTATGTCGCAAGTATCGTATTCTAAATCATTTGTTTCGCATGGATTTGAAGCTAACTCGTTCGTTTCGCCTGCATTTGAAGCTGTATCACTTATATCGCAAGTATCTGATGCTAAATCATTTGTTTCGCACGGATTTGAAGCTAAACCTTCAACATCGCATTGATTTGGAGCTAAATCATGTGCTTCGTATGGACTTGAAGCTATCTCGTTTGTTGCCCCTGCATTTGAAGCTACATCATTTATATCGAAAGTATTTGAACCTAAATCATTTGTTCCGCATGGATTTGAAGCTGAGCCTTCTACATTGTATTGATTTGAAGCTTAATCATGCGTGTCGCATGGAGTTGAAGCTAGCTCGTTTGTTTCGTCTGCATTTGAACGTATATCTCTTATAACGCAATTATCTGATGATAAATCATTTGTTCCGCATGGATTTGAAGCTAAGCCTTCTACTTCGCATTGATTTGAAGCTAAATCATGTGTATCGCATGCATTTTGAAGCTAACTCCTTTGATTCGTCTGCATTTGAAGCTATATCACTTATATCCCATGTGTTTGAAGATAAATCATTTGTTTCGCATGGATTTGCAGCTAACTCGTTTGTTTCGTCTGCATTTGGAGGTATATCACTTATATCGCAAGTATCTGAAGCTAAATCATTTGTTTCGCATGGATTTGAAGCTAAACCTTCTACATCGCATTTATTTTCAGTTTAGTCATGTGTTTCGGATGGGTTTGAAGCTAACTTGTTTGTTTCGTCTGCATTTGGACCTATATCACTTATATCCCAAGTATTTGAAGCTAAATCATTTGTTTCGCATGGATTTGAAGCTAAATCTTCTACATCGCATGGACTTAAAGCTAACTCGATTGTTTCGCATGCAGCTGAAGCTATATCACCCATATCCCAAGTGTTTGCAGCTCTATCATTTGTTTCGCATGGATTTGAAGCTAAACCATCTAAATCGCATGATTTTTAAGCTAAATCATGTGTTCCGCATGGATTTGAAGCTAACTCGTTTGTTTCGTCTGCACTTGAAGCAATATCACATATATCGCTAGTATCTGAAGCTAAATCATTTGTTTCGCATGGATTTGAAGCTAATTCGTTTGTTTGGCTTGCAGTTGAATCTATATCACTTATATCGCAAGTATTTGGAGCTAAATCATTTGTTCCGCATGGATTTGAAGCTGAGCCTTCTACATCGTATTGATTTGAAGCTTAATCATGCGTGTCGCATGGAGTTGAAGCTAGCTCGTTTGTTTCGTCTGCATTTGAACGTATATCGCTTATAACGCAATTATCTCAAGATAAATCATTTGTTCCGCACGGATTTGAAGCTAAGCCTTCTACTTCGCATTTATTTGAAGCTAAATCATGTGTATCGCATGCATTTTGAAGCTAACTCCTTTGATTCGTCTGCATTTGAAGCTATATCACATATATCCAATGTGTTTGAAGCTAAATCATTTGTTTCGCATGGATTTGAAGCTAACTCGTTTGTTTCGTCTGCATTTGGAGGTATATCACTTATATCGCAAGTATCTGAAACTAAATCATTTGTGTCGCATGGATTTGAAGCTAAACCTTCTACATCGCATAGATTTGAAGCTAAATCATGTGTTTCGCATGGATTTGCAGCTAACTCGTTCGTTTGGCCTGCATTTGGAGGTATATCACTTATATCGCAAGTATCTGAAACTAAATCATTTGTGTCGCATGGATTTGAAGCTAAACCTTCTACATCGCATAGATTTGAAGCTAAATCATGTGTTTCGCATGGATTTGCAGCTAACTCGTTCGTTTCGCCTGCAGTTGAATCTATATCACTTATATCGCAAGTATTTGGAGCTAAATCATTTGTTCCGCATGGATTTGAAGCTGAGCCTTCTACATTGTATTGATTTGAAGCTTAATCATGCGTGTCGCATGGAGTTGAAGCTAGCTCGTTTGTTTCGTCTGCATTTGAACGTATATCTCTTATAACGCAATTATCTGATGATAAATCATTTGTTCCGCATGGATTTGAAGCTAAGCCTTCTACTTCGCATTGATTTGAAGCTAAATCATGTGTATCGCATGCATTTTGAAGCTAACTCCTTTGATTCGTCTGCATTTGAAGCTATATCACTTATATCCCATGTGTTTGAAGATAAATCATTTGTTTCGCATGGATTTGCAGCTAACTCGTTTGTTTCGTCTGCATTTGGAGGTATATCACTTATATCGCAAGTATCTGAAGCTAAATCATTTGTTTCGCATGGATTTGAAGCTAAACCTTCTACATCGCATTTATTTTCAGTTTAGTCATGTGTTTCGGATGGGTTTGAAGCTAACTTGTTTGTTTCGTCTGCATTTGGACCTATATCACTTATATCCCAAGTATTTGAAGCTAAATCATTTGTTTCGCATGGATTTGAAGCTAAATCTTCTACATCGCATGGACTTAAAGCTAACTCGATTGTTTCGCATGCAGCTGAAGCTATATCACCCATATCCCAAGTGTTTGCAGCTCTATCATTTGTTTCGCATGGATTTGAAGCTAAACCATCTAAATTGCATGATTTTTAAGCTAAATCATGTGTTCCGCATGGATTTGAAGCTAACTCGTTTGTTTCGTCTGCACTTGAAGCAATATCACATATATCGCTAGTATCTGAAGCTAAATCATTTGTTTCGCATTGATGTGAAGCTAATTCGTTTGTTTGGCTTGCAGTTGAATCTATATCACTTATATCGCAAGTATTTGGAGCTAAATCATTTGTTCCGCATGGATTTGAAGCTGAGCCTTCTACATCGTATTGATTTGAAGCTTAATCATGCGTGTCGCATGGAGTTGAAGCTAGCTCGTTTGTTTCGTCTGCATTTGAACGTATATCGCTTATAACGCAATTATCTCAAGATAAATCATTTGTTCCGCACGGATTTGAAGCTAAGCCTTCTACTTCGCATTTATTTGAAGCTAAATCATGTGTATCGCATGCATTTTGAAGCTAACTCCTTTGATTCGTCTGCATTTGAAGCTATATCACATATATCCAATGTGTTTGAAGCTAAATCATTTGTTTCGCATGTATTTGAAGCTAACTCGTTTGTTTCGTCTGCATTTGGAGGTATATCACTTATATCGCAAGTATCTGAAACTAAATCATTTGTGTCGCATGGATTTGAAGCTAAACCTTCTACATCGCATAGATTTGAAGCTAAATCATGTGTTTCGCATGGATTTGCAGCTAACTCGTTCGTTTGGCCTGCATTTGGAGGTATATCACTTATATCGCAAGTATCTGAAACTAAATCATTTGTGTCGCATGGATTTGAAGCTAAACCTTCTACATCGCATAGATTTGAAGCTAAATCATGTGTTTCGCATGGATTTGCAGCTAACTCGTTCGTTTGGCCTGCATTTGGAGGTATATCACTTATATCGCAAGTATCTGAAACTAAATCATTTGTGTCGCATGGATTTGAAGCTAAACCTTCTACATCGCATAGATTTGAAGCTAAATCATGTGTTTCGCATGGATTTGCAGCTAACTCGTTCGTTTAGCCTGCAGTTGAATCTATATCACTTATATCGCAAGTATTTGGAGCTAAATCATTTATTCCGCATGGATTTGAAGCTAACTCGTTTGATTCGCCTGCATTTGATGCTATATCACATATATCGGAAGTATCTGAATCTAAATCATATGTTTCGATTGGATTTGAAGTTAAACCTTCTACATCGGATTCATTTGCAGCTAAATCACGTATTTCGCATGGATTTGAAGGTAACTCGTTTGTTTCCCCTGCATTTGAAGCTATATCACTTATATCGCTAGTATCTGAAGCTAAATCATTTGTGTCGCATTGATTTGAGTCTAAACCTTCAACATCGCTTTGATTTGCAGCTATATCATGTGTTTCGCATGGATTTGCAGCTAACTCGTTCGCTTCGCCTGCATTTGATGCTATATCACTTATATCGCAAGTATCTGAAGCTAAATCATTTGTTTCGCATGGATTTGAAGCTAACTCGTTTGTTTCGTCTGCATTTGGAGGTATATCACTTATATCGCAAGTATCTGAAACTAAATCATTTGTGTCGCATGGATTTGAAGCTAAACCTTCTACATCGCATAGATTTGAAGCTAAATCATGTGTTTCGCATGGATTTGCAGCTAACTCCTTCGTTTAGCCTGCATTTGATGCTATATCACTTATATCGTAAGTATCTGAAGCAAAATCATTTGTTTCGCACGGATTTGAAGCTAAAACTTCTACATCGCATTGATTTTCAGTTTAATCATGTGTTCCGCATGGATTTGAAGCTAACTCGTTTGTTTCGTCTGCACTTGAAGCAATATCACCTATATCGCTAGTATCTGAAGCTAAATCATTTGTTTCGCATGGATTTGAAGCTGTGCCCTCTACTTCGCATTGATTTGAAGCTAAATCATGTGTTTCGCTTGGATGTGAAGCTAACTCGTTTGTTTCGTCTGCATTTGAAGCTATATCACTTCTATCCCAAGTGTTTGATGCTAAATCATTTGTTTCGCATGAATTTGAAGCTAAACCTTCTACATCGCATAGATTTGAAGCTAAATCATGTGTTTCGCATGGATTTGAAGCTAATTCGTTTGTATCCCCTGCATTTGAAGCTATATCATTTATATCGCAAGTATCTGATACTAAATCATTTGTTTCGCATGGATTTGAAGTTAAACCTTCCACACAGCATTGATTTGAAGCTTAATCATGTGTGTTGCATGGATTTGCAGCAAACTCGTTTGTTTCGTCTGCATTTGGAGGTATATCACTTATATCGCAAGTATCTGAAACTAAATCATTTGTGTCGCATGGATTTGAAGCTAAACCTATTACGTCGCATAGATTTGTAGCTAAATCATGTGTTTCGCATGGATTTGCAGCTAACTCGTTCGTTTAGCCTGCAGTAGAATCTATATCACTTATATCGCAAGTATTTGGAGCTAAATCATTTATTCCGCATGGATTTGAAGCTGAGCCTTCTACATCGCATTGATTTGAAGCTTAATCATGTGTGTCGCATGGATTTGAAGCTAACTCGTTTGTTTCGTCTGCATTTGAACGTATATCTCTTATAACGCAATTATCTGATGATAAATCATTTGTTCCGCATGGATTTGAAGCTAAGCCTTCTACTTCGCATTGATTTGAATCTAAATCATGTGTATCGCATGCATTTTGAAGCTAACTCCTTTGATTCGTCTGCATTTGAAGCTATATCACTTATATCCCATGTGTTTGAAGCTAAATCATTTGTTTCGCATGGATTTGAAGCTAACTCGTTTGTTTCGTCTGCATTTGGAGGTATATCACTTATATCGCAAGTATCTGAAGCTAAATCATTTGTTTCGCATGGATTTGAAGCTAAACCTTCTACATCGCATTTATTTTCAGTTTAGTCATGTGTTTCGGATGGGTTTGAAGCTAACTTGTTTGTTTCGTCTGCATTTGGACCTATATCACTTATATCCCAAGTATTTGAAGCTAAATCATTTGTTTCGCATGGATTTGAAGCTAAATCTTCTACATCGCATGGACTTAAAGCTAACTCGATCGTTTCGCATGCAGCTGAAGCTATATCACCCATATCCCAAGTGTTTGCAGCTCTATCATTTGTTTCGCATGGATTTGAAGCTAAACCATCTAAATCGCATGATTTTTAAGCTAAATCATGTGTTCCGCATGGATTTGAAGCTAACTCGTTTGTTTCGTCTGCACTTGAAGCAATATCACATATATCGCTAGTATCTGAAGCTAAATCATTTGTTTCGCATGGATTTAAAGCTAATTCGTTTGCTTGGCTTGCAGTTGAATCTATATCACTTATATCGCAAGTATTTGGAGCTAAATCATTTGTTCCGCATGGATTTGAAGCTGAGCCTTCTACATCGTATTGATTTGAAGCTTAATCATGCGTGTCGCATGGAGTTGAAGCTAGCTCGTTTGTTTCGTCTGCATTTGAAGCTATATCACTTATATCCCATGTGTTTGAAGCTACATCATTTGTTTCGCATGGATTTGAAGCTAACTCGTTTGTTTCGTCTGCATTTGGAGGTATATCACTTATACCGCAAGTATCTGAAACTAAATCATTTGTGTCGCATGGATTTGAAGCTAAACCTTCTACATAGCATTGATTTGAAGCTTAATCATTTGTTTCTCATGGATTTGAAGCTAATTCGTTTGTATCCCCTGCATTTGAAGCTATATCATTTATATCGCAAGTATCTGATACTAAATCATTTGTTTCGCATGGATTTGAAGCTAAACCTTCTACATCGCTTTGATTTGCATTTAAATGATGTGTTTCGCAAGGATTTGAACTAACTCGTTTGTTTCGTCTGCATTTGAAGCTATATCACTTATATCCCAAGAGTTTGAAGCTAAATCTTTTGTTCCGCATCGATTTGAAGCTAAGCCTTCACCTTCGCAATTGATTTGAATCTAAATCATTTGTTGCGCATGGATTTCAAGCAATCTCGTTTGTTTCGCCTGCATTTGAAGCTATATCACTTATATCGATAAGTATCTGAAAGTAAATCATTGGTTTCGCATGAATTTGATGCTAAACCTTCTACATCGCATTGATTTGCTGCTAAATCGCGTATTTCGCATAGATTTCAAGCTAAACCTACTACATGGCATCGATTTGAAGCTAAATCGTGTGTTTCGCTTGGATATGAAGCTATATCATTTATATCGCAAGTATCTGAACCTAAATCATTTGATTCGCATGGATTTGAAGATAAACCTTCTACATCGCATTGATTTGCAGCTAAATCATGTGTTTCGCATGTATTTGAAGCTAATTCGTTTGTATCCCCTGCATTTGAAGCTATATCATTTATATCGCAAGTATCTGATACTAAATCATTTGTTTCGCATGGATTTGAAGTTAAACCTTCCACACAGCATTGATTTGAAGCTTAATCATGTGTTTTGCATGGATTTGCAGCAAACTCGTTTGTTTCGTCTGCATTTGGAGGTATATCACTTATATCGCAAGTATCTGAAACTAAATCATTTGTGTCGCATGGATTTGAAGCTAAACCTATTACATCGCATAGATTTGTAGCTAAATCATGTGTTTCGCATGGATTTGCAGCTAACTCGTTCGTTTAGCCTGCAGTAGAATCTATATCACTTATATCGCAAGTATTTGGAGCTAAATCATTTATTCCGCATGGATTTGAAGCTGGGCCTTCTACATCGCATTGATTTGAAGCTTAATCATGTGTGTCGCATGGATTTGAAGCTAACTCGTTTGTTTGGCCTGCAGTTGAATCTATATCACTTATATCGCAAGTATTTGGAGCTAAATCATTTGTTCCGCATGGATTTGAAGCTGAGCCTTCTACATCGCATTGATTTGAAGCTTAATCATGCGTGTCGCATGGAGTTGAAGCTAGCTCGTTTGTTTCGTCTGCATTTGAACGTATATCGCTTATAACGCAATTATCTCAAAATAAATCATTTGTTCCGCATGGATTTGAAGCTAAGCCTTCTACTTCGCATTGATTTGAGGCTAAATAATGTGTATCGCATGCATTTTGAAGCTCACTCCTTTGATTCGTCTCCATTTAAAGCTATATCACTTATATCCCTAGTGTTTGATGCTAAATCATTTGTTTCGCACGGATTTGTAGCTAAACCTTCTACATCGCATTGATTTGAAGCTAAATCACGTGTTTTGCTTGGATGTGAAGCTAACTCGTTTGTTTCGTCTGCATTTGAATCTATATCACATATATCCCAAGTGTTTGAAGCTAAATCATTTGTTTCGCATGGATTTGAAGCTAACTCGTTTGTTTCGTCTGCATTTGAATCTATATCACTTATATCGCAAGTATCTGAACCTAAATCCTTGGTTTCGCATGGATTTGATGCTAAACCTTCTACATCGCATTGATTTGCTGCTAAATCACAGGTTTCGCATGGATTTGAATCTAGCTCGTTTGTTGCGCATGCAGTTGAATCCGAATAACGTACATCGCAAGTATTTGTAGCTCAACCATTTGTTTCGCATGGATTTGTAACTATACCTTCTACATCGCATTGATTTGAAGCTAAATCATGTGTTTTGCTTGGATGTGAAGCTAACTCGTTTGATTCGTCTGCATTTGAAGCTATGTCACATATATCCCAAGTGTTTGAAGCTGAATCATTTGTTTCGCATGAATTTGAAGCTAAACCTTCTACATCGCATTGATTTGAAGCTTAATCATTTGTTTCTCATGGATTTCAAGCTAAATCGTTTTTATCCCCTGCATTTGAAGCTATATCATTTATATCGCAAGTATCTGATACTAAATCATTTGTTTGGCACGGATTTGAAGCTATACCTTCTACATCGCATTGATTTGCATTTAAATGATGTGTTTCGCAAGGATTTGAACTAACTCGTTTGTTTCGTCTGCATTTGAAGCTATATCACTTATACCCCAAGTGTCTGAAGCTAAATCATTTGTTTCGCATGGATTTGAAGCTATCTCGTTTGTTTCATCTGCATTTGGAGGTATATCACTTATATCGCAAGTATCTGAAACTAAATCATTTGCGTCGCATGGATTTGAAGCTAAACCTTCTACATCGCATAGATTTGAAGCTAAATCATGTGTTTCGCATGGATTTGCAGCTAACTCGTTCGTTTAGCCTGCATTTGATGCTATATCACTTATATCGTAAGTATCTGAAGCTAAATCATTTGTTTCGCACGGATTTGAAGCTAAACCTTCTACATCGCATTTATTTTCAGTTTAATCATGTGTTTCGGATGGGTTTGAAGCTAACTTGTTTGTTTCGTCTGCATTTGAAGCTATATCACTTATATCCCAAGTATTTGAAGCTAAATCATTTGTTTCGCATGGATTTGAAGCTAAATGTTCTACATCGCATGGACTTAAAGCTAACTCGATTGTTTCGCATGCAGCTGAAGCTATATCACCCATATCCCAAGTGTTTGCAGCTCTATCATTTGTTTCGCATGGATTTGAAGCTAAACCATCTAAATCGCATGATTTTTAAGCTAAATCATGTGTTCCGCATGGATTTGAAGCTAACTCGTTTGTTTCGTCTGCACTTGAAGCAATATCACATATATCGCTAGTATCTGAAGCTAAATCATTTGTTTCGCATGGATTTGAAGCTAACTCGTTTGTTTGGCTTGCAGTTGAATCTATATCACTTATATCGCAAGTATTTGGAGCTAAATCATTTGTTCCGCATGGATTTGAAGCTGAGCCTACTACATCGTATTGATTTGAAGCTTAATCATGCGTGTCGCATGGAGTTGAAGCTAGCTCGTTTGTTTCGTCTGCATTTGAACGTATATCGCTTATAACGCAATTATCTCAAGATAAATCATTCGTTCCGCACGGATTTGAAGCTAAGCCTTCTACTTCGCATTTATTTGAAGCTAAATCATGTGTATCGCATGCATTTTGAAGCTAACTCCTTTGATTCGTCTGCATTTGAAGCTATATCACTTATATCCCAAGTGTTTCAAGTTAAATCATTTGTTTCGCATAGATTTGAAGCTAACTCGTTTATTTTGTCTGCATTTGGAGGTATATCACTTATATCGCAAGTATCTGAAACTAAATCATTGGTTTCGCATGGATTTGAAGCTAAACCTTCTACATCGCATAGATTTGAAGCTAAATCATGTGTTTCGCATGGATTTGCAGTTAACTCGTTCGTTTAGCCTGCATTTGATGCTATATCACTTATATCGTAAGTATCTGAAGCTAAATCATTTGTTTCGCACGGATTTGAAGCTAAACCTTCTACATCGCATTTATTTTCAGTTTAATCATGTGTTTCGGATGGGTTTGAAGCTAACTTGTTTGTTTCGTCTGCATTTGAAGCTATATCACTTATATCCCAAGTATTTGAAGCTAAATCATTTGTTTGGCATGGATTTGAAGCTAAACCTTTTACATCGCATGGACTTAAAGCTAACTCGATTGTTTCGCATGCAGCTGAAGCTATATCACCCATATCCCAAGTGTTTGCAGCTCTATCATTTGTTTCGCATGGATTTGAAGCTAAACCATCTAAATCGCATGATTTTTAAGCTAAATCATGTGTTCCGCATGGATTTGAAGCTAACTCGTTTGTTTCGTCTGCACTTGAAGCAATATCACATATATCGCTAGTATCTGAAGCTAAATCATTTGTTTCGCATGGATTTGAAGCTAAACCGTCAACATCGCTTTGATTTGCAGCTATATCATGTGTTTCGAATGGATTTGCAGCTAACTCGTTCGTTTCGCCTGCATTTGATGCTATATCGCTTATATCGCAAGTATCTAAATCTAAATAACTTGTTTCGCATGGCTTTGAAGCTAAACCTTCTACATCGCATTGATTTTCATTTTAATCATGTGCTTCGCATGGATTTGAAGCTAACTCGTTTGTTTGGCTTGCAGTTGAATCTATATCACTTATATCGCAAGTATTTGGAGCTAAATCATTTGTTCCGCATGGATTTGAAGCTGAGCCTTCTACATCGTATTGATTTGAAGCTTAATCATGCGTGTCGCATGGAGTTGAAGCTATCTCGTTTGTTTCGTCTGCATTTGAACGTATATCGCTTATAACGCAATTATCTGATGATAAATCATTTGTTCCGCACGGATTTGAAGCTATGCCTTCTATTTCGCATTGATTTGAAGCTAAATCATGTGTATCGCATGCATTTTGAAGCTAACTCCTTTGATTCGTCTGCATTTGAAGCTATATCACTTATATCCCGAGTGTGTGATGCTAAATCATTTGTTTCGCATGGATTTGTAGCTAAACCTTCTACATCGCATTGATTTGAAGCTAAATCATGTGTTTCGCTTGGATGAGAAGCTAACTCGTTTGTTTCGTCTGCATTTGAAGCTATATCACATATATCCCAAGTGTTTGAAGCTGAATCATTTGTTTCGCAATAATTTGAAGCTACACCTTCTACATCGCATTGATTTGAAGCTTAATCATTTGTTTCTCATGGATTACAAGCTAAATCGTTTGTATCCCCTGCATTTGAAGCTATATCATTTATATCGCAAGTATCTGATACTAAATCATTTGTTCGGCACGGATTTGAAGCTATACCTTCTACATCGCATTGATTTGGATTTAAATGATGTGTTTCGCAAGAATTTGAACTAACTCGTTCGTTTCGCCTGCATTTGATGCTATATCACTTACATCGCAAGTATCTGAAGCTAAATCACTTGTTTGGCATGGCTTTGAAGCTAAACCTTCTACATCGCATTGATTTTCAGTTTAATCATGTGTTTCGCATGGATTTGAAGCTAATTCGTTTGTTTGGCCTGCAGTTGAATCTATATCACTTATATCGCAAGTATTTGGAGCTAAATCATTTGTTCCGCATGGATTTGAAACTGAGCCTTCTACATCGCATTGATTTGAAGCTTAATCATGCGTGTCACATGGAGTTGAAGCTAGTTCGTTTGTTTCGTCTGCATTTGAACGTATATCGCTTATAACGCAATTATCTCAAGATTAATCATTTGTTCCGCTTGGATTTGAAGCTAAGCCTTCTACTTCGCATTGATTTGAGGCTAAATAATGGGTATCGCATGCATTTTGTAGCTAACTCCTTTGATTCGTCTCCATTTGAAGCTATATCACTTATATCCCGAATGTTTGATGCTAAATCATTTGTTTCGCACGGATTTGTAGCTAAACCTTCTACATCGCATTGATTTGAAGCTAAATCACGTGTTTTGCTTGGATGTGAAGCTAACTCGTTTGTTTCGTCTGCATTTGAATCTATATCACATATATCCCAAGTGTTTGAAGCTGAATCATTTGTTTCGCATGAATTTGAAGCTACACCTTCTACATCGCATTGATTTGAAGCTTAATCATTTGTTTCTCATGGATTACAAGCTAAATCGTTTGTATCCCCTGCATTTGAAGCTATATCATTTATATCGCAAGTATCTGATACTAAATCATTTGTTCGGCACGGATTTGAAGCTATACCTTCTACATCGCATTGATTTGGATTTAAATGATGTGTTTCGCAAGAATTTGAACTAACTCGTTCGTTTCGCCTGCATTTGATGCTATATCACTTATATCGCAAGTATCTGATACTAAATCATTTGTTTTGCATGGATTTGAAGCTAAACCTTCTACTTCGCATTGATTTGAGGCTAAATAATGTGTATCGCATGCATTTTGAAGCTAACTCCTTTGATTCGTCTCCATTTGAAGCTATATCACTTATATCCCTAGTGTTTGAAGCTAAATCATTTGTTTCGCATAGATTTGAAGCTAACTCGTTTGTTTTGTCTGCATTTGGAGGTATATCACTTATATCGCAAGTATCTGAAACTAAATCATTGGTTTCGCATGGATTTGAAGCGAAACCTTCTACATCCAATAGATTTGAAACCAAATCATGTGTTTCGCATGGATTTGCAGCTAACTCGTTCGCTTCGCCTGCATTTGATGCTATATCACTTATATCGCAAGTATCTGAAGCGAATTCATTAGTTTCGCATGGATTTGAAGCCAAACCTTCTATATCGCATTGATTTGATGTTAAATCATGTGTTTTGCATGGATTTGAAGATAACTCGTTTGTTTCCCTTGCATTTGAAGCTATATCACTTATATCGCAAGTATCTGATGCTAACTCATTTATTTCGCATGGATTTGAAGCTAACTCGTTTGTTTGGCCTTTATTTGATGCCATATCACTTATATCGCAAGTATCTGAAGCTAAATCATTAGTTTCGCATGGATTTGAAGCCAAACCTTCTATATCGCATTGATTTGATGTTAAATCATGTGTTTTGCATGGATTTGAAGCTAACTAGTTTGTTTCCCTTGCATTTGAAGCTATATCACTTATATCCCAAATGTGTGAAGCTACATCATTTGTTTCGCTTGGATTTAAAGCTAAACGATCTACATCTCATTGATTTGAAGCTAAATCATGTGTTTTGCATGCATTTGAAGGTAACTCGTTTGTTTCCCCTGCATTTGAAGCTATATCATTTATATCGCAAGTATCTGATACTAAATCATTTGTTTCGCATGGATTTGAAACTAAACCTTCTACATCGCATTGCTTTGCATCTAAATGATGTTTTTCGCAAGGATTTGAACTAACTCGTTTGTTTCGTCTGCATTTGAAGCTATATCACTTATATCCCAAGTGTTTGAAGCTAAATCATTTGTTTCGCATGGATTTGAAGCTAACTCGTTTGTTTCGTCTGCATTTGGAGGTATATCACTTATATCGCAAGTATCTGAAACTAAATCATTTGTTTAGCATGGATTTGAAGCTAAACCTTCTACATCGCATGGACTTGAAGCTAACTCGTTTGTTTCGCATGCAGCTGAAACTATATCACCCATATCCCAAGTGTTTGCAGCTCTATCATTTGCTTCGCATGGATTTGAAGCTAAACCATCTAAATCGCATGAATTTTAAGCTAAATCATGTTTTCCGCATGGATTTGAAGCTAACTGGTTTGTTTCGTTTGCACTTAAAGCAATATCACATATATCGCTAGTATCTGAAGCTAAATCATTTGTTTCGCATGGATTTGAAGCCAAACCTTCTATATCGCATTGATTTGATGTTAAATCATGTGTTTTGCATGGATTTGAAGCTAACTCGTTTGTTTCCCTTGCATTTGAAGCTATATCACTTATATCGAAAGTATCTGATGCTAAGTCATTTATTTCGCATGGATTTGAAGCTAACTCGTTTGTTTGGCCTGCAGTTGAATCTATATCAGTTATATCGCAAGTATTTGAAGCAAAATCATTTGTTCCGCATCGATTTGAAGCTAAGCCTTCTACTTCGAATTGATTTGAAGCTAAATCATTTGATTCGCTTGGATGTGAAGCTAGCTCGTTTGTTTCGTCTGCATTTGAAGCTATATCACTTATATCCCAAATGTATGACGCTACATCATTTGATTCGCTTGGATTTAAAGCTAAACGATCTACATCGCATTGATTTGAAGCTGAATCATGTGTTTTGCATGCATTTGAAGCTAACTCGTTTGTTTCCCCTGCATTTGAAGCTATATCACTTATATCGCAAGTTCATGTGCTAAATCATGTGTTTCGCTTTGACTTGAAGCTATACCTTCTACATCGCATCGATTTGCAGCTAAATTATGTGTTTCGCATGGATTTGAATCTTACTTGTTTGTTTCGCCTGCATTTGAAGCTATATCACTTAAATCGCAAGCATTTGAAGCTAAATCATTTGTTCCGCATGGATTTGAAGCTAAGCCTTCTACATCGCATGGATTTGAAGCTAAGCCTTCTACATCGCATTGATTTGAAGCTTAATCATGTGTGTCGCATGGAGTTGAAGCCAGCTCGTTTGTTTCGGCTGCATTTGAACGTGTATCGCTTATAACGCAATTATCTGAAGATAAATCATTTGTTCCGCATGGATTTGAAGCTAAGCCTTCTACTTCGCATTGATTTGAAGCTAAATCATGTGTATCGCATGCATTTTGAAGCTAACTCGTTTGATTCGTCTGCATTTAAAGCTATATCACTTATATCCCTAGTGTTTGATGCTAAATCATTTGTTTCGCATGGATTTGTATCTAAACCTTCTACATCGCATTGATTTGATGCTAAATCATGTGTTTCGCTTGGATGTGAAGCTAACTCATTTGTTTCGTCTGCATTTGAAGCTATATCACTTATATCCCAAGTGTTTGAAGCTAAATCATTTGTTTCGCATGAATTTGAAGCTAAACCTTCTACATCGCATTGCTTTGCATCTAAATGATGTTTTTCGCAAGGATTTGAACTAACTCGTTTGTTTCGTCTGCATTTGAAGCTATATCACTTATATCCCAAGTGTTTGAAGCTAAATCATTTGTTTCGCATGGATTTGAAGCTAACTCGTTTGTTTCGTCTGCATTTGGAGGTATATCACTTATATCGCAAGTATCTGAAACTAAATCATTTGTTTAGCATGGATTTGAAGCTAAACCTTCTACATCGCATGGACTTGAAGCTAACTCGTTTGTTTCGCATGCAGCTGAAACTATATCACCCATATCCCAAGTGTTTGCAGCTCTATCATTTGCTTCGCATGGATTTGAAGCTAAACCATCTAAATCGCATGAATTTTAAGCTAAATCATGTTTTCCGCATGGATTTGAAGCTAACTGGTTTGTTTCGTTTGCACTTAAAGCAATATCACATATATCGCTAGTATCTGAAGCTAAATCATTTGTTTCGCATGGATTTGAAGCCAAACCTTCTATATCGCATTGATTTGATGTTAAATCATGTGTTTTGCATGGATTTGAAGCTAACTCGTTTGTTTCCCTTGCATTTGAAGCTATATCACTTATATCGAAAGTATCTGATGCTAAGTCATTTATTTCGCATGGATTTGAAGCTAACTCGTTTGTTTGGCCTGCAGTTGAATCTATATCAGTTATATCGCAAGTATTTGAAGCAAAATCATTTGTTCCGCATCGATTTGAAGCTAAGCCTTCTACTTCGAATTGATTTGAAGCTAAATCATTTGATTCGCTTGGATGTGAAGCTAGCTCGTTTGTTTCGTCTGCATTTGAAGCTATATCACTTATATCCCAAATGTATGACGCTACATCATTTGATTCGCTTGGATTTAAAGCTAAACGATCTACATCGCATTGATTTGAAGCTGAATCATGTGTTTTGCATGCATTTGAA
Source organism: Megalopta genalis (assembly GCF_051020955.1). Classification (NCBI taxonomy): domain Eukaryota; kingdom Metazoa; phylum Arthropoda; class Insecta; order Hymenoptera; family Halictidae; genus Megalopta; species Megalopta genalis. Next base: position 184,138 of record NW_027476297.1, read on the forward strand.
GCTAACTCGTTTGTTTCCCCTGCATTTGAAGCTATATCACTTATATCGCAAGTTCATGTGCTAAATCATGTGTTTCGCTTTGACTTGAAGCTATACCTTCTACATCGCATCGATTTGCAGCTAAATTATGTGTTTCGCATGGATTTGAATCTTACTTGTTTGTTTCGCCTGCATTTGAAGCTATATCACTTAAATCGCAAGCATTTGAAGCTAAATCATTTGTTCCGCATGGATTTGAAGCTAAGCCTTCTACATCGCATGGATTTGAAGCTAAGCCTCCTACATCGCATTGATTTGAAGCTTAATCATGTGTGTCGCATGGAGTTGAAGCCAGCTCGTTTGTTTCGGCTGCATTTGAACGTGTATCGCTTATAACGCAATTATCTGAAGATAAATCATTTGTTCCGCATGGATTTGAAGCTAAGCCTTCTACTTCGCATTGATTTGAAGCTAAATCATGTGTATCGCATGCATTTTGAAGCTAACTCGTTTGATTCGTCTGCATTTAAAGCTATATCACTTATATCCCTAGTGTTTGATGCTAAATCATTTGTTTCGCATGGATTTGTATCTAAACCTTCTACATCGCATTGATTTGATGCTAAATCATGTGTTTCGCTTGGATGTGAAGCTAACTCATTTGTTTCGTCTGCATTTGAAGCTATATCACTTATATCCCAATTGTTTGAAGCTAAATCATTTGTTTCGCATGAATTTGAAGCTAAACCTTCTACATCGCATTGATTTGAAGCTTAATCATGTGTTTCACGTGGATTTGAAGCTAATTCGTTTCTATCCCCTGCATTTGAAGCTATATCATTTATATCGCAAGTATCTGATACTAAATCATTTGTTTCGCATGGATTTGAAGCTAAACCTTCTACATCTCATTGCTTTGCATCTAAATGATGTTTTTCACAAGGATTTGAACTAACTCATTTGTTTCGTCTGCATTTGAAGCTATATCACTTATATCCCAAGTGTTTGAAGCTAAATCATTTGATTCGCATGGATTTGAAGCTAACTCGTTTGTTTCGTCTGCATTTGGAGGTATATCACTTATATCGCAAGTATCTGAAACTAAATCATTTGTTTCGCATGGATTTGAAGCTAAACCTTCTACATCGCATGGACTTGAAGCTAACTCGTTTGTTTCGCATGCAGCTGAAACTATATCACCCATATCCCAAGTGTTTGCAGCTCTATCATTTGTTTCGCATGGATTTGAAGCTAAACCATCTAAATCGCATGAATTTTAAGCTAAATCATGTGTTCCGCATGGATTTGAAGCTAACTCGTTTGTTTCGTCTGCACTTAAAGCAATATCACATATATCGCTAGTATCTGAAGCTAAATCATTTGTTTCGCATGGATTTGAAGCTAAACCTTCTACATCGCATGGACTTGAAGCTAACTCGTTTGTTTCGCATGCAGCTGAAGCTATATCACACATATCCCAAGTGTTTGCAGCTCAATCATTTGTTTCTCATGGATTTGAAGCTGAACCATCTAAATCGCATGAATTTTAAGCTAAATCATGTGTTCCGCATGGATTTGAAGCTAACTCGTTAGTTTCGTCTGCACTTAAAGCAATATCACATATATCGCTAGTATCAGAAGCTAAATCATTTGTTTCGCATGGATTTGAAGCAAAACCTTCAACATCGCTTTGATTTGCAGCTATATCATGTGTTTCGCATGGATTTGCAGCTAACTCGTTCATTTCGCCTGCATTTGATGCTATATCACTTATATCGCAAGTATCTGAAGCTAAATCATTTGTTTCGCATGGATTTGAAGCCAAACCTTCTATATCGCATTGATTTGATGTTAAATCATGTGTTTTGCATGGATTTGAAGCTAACTCGTTTGTTTCCCTTGCATTTGAAGCTATATCACTTATATCGCAAGTATCTGATGCTAAGTCATTTATTTCGCATGGATTTGAAGCTAACTCGTTTGTTTGGCCTGCAGTTGAATCTATATCACTTATATCGCAAGTATTTGAAGCAAAATCATTTGTTCCGCATCGATTTGAAGCTAAGCCTTCTACTTCGAATTGATTTGAAGCTAAATCATTTGTTTCGCTTGAATGTGAAGCTAGCTCGTTTGTTTCGTCTGCATTTGAAGCTATATCACTTATATCCCAAGTGTTTGAAGCTAAATCATTTGTTTCGCATGGATTTGAAGCTAACTCGTTTGTTTCGTCTGCATTTGGAGGTATATCACTTATATCGCAAGTATCTGAAACTAAATCATTTGTTTCGCATGGATTTGAAGCTAAACCTTCTACATCGCATGGACTTGAAGCTAACTCGTTTGTTTCGCATGCAGCTGAAACTTTATCACCCATATCCCAAGTGTTGCAGCTCTATCATTTGTTTCGCATGGATTTGAAGCTAAACCATCTAAATCGCATGAATTTTAAGCTAAATCATGTGTTCCGCATGTATTTGAAGCTAACTCGTTTGTTTCGTTTGCACTTAAAGCAATATCACATATATCGCTAGTATCTGAAGCTAAATCATTTGTTTCGCATGGATTTGAAGCTAAACCTTCTACATCGCATGGACTTGAAGCTAACTCGTTTGTTTCGCATGCAGCTGAAACTATATCACCCATATCCCAAGTGTTTGCAGCTCTATCATTTGTTTCGCATGGATTTGAAGCTAAACCATCTAAATCGCATGAATTTTAAGCTAAATAATGTGTTCCGCATGGATTTGAAGCTAACTCGTTTGTTTCGTCAGCACTTAAAGCAATATCACATATATCGCTAGTATCTGAAGCTAAATCATTTGTTTCGCATGGATTTGAAGCCAAACCTTCTATATCGCATTGATTTGATGTTAAATCATGTGTTTTGCATGGATTTGAAGCTAACTCGTTTGTTTCCCTTGCATTTGAAGCTATATCACTTATATCGCAAGTATCTGATGCTAAGTCATTTATTTCGCATGGATTTGAAGCTAACTCGTTTGTTTGGCCTGCAGTTGAATCTATATCAGTTATATCGCAAGTATTTGAAGCAAAATCATTTGTTCCGCATCGATTTGAAGCAAAGCCTTCTACTTCGAATTGATTTGAAGCAAAATCATTTGATTCGCTTGGATGTGAAGCTAGCTCGTTTGTTTCGTCTGCATTTGAAGCTATATCACTTATATCCCAAATGTGTGACGCTACATCATTTGATTCGCTTGGATTTAAAGCTAAACGATCTACATCGCATTGATTTGAAGCTGAATCATGTGTTTTGCATGCATTTGAAGCTAACTCGTTTGTTTCCCCTGCATTTGAAGCTATATCACTTATATCGCAAGTTCATGTGCTCAATCATGTGTTTCGCTTTGACTTGAAGCTATACCTTCTACATCGCATTGATTTGCAGCTAAATTATGTGTTTCGCATGGATTTGAATCTTACTTGTTTGTTTCGCCTGCATTTGAAACTATATCACTTAAATCGCAAGCATTTGAAGCTAAATCATTTGTTCCGCATGGATTTGAAGCTAAGCCTTCTACATCGCATTGATTTGAAGCTTAATCATGTGTGTCGCATGGAGTTGAAGCCAGCTCGTTTGTTTCGGATGCATTTGAACGTATATCGCTTATAACGCAATTATCTGAAGATAAATCATTTGTTCCGCATGGATTTGAAGCTAAGCCTTCTACTTCGCATTGATTTGAAGCTAAATCATGTGTATCGCATGTATTTTGAAGCTAACTCGTTTGATTCGTCTGCATTTGAAGCTATATCACTTATATCCCGAGTGTTTGATGCTAAATCATTTGCTTCGCATGGATTTGTATCTAAACCTTCTACATCGCATTGATTTGATGCTAAATCATGTGTTTCGCTTGGATGTGAAGCTAACTCATTTGTTTCGTCTGCATTTGAAGCTATATCACTTATATCACAAGTGTTTGAAGCTAAATCATTTGTTTCGCATGAATTTGAAGCTAAACCTTCTGCATCGCATTGATTTGAAGCTTAATCATGTGTTTCACGTGGATTTGAAGCTAATTCGTTTCTATCCCCTGCATTTGAAGCTATATCATTTATATCGCAAGTATCTGATACTAAATCATTTGTTTCGCATGGATTTGAAGCTAAACCTTCTACATCGCATTGCTTTGCATCTAAATGATGTTTTTCACAAGGATTTGAACTAACTCGTTTGTTTCGTCTGCATTTGAAGCTATATCACTTATATCCCAAGTGTTTGAAGCTAAATCATTTGTTTCGCATGGATTTGAAGCTAACTCGTTTGTTTCGTCTGCATTTGGAGGTATATCACTTATATCGCAAGTATCTGAAACTAAATCATTTGTTTCGCATGGATTTGAAGCTAAACCTTCTACATCGCATGGACTTGAAGCTAACTCGTTTGTTTCGCATGCAGCTGAAACTTTATCACCCATATCCCAAGTGTTTGCAGCTCTATCATTTGTTTCGCATGGATTTGAAGCTAAACCATCTAAATCGCATGAATTTTAAGCTAAATCATGTGTTCCGCATGGATTTGAAGCTAACTCGTTTGTTTCGTCTGCACTTAAAGCAATATCACATATATCGCTAGTATCTGAAGCTAAATCATTTGTTTCGCATGGATTTGAAGCTAAACCTTCTACATCGCATGGACTTGAAGCTAACTCGTTTGTTTCGCATGCAGCTGAAGCTATATCACCCATATCCCAAGTGTTTGCAGCTCTATCATTTGTTTCGCATGGATTTGAAGCTAAACCATCTAAATCGCATGAATTTTAAGCTAAATCATGTGTTCCGCATGGATTTGAAGCTAACTCGTTTGTTTCGTCTGCACTTAAAGCAATATCACATATATCGCTAGTATCTGAAGCTAAATCATTTGTTTCGCATGGATTTGAAGCTAAACCTTCTACATCGCATGGACTTGAAGCTAACTCGTTTGTTTCGCATGCAGCTGAAGCTAACTCGTTTGTTTCGTCTGCACTTAAAGCAATATCACATATATCGCTAGTATCTGAAGCTAAATCATTTGTTTCGCATGGATTTGAAGCTAAATCTTCAACATCGCTTTGATTTGCAGCTACATCATGTGTTTCGCATGGATTTGCAGCTAACTCGTTCGTTTCGCCTGTATTTGATGCTATATCACTTATATCGCAAGTATCTGAAGCGAATTCATTAGTTTTGCATGGATTTGAAGCCAAACCTTCTATATCGCATTGATTTGATGTTAAATCATGTGTTTTGCATGGATTTGAAGCTAACTCGTTTGTTTCCCTTGCATTTGAAGCTATATCACTTATATCGTAAGTATCTGATGCTAACTCATTTATTTCGCATGGATTTGAAGCTAACTCGTTTGTTTGGCCTTTATTTGATGCCATATCACTTATATCGCAAGTATCTGAAGCTAAATCATTAGTTTCGCATGGATTTGAAGCCAAACCTTCTATATCGCATTGATTTGATGTTAAATCATGTGTTTTGCATGGATTTGAAGCTAACTAGTTTGTTTCCCTTGCATTTGAAGCTATATCACTTATATCCCAAATGTGTGAAGCTACATCATTTGTTTCGCTTGGATTTAAAGCTAAACGATCTACATCGCATTGATTTGAAGCTAAATCATGTGTTTTGCATGCATTTGAAGGTAACTCGTTTGTTTCCCCTGCATTTGAAGCTATATCATTTATATCGCAAGTATCTGATACTAAATCATTTGTTTCGCATGGATTTGAAACTAAACCTTCTACATCGCATTGCTTTGCATCTAAATGATGTTTTTCGCAAGGATTTGAACTAACTCGTTTGTTTCGTCTGCATTTGAAGCTATATCACTTATATCCCAAGTGTTTGAAGCTAAATCATTTGTTTCGCATGGATTTGAAGCTAACTCGTTTGTTTCGTCTGCATTTGGAGGTATATCACTTATATCGCAAGTATCTGAAACTAAATCATTTGTTTAGCATGGATTTGAAGCTAAACCTTCTACATCGCATGGACTTGAAGCTAACTCGTTTGTTTCGCATGCAGCTGAAACTATATCACCCATATCCCAAGTGTTTGCAGCTCTATCATTTGCTTCGCATGGATTTGAAGCTAAACCATCTAAATCGCATGAATTTTAAGCTAAATCATGTTTTCCGCATGGATTTGAAGCTAACTGGTTTGTTTCGTTTGCACTTAAAGCAATATCACATATATCGCTAGTATCTGAAGCTAAATCATTTGTTTCGCATGGATTTGAAGCCAAACCTTCTATATCGCATTGATTTGATGTTAAATCATGTGTTTTGCATGGATTTGAAGCTAACTCGTTTGTTTCCCTTGCATTTGAAGCTATATCACTTATATCGAAAGTATCTGATGCTAAGTCATTTATTTCGCATGGATTTGAAGCTAACTCGTTTGTTTGGCCTGCAGTTGAATCTATATCAGTTATATCGCAAGTATTTGAAGCAAAATCATTTGTTCCGCATCGATTTGAAGCTAAGCCTTCTACTTCGAATTGATTTGAAGCTAAATCATTTGATTCGCTTGGATGTGAAGCTAGCTCGTTTGTTTCGTCTGCATTTGAAGCTATATCACTTATATCCCAAATGTATGACGCTACATCATTTGATTCGCTTGGATTTAAAGCTAAACGATCTACATCGCATTGATTTGAAGCTGAATCATGTGTTTTGCATGCATTTGAAGCTAACTCGTTTGTTTCCCCTGCATTTGAAGCTATATCACTTATATCGCAAGTTCATGTGCTAAATCATGTGTTTCGCTTTGACTTGAAGCTATACCTTCTACATCGCATCGATTTGCAGCTAAATTATGTGTTTCGCATGGATTTGAATCTTACTTGTTTGTTTCGCCTGCATTTGAAGCTATATCACTTAAATCGCAAGCATTTGAAGCTAAATCATTTGTTCCGCATGGATTTGAAGCTAAGCCTTCTACATCGCATGGATTTGAAGCTAAGCCTTCTACATCGCATTGATTTGAAGCTTAATCATGTGTGTCGCATGGAGTTGAAGCCAGCTCGTTTGTTTCGGCTGCATTTGAACATGTATCGCTTATAACGCAATTATCTGAAGATAAATCATTTGTTCCGCATGGATTTGAAGCTAAGCCTTCTACTTCGCATTGATTTGAAGCTAAATCATGTGTATCGCATGCATTTTGAAGCTAACTCGTTTGATTCGTCTGCATTTAAAGCTATATCACTTATATCCCTAGTGTTTGATGCTAAATCATTTGTTTCGCATGGATTTGTATCTAAACCTTCTACATCGCATTGATTTGATGCTAAATCATGTGTTTCGCTTGGATGTGAAGCTAACTCATTTGTTTCGTCTGCATTTGAAGCTATATCACTTATATCCCAAGTGTTTGAAGCTAAATCATTTGTTTCGCATGGATTTGAAGCTAACTCGTTTGTTTCGTCTGCATTTGGAGGTATATCACTTATATCGCAAGTATCTGAAACTAAATCATTTGTTTAGCATGGATTTGAAGCTAAACCTTCTACATCGCATGGACTTGAAGCTAACTCGTTTGTTTCGCATGCAGCTGAAACTATATCACCCATATCCCAAGTGTTTGCAGCTCTATCATTTGCTTCGCATGGATTTGAAGCTAAACCATCTAAATCGCATGAATTTTAAGCTAAATCATGTTTTCCGCATGGATTTGAAGCTAACTGGTTTGTTTCGTTTGCACTTAAAGCAATATCACATATATCGCTAGTATCTGAAGCTAAATCATTTGTTTCGCATGGATTTGAAGCCAAACCTTCTATATCGCATTGATTTGATGTTAAATCATGTGTTTTGCATGGATTTGAAGCTAACTCGTTTGTTTCCCTTGCATTTGAAGCTATATCACTTATATCGAAAGTATCTGATGCTAAGTCATTTATTTCGCATGGATTTGAAGCTAACTCGTTTGTTTGGCCTGCAGTTGAATCTATATCAGTTATATCGCAAGTATTTGAAGCAAAATCATTTGTTCCGCATCGATTTGAAGCTAAGCCTTCTACTTCGAATTGATTTGAAGCTAAATCATTTGATTCGCTTGGATGTGAAGCTAGCTCGTTTGTTTCGTCTGCATTTGAAGCTATATCACTTATATCCCAAATGTATGACGCTACATCATTTGATTCGCTTGGATTTAAAGCTAAACGATCTACATCGCATTGATTTGAAGCTGAATCATGTGTTTTGCATGCATTTGAAGCTAACTCGTTTGTTTCCCCTGCATTTGAAGCTATATCACTTATATCGCAAGTTCATGTGCTAAATCATGTGTTTCGCTTTGACTTGAAGCTATACCTTCTACACCGCATCGATTTGCAGCTAAATTATGTGTTTCGCATGGATTTGAATCTTACTTGTTTGTTTCGCCTGCATTTGAAGCTATATCACTTAAATCGCAAGCATTTGAAGCTAAATCATTTGTTCCGCATGGATTTGAAGCTAAGCCTTCTACATCGCATGGATTTGAAGCTAAGCCTTCTACATCGCATTGATTTGAAGCTTAATCATGTGTGTCGCATGGAGTTGAAGCCAGCTCGTTTGTTTCGGCTGCATTTGAACATGTATCGCTTATAACGCAATTATCTGAAGATAAATCATTTGTTCCGCATGGATTTGAAGCTAAGCCTTCTACTTCGCATTGATTTGAAGCTAAATCATGTGTATCGCATGCATTTTGAAGCTAACTCGTTTGATTCGTCTGCATTTAAAGCTATATCACTTATATCCCTAGTGTTTGATGCTAAATCATTTGTTTCGCATGGATTTGTATCTAAACCTTCTACATCGCATTGATTTGATGCTAAATCATGTGTTTCGCTTGGATGTGAAGCTAACTCATTTGTTTCGTCTGCATTTGAAGCTATATCACTTATATCCCAAGTGTTTGAAGCTAAATCATTTGTTTCGCATGAATTTGAAGCTAAACCTTCTACATCGCATTGATTTGAAGCTTAATCATGTGTTTCACGTGGATTTGAAGCTAATTCGTTTCTATCCCCTGCATTTGAAGCTATATCATTTATATCGCAAGTATCTGAAACTAAATCATTTGTTTCGCATGGATTTGAAGCTAAACCTTCTACATCGCATGGACTTGAAGCTAACTCGTTTGTTTCGCACGCAGCTGAAACTATATCACCCATATCCCAAGTGTTTGCAGCTCTATCATTTGTTTCGCATGGATTTGAAGCTAAACCATCTAAATCGCATGAATTTTAAGCTAAATCATGTGTTCCGCATGGATTTGAAGCTAACTCGTTTGTTTCGTCTGCACTTAAAGCAATATCACATATATCGCTAGTATCTGAAGCTAAATCATTTGTTTCGCATGGATTTGAAGCTAAACCTTCTACATCGCATGGACTTGAAGCTAACTCGTTTGTTTCGCATGCAGCTGAAGCTATATCACCCATATCCCAAGTGTTTGCAGCTCAATCATTTGTTTCTCATGGATTTGAAGCTGAACCATCTAAATCGCATGAATTTTAAGCTAAATCATGTGTTCCGCATGGATTTGAAGCTAACTCGTTAGTTTCGTCTGCACTTAAAGCAATATCACATACATCGCTAGTATCAGAAGCTAAATCATTTGTTTCGCATGGATTTGAAGCAAAACCTTCAACATCGCTTTGATTTGCAGCTATATCATGTGTTTCGCATGGATTTGCAGCTAACTCGTTCATTTCGCCTGCATTTGAAGCTATATCACTTATATCGCAAGTATCTGAAGCTAAATCATTTGTTTCGCATGGATTTGAAGCCAAACCTTCTATATCGCATTGATTTGATGCTTAATCATGTGTTTCACGTGGATTTGAAGCTAATTCGTTTCTATCCCCTGCATTTGAAGCTATATCATTTATATCGCAAGTATCTGATACTAAATCATTTGTTTCGCATGGATTTGAAGCTAAACCTTCTACATCGCATTGCTTTGCATCTAAATGATGTTTTTCACAAGGATTTGAACTAACTCGTTTGTTTCGTCTGCATTTGAAGCTATATCACTTATATCCCAAGTGTTTGAAGCTAAATCATTTGTTTCGCATGGATTTGAAGCTAACTCGTTTGTTTCGTCTGCATTTGGAGGTATATCACTTATATCGCAAGTATCTGAAACTAAATCATTTGTTTCGCATGGATTTGAAGCTAAACCATCTAAATCGCATGAATTTTAAGCTAAATCATGTGTTCCGCATGGATTTGAAGCTAACTCGTTTGTTTCGTCTGCACTTAAAGCAATATCACATATATCGCTAGAATCTGAAGCTAAATCATTTGTTTCGAATGGATTTGAAGCTAAACCTTCTACATCGCATGGACTTGAAGCTAACTCGTTTGTTTCGCTTGCAGCTGAAGCTATATCACCCATATCCCAAGTGTTTGCAGCTCTATCATTTGTTTCGCATGGATTTGAAGCTAAACCATCTAAATCGCATGAATTTTAAGCTAAATCATGTGTTCCGCATGGATTTGAAGCTAACTCGTTTGTTTCGTTTGCACTTAAAGCAATATCACATATATCGCTAGTATCTGAAGCTAAATCATTTGTTTCGCATGGATTTGAAGCTAAACCTTCTACATCGCATGGACTTGAAGCTAACTCGTTTGTTTCGCATGCAGCTGAAACTATATCACCCATATCCCAAGTGTTTGCAGCTCTATCATTTGTTTCGCATGGATTTGAAGCTAAACCATCTAAATCGCATGAATTTTAAGCTAAATCATGTGTTCCGCATGGATTTGAAGCTAACTCGTTTGTTTCGTCTGCACTTAAAGCAATATCACATATATCGCTAGTATCTGAAGCTAAATCATTTGTTTCGCATGGATTTGAAGCTAAACCTTCTACATCGCATGGACTTGAAGATAACTCGTTTGTTTCGCATGCAGCTGAAGCTATATCACCCATATCCCAAGTGTTTGCAGCTCTATCATTTGTTTCGCATGGATTTGAAGCTAAACCATCTAAATCGCATGAATTTTAAGCTAAATCATGTGTTCCGCATGGATTTGAAGCTAACTCGTTTGTTTCGTCTGCACTTAAAGCAATATCACATATATCGCTAGTATCTGAAGCTAAATCATTTGTTTCGAATGGATTTGAAGCTAAACCTTCTACATCGCATGGACTTGAAGCTATCTCGTTTGTTTCGCATGCAGCTGAAGCTATATCACCCATATCCCAAGTGGTTGCAGCTCTATCATTTGTTTCGCATGGATTTGAAGCTAAACCATCTAAATCGCATGAATTTTAAGCTAAATCATGTGTTCCGCATGGATTTGAAGCTAACTCGTTTGTTTCGCCTGCACTTAAAGCAATATCACATATATCGCTAGTATCTGAAGCTAAATCATTTGTTTCGCATGGATTTGAAGCTAAACCTTCTACATCGCATGGACTTGAAGCTAACTCGTTTGTTTCGCATGCAGCTGAAGCTAACTCGTTTGTTTCGTCTGCACTTAAAGCAATATCGCATATATCGCTAGTATCTGAAGCTAAATCATTTGTTTCGCATGGATTTGAAGCTAAACCTTCAACATCGCTTTGATTTGCAGCTATATCATGTGTTTCGCATGGATTTGCAGCTAACTCGTTCGTTTCGCCTGTATTTGATGCTATATCACTTATATCGCAAGTATCTGATACTAAATCATTGGTTTCGCATGGATTTGAAGCTAAACCTTCTACATCGCATTGCTTTGCATCTAAATGATGTTTTTCGCAAGGATTTGAACTAACTCGTTTGTTTCGTCTGCATTTGAAGCTATATCACTTATATCCCAAGTGTTTGAAGCTAAATCATTTGTTTCGCATGGATTTGAAGCTAACTCGTTTGTTTCGTCTGCATTTGGAGGTATATCACTTATATCGCAAGTATCTGAAACTAAATCATTTGTTTCGCATGGATTTGAAGCTAAACCTTCTACATCGCATGGACTTGAAGCTAACTCGTTTGTTTCGCATGCAGCTGAAACTATATCACCCATATCCCAAGTGTTTGCAGCTCTATCATTTGTTTCGCATGGATTTGAAGCTAAACCATCTAAATCGCATGAATTTTAAGCTAAATCATGTGTTCCGCATGGATTTGAAGCTAACTCGTTTGTTTCGTCTGCACTTAAAGCAATATCACATATATCGCTAGTATCTGAAGCTAAATCATTTGTTTCGCATGGATTTGAAGCTAAACCTACTACATCGCATGGACTTAAAGCTAACTCGTTTGTTTCGCATGCAGCTGAAGCTATATCACCCATATCCCAAGTGTATGCAGCTCAATCATTTGTTTCTCATGGATTTGAAGCTAAACCATCTAAATCGCATGAATTTTAAGCTAAATCATGTGTTCCGCATGGATTTGAAGCTAACTCGTTAGTTTCGTCTGAACTTAAAGCAATATCACATATATCGCTAGTATCAGAAGCTAAATCATTTGTTTCGCATGGATTTGAAGCTAAACCTTCAACATCGCTTTGATTTGCAGCTATATCATGTGTTTCGCATGGATTTGCAGCTAACTCGTTCGTTTCGCCTGCATTTGATGCTATATCACTTATATCGCAAGTATCTGAAGCTAAATCATTTGTTTCGCATGGATTTGAAGCCAAACCTTCTATATCGCATTGATTTGATGTTAAATCATGTGTTTTGCATGGATTTGAAGCTAACTCGTTTGTTTCCCTTGCATTTGAAGCTATATCACTTATATCGCAATTATCTGATGCTAAGTCATTTATTTCGCATGGATTTGAAGCTAACTCGTTTGTTTGGTCTGCAGTTGAATCTATATCACTTATATCGCAAGTATTTGAAGCAAAATCATTTGTTCCGCATCGATTTGAAGCTAAGCCTTCTACTTCGAATTGATTTGAAGCTAAATCATTTGTTTCGCTTGAATGTGAAGCTAGCTCGTTTGTTTCGTCTGCATTTGAAGCTATATCACTTATATCCCAAATGTGTGATGCTACATCATTTGTTTCTCTTGGATTTTAAGCTAAACGATCTACATCGCATTGATTTGAAGCTAAATCATGTGTTTTGCATGCATTTGAAGCTAACTCGTTTGTTTCCCCTGCATTTGAAGCTATATCACTTATATCGCAAGTTCATGTGCTAAATCATGTGTTTCGCTTTGACTTGAAGCTATACCTTCTACATCGCATTGATTTGCCGCTAAATTATGTGTTTCGCATGGATTTGAATCTTACTCGTTTGTTTCGCCTGCATTTGAAGCTATATCACTTATATCGCAAGCATTTGAAGCTAAATCATTTGTTCCGCATGGATTTGAAGCTAAGCCTTCTACATCGCATTGATTTGAAGCTTAATCATGTGTGACGCATGGAGTTGAAGCCAGCTCGTTTGTTTCGTCTGCATTTGAACGTATATCGCTTATAACGCAATTGTCTGAAGATAAATCATTTGTTCCGCATGGATTTGAAGCTAAGCCTTCTACTTCGCATTGATTTGAAGCTAAATCATGTGTATCGCATGCATTTTGAAGCTAACTCGTTTGATTCGTCTGCATTTGAAGCTATATCACTTATATCCCGAGTGTTTGATGCTAAATCATTTGTTTCGCATGGATTTGTATCTAAACCTTCTACATCGCATTGATTTGATGCTAAATCATGTGTTTCGCTTGGATGTGAAGCTAACTCATTTGTTTCGTCTGCATTTGAAGCTATATCACTTATATCCCAAGTGTTTGAAGGTAAATCATTTGTTTTGCATGAATTTGAAGCTAAACCTTCTACATCGCATTGATTTGAAGCTTAATCATGTGTTTGACGTGGATTTGAAGCTAATTCGTTTCTATCCCCTGCATTTGAAGCTATATCATTTATATCGCAAGTATCTGAAACTAAATCATTTGTTTCGCATGGATTTGAAGCTAAACCTTCTACATCGCATGGACTTGAAGCTAACTCGTTTGTTTCGCATGCAGCTGAAACTATATCACCCATATCCCAAGTGTTTGCAGCTCTATCATTTGTTTCGCATGGATTTGAAGCTAACTCGTTTGTTTCGTCTGCGCTTAAAGCAATATCACATATATCGCTAGTATCTAAAGCTAAATCATTTGTTTCGCATGGATTTGAAGCTAAACCTTCTACATCGCATGGACTTGAAGCTAACTCGTTTGTTTCGCATGCAGCTGAAGCTATATCACCCATATCCCAAGTGTTTGCAGCTCAATCATTTGTTTCTCATGGATTTGAAGCTAAACCATCTAAATCGCATGAATTTTAAGCGAAATCATGTGTTCCGCATGGATTTGAAGCTAACTCGTTAGTTTCGTCTGCACTTAAAGCAATATCACATATATCGCTAGTATCAGAAGCTAAATCATTTGTTTCGCATGGATTTGAAGCTAAACCTTCAACATCGCTTTGATTTGCAGCTATATCATGTGTTTCGCATGGATTTGCAGCTAACTCGTTCATTTCGCCTGCATTTGATGCTATATCACTTATATCGCAAGTATCTGATGCTAAGTCATTTATTTCGCATGGATTTGAAGCTAACTCGTTTGTTTGGCCTGCAGTTGAATCTATATCACTTATATCGCAAGTATTTGAAGCAAAATCATTTGTTCCGCATCGATTTGAAGCTAAGCCTTCTACTTCGAATTGATTTGAAGCTAAATCATTTGTTTCGCTTGAGTGTGAAGCTAGCTCGTTTGATTCGTCTGCATTTGAAGCTATATCACTTATATCCCAAATGTGTGAAGCTACATCATTTGTTTCCCTTGGATTTTAAGCTAAACGATCTACATCGCATTGATTTGAAGCTAAATCATGTGATTTGCATGCATTTGAAGCTAACTCGTTTGTTTCCCCTGCATTTGAAGCTATATCACCTATATCGCAAGTTCATGTGCTAAATCATGTGTTTCGCTTTGACTTGAAGGTATACCTTCTACATCGCATTGATTTGCAGCTAAATTATGTGTTTCGCATGGAATGAATCTTACTCGTTTGTTTCGCCTGCATTTGAAGCTATATCACTTATATCGCAAGCATTTGAAGCTAAATCATTTGTTCCGCATGGATTTGAAGCTAAGCCTTCTACATCGCATTTATTTGAAGCTTAATCATGTGTGTCGCATGGATTTGTATCTAAACCTTCTACATCGCATTGATTTGATGCTAAATCATGTGTTTCGCTTGGATGTGAAGCTAACTCATTTGTTTCGTCTGCATTTGAAGCTATATCACTTATATCCCAAGTGTTTGAAGCTAAATCATTTGTTTCGCATGAATTTGAAGCTATACCTTCTACATCGCATTGGTTTTGAAGCTTAATCATGTGTTTCACATGGATTTGAAGCTAATTCGTTTCTATCCCCTGCATTTGAAGCTATATAATTTATATCGCAAGTATCTGATAATAAATCATTTGTTTCGCATGGATTTGAAGCTAAACCTTCTACATCGCATTGCTTTGCATCTAAATGATGTTTTTCGCAAGGATTTGAACTTACTCGTTTGTTTCGTCTGCATTTGAAGCTATATCACTTATATCCCAAGTGTTTGAAGCTAAATCATTTGTTTCGCATGGATTTGAAGCTAACTCGTTTGTTTCGTCTGCATTTGGAGGTATATCACTTATATCGCAAGTATCTGAAACTAAATTAATTGTTTCGCATGGATTTGAAGCTAAACCTTCTACATCGCATGGACTTGAAGCTAACCCGTTTGTTTCGCATGCAGCTGAAACTATATCACCCATATCCCAAGTGTTTGCAGCTCTATCATTTGTTTCGCATGGATTTGAAGCTAAACCATCTAAATCGCATGAATTTTAAGCTAAATCATGTGTTCCGCATGGATTTGAAGCTAACTCGTTTGTTTCGTCTGCACTTAAAGCAATATCACATATATCGCTAGTATCTGAAGCTAAATCATTTGTTTCGCATGGATTTGAAGCTAAACCTTCAACATCGCTTTGATTTGCAGCTATATCATGTGTTTCGCATGGATTTGCAGCTAACTCGTTCGTTTCGCCTGCATTTGATGCTATATCACTTATATCGCAAGTATCTGAAGCTAAATCATTTGTTTCGCATGGATTTGAAGCCAAACCTTCTGTATCGCATTGATTTGATGTTAAATCATGTGTTTTGCATGGATTTGAAGCTAACTCGTTTGTTTCCCTTGCATTTGAAGCTATATCACTTATATCGCAAGTATCTGATGCTAAGTCATTTATTTCGCATGGATTTGAAGCTAACTCGTTTGTTTGGCCTGCAGTTGAATCTATATCACTTATATCGCAAGTATTTGAAGCAAAATCATTTGTTCCGCATCGATTTGAAGCTAAGCCTTCTACTTCGAATTGATTTGAAGCTAAATCATTTGATTCGCTTGGATGTGAAGCTAGCTCGTGTGTTTCGTCTCCATTTGAAGCTATATCACTTATATCCCAAATGTGTGAAGCTACATCATTTGATTCGCTTGGATTTAAAGCTAAACGATCTACATCGCATTGATTTGAAGCTAAATCATGTGTTTTGCATGCATTTGAAGCTAACTCGTTTGTTTCCCCTGCATTTGAAGCTATATCACTTATATCGCAAGTTCATGTGCTAAATCATGTGTTTCGCTTTGACTTGAAGCTATACCTTCTACATCGCATTGATTTGAAGCTTAATCATGTGTGTCGCATTGAGTTGAAGCTATCTCGTTTGATTCGTCTGCAGTTGAATCTATATCACTTATATCGCAAGCATTTGAAGCTAAATCATTTGTTCCGCATGGATTTGAAGCTCAGCCTTCTACATCGCATTGATTTGAAGCTTAATCATGTGTGACGCATGGAGTTGAAGCCAGCTCGTTTGTTTCGTCTGCATTTGAACGTATATCGCTTATAACGCAATTGTCTGAAGATAAATCATTTGTTCCGCATGGATTTGAAGCTAAGCCTTCTACTTCGCATTGATTTGAAGCTAAATCATGTGTATCGCATGCATTTTGAAGCTAACTCGTTTGATTCGTCTGCATTTGAAGCTATATCACTTATATCCCGAGTGTTTGATGCTAAATCATTTGTTTCGCATGGATTTGTATCTAAACCTTCTACATCGCATTGATTTGATGCTAAATCATGTGTTTCGCTTGGATGTGAAGCTAACTCATTTGTTTCGTCTGCATTTGAAGCTATATCACTTATATCCCAAGTGTTTGAAGGTAAATCATTTGTTTTGCATGAATTTGAAGCTAAACCTTCTACATCGCATTGATTTGAAGCTTAATCATGTGTTTGACGTGGATATGAAGCTAATTCGTTTCTATCCCCTGCATTTGAAGCTATATCATTTATATCGCAAGTATCTGAAACTAAATCATTTGTTTCGCATGGATTTGAAGCTAAACCTTCTACATCGCATGGACTTGAAGCTAACTCGTTTGTTTCGCATGCAGCTGAAACTATATCACCCATATCCCAAGTGTTTGCAGCTCTATCATTTGTTTCGCATGGATTTGAAGCTAACTCGTTTGTTTCGTCTGCGCTTAAAGCAATATCACATATATCGCTAGTATCTAAAGCTAAATCATTTGTTTCGCATGGATTTGAAGCTAAACCTTCTACATCGCATGGACTTGAAGCTAACTCGTTTGTTTCGCATGCAGCTGAAGCTATATCACCCATATCCCAAGTGTTTGCAGCTCAATCATTTGTTTCTCATGGATTTGAAGCTAAACCATCTAAATCGCATGAATTTTAAGCGAAATCATGTGTTCCGCATGGATTTGAAGCTAACTCGTTAGTTTCGTCTGCACTTAAAGCAATATCACATATATCGCTAGTATCAGAAGCTAAATCATTTGTTTCGCATGGATTTGAAGCTAAACCTTCAACATCGCTTTGATTTGCAGCTATATCATGTGTTTCGCATGGATTTGCAGCTAACTCGTTCGTTTCGCCTGCATTTGATGCTATATCACTTATATCGCAAGTATCTGAAGCTAAATCATTTGTTTCGCATGGATTTGAAGCCAAACCTTCTATATCGCATTGATTTGATGTTAAATCATGTGTTTTGCATGGATTTGAAGCTAACTCGTTTGTTTCCCTTGCATTTGAAGCTATATCACTTATATCGCAATTATCTGATGCTAAGTCATTTATTTCGCATGGATTTGAAGCTAACTCGTTTGTTTGGTCTGCAGTTGAATCTATATCACTTATATCGCAAGTATTTGAAGCAAAATCATTTGTTCCGCATCGATTTGAAGCTAAGCCTTCTACTTCGAATTGATTTGAAGCTAAATCATTTGTTTCGCTTGAATGTGAAGCTAGCTCGTTTGTTTCGTCTGCATTTGAAGCTATATCACTTATATCCCAAATGTGTGATGCTACATCATTTGTTTCTCTTGGATTTTAAGCTAAACGATCTACATCGCATTGATTTGAAGCTAAATCATGTGTTTTGCATGCATTTGAAGCTAACTCGTTTGTTTCCCCTGCATTTGAAGCTATATCACTTATATCGCAAGTTCATGTGCTAAATCATGTGTTTCGCTTTGACTTGAAGCTATACCTTCTACATCGCATTGATTTGCCGCTAAATTATGTGTTTCGCATGGATTTGAATCTTACTCGTTTGTTTCGCCTGCATTTGAAGCTATATCACTTATATCGCAAGCATTTGAAGCTAAATCATTTGTTCCGCATGGATTTGAAGCTAAGCCTTCTACATCGCATTGATTTGAAGCTTAATCATGTGTGACGCATGGAGTTGAAGCCAGCTCGTTTGTTTCGTCTGCATTTGAACGTATATCGCTTATAACGCAATTGTCTGAAGATAAATCATTTGTTCCGCATGGATTTGAAGCTAAGCCTTCTACTTCGCATTGATTTGAAGCTAAATCATGTGTATCGCATGCATTTTGAAGCTAACTCGTTTGATTCGTCTGCATTTGAAGCTATATCACTTATATCCCGAGTGTTTGATGCTAAATCATTTGTTTCGCATGGATTTGTATCTAAACCTTCTACATCGCATTGATTTGATGCTAAATCATGTGTTTCGCTTGGATGTGAAGCTAACTCATTTGTTTCGTCTGCATTTGAAGCTATATCACTTATATCCCAAGTGTTTGAAGGTAAATCATTTGTTTTGCATGAATTTGAAGCTAAACCTTCTACATCGCATTGATTTGAAGCTTAATCATGTGTTTGACGTGGATTTGAAGCTAATTCGTTTCTATCCCCTGCATTTGAAGCTATATCATTTATATCGCAAGTATCTGAAACTAAATCATTTGTTTCGCATGGATTTGAAGCTAAACCTTCTACATCGCATGGACTTGAAGCTAACTCGTTTGTTTCGCATGCAGCTGAAACTATATCACCCATATCCCAAGTGTTTGCAGCTCTATCATTTGTTTCGCATGGATTTGAAGCTAACTCGTTTGTTTCGTCTGCGCTTAAAGCAATATCACATATATCGCTAGTATCTAAAGCTAAATCATTTGTTTCGCATGGATTTGAAGCTAAACCTTCTACATCGCATGGACTTGAAGCTAACTCGTTTGTTTCGCATGCAGCTGAAGCTATATCACCCATATCCCAAGTGTTTGCAGCTCAATCATTTGTTTCTCATGGATTTGAAGCTAAACCATCTAAATCGCATGAATTTTAAGCGAAATCATGTGTTCCGCATGGATTTGAAGCTAACTCGTTAGTTTCGTCTGCACTTAAAGCAATATCACATATATCGCTAGTATCAGAAGCTAAATCATTTGTTTCGCATGGATTTGAAGCTAAACCTTCAACATCGCTTTGATTTGCAGCTATATCATGTGTTTCGCATGGATTTGCAGCTAACTCGTTCATTTCGCCTGCATTTGATGCTATATCACTTATATCGCAAGTATCTGATGCTAAGTCATTTATTTCGCATGGATTTGAAGCTAACTCGTTTGTTTGGCCTGCAGTTGAATCTATATCACTTATATCGCAAGTATTTGAAGCAAAATCATTTGTTCCGCATCGATTTGAAGCTAAGCCTTCTACTTCGAATTGATTTGAAGCTAAATCATTTGTTTCGCTTGAGTGTGAAGCTAGCTCGTTTGATTCGTCTGCATTTGAAGCTATATCACTTATATCCCAAATGTGTGAAGCTACATCATTTGTTTCCCTTGGATTTTAAGCTAAACGATCTACATCGCATTGATTTGAAGCTAAATCATGTGTTTTGCATGCATTTGAAGCTAACTCGTTTGTTTCCCCTGCATTTGAAGCTATATCACCTATATCGCAAGTTCATGTGCTAAATCATGTGTTTCGCTTTGACTTGAAGGTATACCTTCTACATCGCATTGATTTGCAGCTAAATTATGTGTTTCGCATGGAATGAATCTTACTCGTTTGTTTCGCCTGCATTTGAAGCTATATCACTTATATCGCAAGCATTTGAAGCTAAATCATTTGTTCCGCATGGATTTGAAGCTAAGCCTTCTACATCGCATTTATTTGAAGCTTAATCATGTGTGTCGCATGGATTTGTATCTAAACCTTCTACATCGCATTGATTTGATGCTAAATCATGTGTTTCGCTTGGATGTGAAGCTAACTCATTTGTTTCGTCTGCATTTGAAGCTATATCACTTATATCCCAAGTGTTTGAAGCTAAATCATTTGTTTCGCATGAATTTGAAGCTATACCTTCTACATCGCATTGGTTTTGAAGCTTAATCATGTGTTTCACATGGATTTGAAGCTAATTCGTTTCTATCCCCTGCATTTGAAGCTATATAATTTATATCGCAAGTATCTGATAATAAATCATTTGTTTCGCATGGATTTGAAGCTAAACCTTCTACATCGCATTGCTTTGCATCTAAATGATGTTTTTCGCAAGGATTTGAACTTACTCGTTTGTTTCGTCTGCATTTGAAGCTATATCACTTATATCCCAAGTGTTTGAAGCTAAATCATTTGTTTCGCATGGATTTGAAGCTAACTCGTTTGTTTCGTCTGCATTTGGAGGTATATCACTTATATCGCAAGTATCTGAAACTAAATTAATTGTTTCGCATGGATTTGAAGCTAAACCTTCTACATCGCATGGACTTGAAGCTAACCCGTTTGTTTCGCATGCAGCTGAAACTATATCACCCATATCCCAAGTGTTTGCAGCTCTATCATTTGTTTCGCATGGATTTGAAGCTAAACCATCTAAATCGCATGAATTTTAAGCTAAATCATGTGTTCCGCATGGATTTGAAGCTAACTCGTTTGTTTCGTCTGCACTTAAAGCAATATCACATATATCGCTAGTATCTGAAGCTAAATCATTTGTTTCGCATGGATTTGAAGCTAAACCTTCAACATCGCTTTGATTTGCAGCTATATCATGTGTTTCGCATGGATTTGCAGCTAACTCGTTCGTTTCGCCTGCATTTGATGCTATATCACTTATATCGCAAGTATCTGAAGCTAAATCATTTGTTTCGCATGGATTTGAAGCCAAACCTTCTGTATCGCATTGATTTGATGTTAAATCATGTGTTTTGCATGGATTTGAAGCTAACTCGTTTGTTTCCCTTGCATTTGAAGCTATATCACTTATAT
The DNA here is from genome assembly GCF_051020955.1 of Megalopta genalis. Lineage (NCBI taxonomy): Eukaryota > Metazoa > Arthropoda > Insecta > Hymenoptera > Halictidae > Megalopta > Megalopta genalis. Next base: position 205,744 of record NW_027476297.1, read on the forward strand.
CGCAAGTATCTGATGCTAAGTCATTTATTTCGCATGGATTTGAAGCTAACTCGTTTGTTTGGCCTGCAGTTGAATCTATATCACTTATATCGCAAGTATTTGAAGCAAAATCATTTGTTCCGCATCGATTTGAAGCTAAGCCTTCTACTTCGAATTGATTTGAAGCTAAATCATTTGATTCGCTTGGATGTGAAGCTAGCTCGTGTGTTTCGTCTCCATTTGAAGCTATATCACTTATATCCCAAATGTGTGAAGCTACATCATTTGATTCGCTTGGATTTAAAGCTAAACGATCTACATCGCATTGATTTGAAGCTAAATCATGTGTTTTGCATGCATTTGAAGCTAACTCGTTTGTTTCCCCTGCATTTGAAGCTATATCACTTATATCGCAAGTTCATGTGCTAAATCATGTGTTTCGCTTTGACTTGAAGCTATACCTTCTACATCGCATTGATTTGAAGCTTAATCATGTGTGTCGCATTGAGTTGAAGCTATCTCGTTTGATTCGTCTGCAGTTGAATCTATATCACTTATATCGCAAGCATTTGAAGCTAAATCATTTGTTCCGCATGGATTTGAAGCTCAGCCTTCTACTTCGCATTGATTTTAAGCTAAATCATGTGTATCGCATGCATTTTGAAGCTAACTCGTTTGATTTGTCTGCATTTGAAGCTATATCACTTATATCCCGAGTGTTTGATGCTAAATCATTTGTTTCGCATAGATTTGTATCTAAACCTTCTACATCGCATTGATGTGATGCTAAATCATGTGTTTCGCTTGGATGTGAAGCTAACTCATTTGTTTCGTCTGCATTTGAAGCTATATCACTTATATCCCAAGCGTTTGAAGCTAAATCATTTGTTTCGCATGAATTTGAAGCTAAACCTTCTACATCGCATTGATTTGATGCTAAATCATGTGTTTCACGTGGATTTGAAGCTAATTCGTTTCTATCCCCTGCATTTGAAGCTATATCATTTATATCGCAAGTATCTGATACTAAATCATTTGTTTCGCATGGATTTGAAGCTAAACCTTCTACATCGCATTGCTTTGCATCTAAATGATGTTTTTCGCAAGGATTTGAACTAACTCGTTTGTTTCGTCTGCATTTGAAGCTATATCACTTATATCCCAAGTGTTTGAAGCTAAATCATTTGTTTCGCATGGATTTGAAGCTAACCCGTTTGTTTCGTCTGCATTTGGAGGTATATCACTTATATCGCAAGTATCTGAAACTAAATCATTTGTTTCGCATGGATTTGAAGCTAAACCTTCTACATCGCATGGACTTGAAGCTAACTCGTTTGTTTCGCATGCAGCTGAAGCTATATCACCCATATCCCAAGTGTTTGCAGCTCTATCATTTGTTTCGCATGGATTTGAAGCTAAACCATCTAAATCGCATGAATTTTAAGCTAAATCATGTGTTTCGCATGGATTTGAAGCTAAACCTTCTACTTTCGCATTGATTTGAAGCTGACTCGTTTGTTTCGTCCGCATTTGGAGCTATATCACTTATATCGCAAGTATCTGAAGCTAAATCATGTGTGTCGCATGGATTTGAAGCTAAACCTTCCACACAGCATTGATTTGTAGCTTAATCATGTGTTTTGCATGGTATTGAGGCTAACTCGTTTGTTCCCATGTATTTTATTCTATATCACTCATATCGCAAGTATCTGAAGCTAAATCCTTGGTTTCGCATGGATTTGATGCTAAACCCTCTACATCGCATTGATTTGCTGCTAAATCATGTGTTCCGCATGGATTTGAAACTAACTCGTTTGTTTCCCCTGCATTTGAAGCTATATTAATTATATCGCAAGTTCCTGTGCTATATCATGTGTTTCGCTTTGACTTGAAGCTAAACCTTCTACATCGCTTTGATTTGCAGCTCAATCATGTGTTTCGCATGGATTTGAAGCTTACTCGTTTGTTTCCCCTGCATTTGAAGCTATATCACTTATATCGCAAGTATCAGATGCTAAATCATTTTTTTCGCATGGATTTGAAGCTAAACCTTCTAAATCGCATTGATTTGAAGCTAATTCATGTGTTTCGCATGGATTTGAAGCTAATTGCTTCGTTTCGACAGCAATTGAATCTGTATCACTTATATCCCAAGTGTTTGAAGCTGAATCATTTGTTTCGCATGGATTTGAAGCTAAACCTTCCACACAGCATTGATTTGAAGCATAATCATGCGTTTTGCATGGTTTTGAGACTAACTCGTATATTTCCCCTGCATTTGAAGCTATATCACTTATATCGCAATTGTTTGAAGCTGAATCATGTGTTTCGCATAGATTTGAAGCTAAAACTTCTACATCGCATCGATTTGCGCTGAAATCATGTGTTTTGCTTGGATTTGAAGCCAACTCGTTAGTTTTGCCGGCATTTGAAGCTATATCACCTATATTCCAAATGTTTGAAGCTCAATCATTTGCTTCGCATGGATTAGAAGCTAATCCTTCTACTTCGCATCGATTAGAAGCTTAATCATGTGTTTTGCATGGATTTGAAGCTAACTCGTTTGTTTGGTCTGCATTTGAACCTATATCACTTATTTCTCTAGTATATGAAGCTAAATCATTAGTGTCTTATGGATTAGAAGCTAAACCTTCTACATCGCTTTGATTTGCAGCTAAATCATGTGTTTCGCATGGATTTGAAGCTAAACCTTCTACTTTCGCATTGATTTGAAGCTGACTCGTTTGTTTCGTCCGCATTTGAAGCTATATCACTTATATCCCAACTGTTTGAAGCTAAATCATTTGTTTTGCATGGATTTGAAGCTAACTCGTTCGTTTCCCCTGCATTTGAAGCTATATCACTTATATCGCAAGTATCTGAAGCCAAATCATTTGTGTTGTATGGATTTGAAGCTACACCTTCGACATAACATTGATTTCAAGATTAACCATGTGTTTTGCATGGATTTGAAGCTAACTCGTTTGTTTCCCCTGCATTTGAAGCTATATCACATTTATCCTAAGTGTTTGAAGCTCAATGATTTGCTTCGCATGGATTTGAAGCTAATCCTTCTACACCCCATTGATTTGAAGCTAAATAATGTGTTTCGCATGTATTTGAAGCTAACTCGTTTGTTTCGTCTGCATTCGAAGCTATTTCAGTTATATCGCTAGTATCTGAAGGTAAGTCATTTGTTTCGCATGAATTTGAAGCGAAACCTTCTACATCGCTTTGATTTGCAGCTAAATCATGTGTTTCGCATGGATTTGAAGCTAACTCGTTTGATTCGTCTGCATTTGATGCTATATTGCTTATATCGCAAGTATCTGAAGCTAAATCACTTGTTACGCATGGATTTGAAGCTAAAGCTTCTACATCTCATTAATTTGCAGTTAAATCATGTGTTTCGCATGGATTTGAATCTAACTCGTTAGTTTCGCCTGCATTTGAAGCTATATCAATATATCGCAAGTATCTGAACCTAAATCATTTGTTTCGCATGGATTTGAAGTTAAGCCTTCTACTTCGTATCGATTTGTAGCTAAATGATATGTAACGCATGGATTTTGAACCTATCCCGTTTGATTCGTCTGCATTTTCAGCTATATCACTTATATCCCGAGTGTTTGATGCTAAATCATTTGTTTCGCATAGATTTGTATCTAAACCTTCTACATCGCATTGATGTGATGCTAAACCATGTGTGTCGCATGGAGTTGCAGCTAGCTCGTTTGCATTGTCTGCATTTGAACGTATATCGCTTATAACGCAACTATCTGAAGCTAAATCATTTGTTCCGCATGGATTTGAAGCTAAACCTTCTACATCTCATTGATTTGAAGCTAAACCCTCTACATCTCAATGATTTGAAGCTAAATCATGTGTTTTGCATGGATTTGGAGCTATACCTTCTACATCGCATTGATTTGAAGCTAAATAATTTGTTTCGCTTCGATTTTTGAATCTATACTATCCACATTACATTGATTTGCAGGTAAATCATGTGTTCCGCATGGATTTGAAGCTAACTCGTTTGTTTCGTCTGCATTTGAAGCTATATCACTTATATCCCAAGTGTTTGAAGCTAAATCATTTGTTTCGCATGGATTTGAAGCTAACCCGTTTGTTTCGTCTGCATTTGGAGGTATATCACTTATATCGCAAGTATCTGAAACTAAATCATTTGTTTCGCATGGATTTGAAGCTAAACCTTCTACATCGCATGGACTTGAAGCTAACTCGTTTGTTTCGCATGCAGCTGAAGCTATATCACCCATATCCCAAGTGTTTGCAGCTCTATCATTTGTTTCGCATGGATTTGAAGCTAAACCATCTAAATCGCATGAATTTTAAGCTAAATCATGTGTTTCGCATGGATTTGAAGCTAAACCTTCTACTTTCGCATTGATTTGAAGCTGACTCGTTTGTTTCGTCCGCATTTGGAGCTATATCACTTATATCGCAAGTATCTGAAGCTAAATCATGTGTGTCGCATGGATTTGAAGCTAAACCTTCCACACAGCATTGATTTGTAGCTTAATCATGTGTTTTGCATGGTATTGAGGCTAACTCGTTTGTTCCCATGTATTTTATTCTATATCACTCATATCGCAAGTATCTGAAGCTAAATCCTTGGTTTCGCATGGATTTGATGCTAAACCCTCTACATCGCATTGATTTGCTGCTAAATCATGTGTTCCGCATGGATTTGAAACTAACTCGTTTGTTTCCCCTGCATTTGAAGCTATATTAATTATATCGCAAGTTCCTGTGCTATATCATGTGTTTCGCTTTGACTTGAAGCTAAACCTTCTACATCGCTTTGATTTGCAGCTCAATCATGTGTTTCGCATGGATTTGAAGCTTACTCGTTTGTTTCCCCTGCATTTGAAGCTATATCACTTATATCGCAAGTATCAGATGCTAAATCATTTTTTTCGCATGGATTTGAAGCTAAACCTTCTAAATCGCATTGATTTGAAGCTAATTCATGTGTTTCGCATGGATTTGAAGCTAATTGCTTCGTTTCGACAGCAATTGAATCTGTATCACTTATATCCCAAGTGTTTGAAGCTGAATCATTTGTTTCGCATGGATTTGAAGCTAAACCTTCCACACAGCATTGATTTGAAGCATAATCATGCGTTTTGCATGGTTTTGAGACTAACTCGTATATTTCCCCTGCATTTGAAGCTATATCACTTATATCGCAATTGTTTGAAGCTGAATCATGTGTTTCGCATAGATTTGAAGCTAAAACTTCTACATCGCATCGATTTGCGCTAAAATCATGTGTTTTGCTTGGATTTGAAGCCAACTCGTTAGTTTTGCCGGCATTTGAAGCTATATCACCTATATTCCAAATGTTTGAAGCTCAATCATTTGCTTCGCATGGATTAGAAGCTAATCCTTCTACTTCGCATCGATTAGAAGCTTAATCATGTGTTTTGCATGGATTTGAAGCTAACTCGTTTGTTTGGTCTGCATTTGAACCTATATCACTTATTTCTCTAGTATATGAAGCTAAATCATTAGTGTCTTATGGATTAGAAGCTAAACCTTCTACATCGCTTTGATTTGCAGCTAAATCATGTGTTTCGCATGGATTTGAAGCTAAACCTTCTACTTTCGCATTGATTTGAAGCTGACTCGTTTGTTTCGTCCGCATTTGAAGCTATATCACTTATATCCCAACTGTTTGAAGCTAAATCATTTGTTTTGCATGGATTTGAAGCTAACTCGTTCGTTTCCCCTGCATTTGAAGCTATATCACTTATATCGCAAGTATCTGAAGCCAAATCATTTGTGTTGTATGGATTTGAAGCTACACCTTCGACATAACATTGATTTGAAGATTAACCATGTGTTTTGCATGGATTTGAAGCTAACTCGTTTGTTTCCCCTGCATTTGAAGCTATATCACATTTATCCTAAGTGTTTGAAGCTCAATGATTTGCTTCGCATGGATTTGAAGCTAATCCTTCTACACCCCATTGATTTGAAGCTAAATAATGTGTTTCGCATGTATTTGAAGCTAACTCGTTTGTTTCGTCTGCATTCGAAGCTATTTCAGTTATATCGCTAGTATCTGAAGGTAAGTCATTTGTTTCGCATGAATTTGAAGCGAAACCTTCTACATCGCTTTGATTTGCAGCTAAATCATGTGTTTCGCATGGATTTGAAGCTAACTCGTTTGATTCGTCTGCATTTGATGCTATATTGCTTATATCGCAAGTATCTGAAGCTAAATCACTTGTTACGCATGGATTTGAAGCTAAAGCTTCTACATCTCATTAATTTGCAGTTAAATCATGTGTTTCGCATGGATTTGAATCTAACTCGTTAGTTTCGCCTGCATTTGAAGCTATATCAATATATCGCAAGTATCTGAACCTAAATCATTTGTTTCGCATGGATTTGAAGTTAAGCCTTCTACTTCGTATCGATTTGTAGCTAAATGATATGTAACGCATGGATTTTGAACCTATCCCGTTTGATTCGTCTGCATTTTCAGCTATATCACTTATACCCCAAGTGTTTGAAGCTAAATCATTTGTTTCGCATGGATTTGAAGCTAAACCTTCTACATCTCATTGATTTGCAGCTAAATCATGTGTTTCGCATGGAATTGGAGCTAACTCGTTAGTTTCGCCTGCATTTGAATCTATATCATTTATATCACAAGTATCTGAACCTAAATCATTTGTATCGTATGGATTTGAAGCTAAACTTTCTACATCGCATTGATTTGAAGCTAAACCATGTGTGTCGCATGGAGTTGCAGCTAGCTCGTTTGCTTTGTCTGCATTTGAACGTATATCGCTTATAACGCAACTATCTGAAGCTAAATCATTTGTTCCGCATGGATTTGAAGCTAAACCTTCTACATCTCATTGATTTGAAGCTAAACCCTCTACATCTCATTGATTTGAAGCTAAATCATGTGTTTTGCATGGATTTGGAGCTATACCTTCTACATCGCATTGATTTGAAGCTAAATAATTTGTTTCGCTTCGATTTTTGAATCTATACTATCCACATTACATTGATTTGCAGGTAAATCATGTGTTCCGCATGGATTTGAAGCTAACTCGTTTGTTTCGTCTGCATTTGAAGCTATGTCACTTATATCGCAAGTATCTGATGCTAAATCATTTGTTTCGCATGGATTTGAAGCTAAACATTCTACATCGCTTTGATTTGCAGCTAAATCATGTGTTTCGCATGGATTTGAATCTAAACCTTCTACTTTCGCATTGATTTGAAGCCGACTCGTTTGTTTCGTCCGCATTTGAAGCTATATCACTTATATCCCAACTGTTTGTAGCTAAATCATTTGTATTGCATGGATTTGAAGCTAACTGGTTCGTTTTCCCTGCATTTGAAGCTATATCACTTATATGGCAAGTATCTGAAGCCAAATCATTGTGTTGTATGGATTTGAGGCTACACCTTCCACATAACATTGATTTGAAGCTTAACCATGTGTTTTGCATGGATTTGAAGCTAACTCGTTTGTTTCCCCTGCATTTGAAGCTATATCACATTTATCCCAAGTGTTTGAAGCTCAATGATTTGCTTCTCATGGATTTGAAGCTAATCCTTCTACATCGCATTGATTTGAAACTAAATCATGTGTTTTTCATGGATTTGAAGCTAACTCGTTTGTGTCCCCTGCATTTGAAGCTATATCCCTTATATCGCATGTATCTGATGCTAAATCAGTTGGGTCGCATGGATTTGAAGCTAACCCTTCTACAGCGTATTGATTTGAAGCTTAATCGTCGATTCGCTTGGACTTGAAGCTAACTCGTTTGTTTCGCCTGCATTTGAAGCTACAATGTTTATATCGCATGTATATGAAGCTAAATCATTTGTGTCGCATGGATTTGAATCTAAACCTTCTAAATCGCATTGATTTGAAGCTAAATCATGTGTTTCGCTTGGATTTGAAGCTATACCTTCTACATCGCTTTGATTTGAAGCTGAATCATGTGTTTTGCATGGATTAGATGCTAACTCGTTTGCTTCCCCTGCATTTGAAGCTATTTCACTTATATCGCAAGTACCTGATGCTAAATCATTTGTAACGCATGGATTTGAAGCTAAACCTTCTACATCGCATTGATTTGCAGCTAAATCATGTGTTTCGCATGGATTTGAATCTAACTCGTTAGTTTCGCCTGCATTTGAAGCTATATCAATATATCGCAAGTATCTGAACCTAAATCATTTGTTTTGCATGGATTTGAAGCTAAGCCTTCTACTTCGTATCGATTCGAAGCTAAATGACATGTATCGCATGGATTTTGAACCTACCCCGTTTGATTCGTCTGCATTTCCAGCTATATCACTTGTACCCCAAGTGTTTGAAGCTAAATCATTTGTTTCGCATGGATTTGAAGCTAAACCTTCAACATCGCATTGATTTGAAACTAAATCATGTGTTTCGCTTGGATTTGAAGCAATACCTTCTACATCGCTTTGATTTGAAGCTAAATCATGTGTTTTGCATGGATTAGATGCTCACTCGTTTGCTTCTCCTGCATTTGAAGCTATTTCAGTTATATCGCAAGTATCTGATGCTAAATCATTTGTTTCGCATGGATTTGAAGCGAAACCTTCTACATCGCATTCATTTGCAGCCAAGTCATGTATTTCGCATGGATTTGAAGCTAACTCGTTCGTTTCGCCTGCATTTGATGCTATATCACTTATATCGCAAGTATCTGAAGCTAAAACATTTGTTACGCATGGATTTGAAGCTAAACCTTCTACATCTCATTGATTTGCAGCTAGATCATGTGTTTCTCATGGATTTGGAGCTAACTCGTTAGTTTCGCCTGCATTTGAATCTATATCATTTATATCGCAAGTATTTGAAGCTAAATCATTTGTGTCGCATGGATTTGAATCTAAACCTTCTACATCGCATTGATTTGAAGCTTAATCGTGTGATTCGCTTGGACTTGAAGCTAACTCGTTTGTTTCGCCTGCATTTGAAGCTACAATATTTATATCGCAAGTATATGAAGCTAAATCATTTGTGTCGCATGGATTTGAAGCTATACCTTCTACATCGCATTTAATTGAAGCTAAATCAAGTATTTCGCTTGAATTTGAAGCTAACTCGTTTGATTCGCCCGCATTTGAAGCAATATCAATATATCGCAAGTATCTGAACCTAAATCATTTGTTTCGCATGGATTTGAAGCTAAACTTTCTACATCGCATTGATTTGAAGCTAAACCATGTGTGTCGCATGGAGTTGCAGCTAGCTCGTTTGCTTTGTCTGCATTTGAACGTATATCGCTTATAACGCAACTATCTGAAGCTAAATCATTTGTTCCGCATGGATTTGAAGCTAAACCTTCTACATCTCATTGATTTGAAGCTAAACCCTCTACATCTCATTGATTTGAAGCTAAATCATGTGTTTCGCATGGATTTGGAGCTATACCTTCTACATCGCATTGATTTGAAGCTAAATCATGTGTTTTGCATGGACTTTATGCTAACTCGTTTGTTTCCCCTGCATTTGAATCTATATCAGTTACGTCGCAAGTATCTGATGCTAAATCATTTTTTTCGCATGGATTTGAAGCTAAACCTTCTACATCGCATTGATTTGGAGCTAAATAATGTGTTTCGCTTGGATTTGAAGCTAAACCTTCTACGTCGCATTGATTTGTAACTAAATCATGTGTTTTGCATGGATTTGATGCTAACTCGTTTGGTTCTCCTGTATTTGTAGCTATATCACTTACATCGCAAGTAATTGAAGCTAAATCATTTGTTCCGCATGGATTTGATGCTGAACCTTCTACATCGCATTGATTTGAAGCTGAATCCTGTGTTTTGCATGGATTTGATGCTAACTCGTTTGTTTCCCCTGCATTTGAAGCTATATCAGTTTTATCGCAAGTATCTGATGCTAAATCATTTGTTTCGCATGGATTTGAAGCTAAACCTTCTACACCGCATTGATTTGAAGCTATATCATGTGATTCGCTTGGATTTAATTCTGGTTCGTTTGTATCGTCCGAATTTGACACTATATCACTTATATCGCAAGTATCTAAAGCTAAATCATTGGTTTCGCATGAATTGAAGCTAAACCTACTACATCGCATTGATTCGAAGCTAAATCATTTGTTTCGCTTAGATTTGAAGCTAACTCGTTTGTTTCGTCTGTATTTGAAGATATATCACTTATATCGCAAATATCCGAACCGAAATAATTTGTTTCTTATGGATTTGAATCTAAGCCTTCTACCTCGCATTGATTTGAAGCTAAATAATTTGTTTCGCTTCGATTTTTGAATCTATACTATCCACATTACATTGATTTGCATGTAAATCATGTGTTCCGCATGGATTTGAAGCTAACTCGTTTGTTTCGTCTGCATTTGAAGCTATGTCACATATATCCCAAGTGTTTGAAGCTAAATCATTTGTTTCGCATGGATTTGAAGCTAAACCTTCTACATCCCATTGATTTAAAGCTAAATCATGTGATTCGCTTGGATTGGAAGCTAACTCGTTTATTTCGTCTGCATTTGAAGTTGTATCACTTATATCGCAAGTATCTGAAGCTAAATCATTTGTGCCTCATGGATTTGAAGCTAAAGCTTCTACATCGCATTGATTTGCAGATAAATCATGTGTTTCGCATGGATTTGAAGCTAACTCGTTTGATTTGTCTGCATTTAAAGCTATATCACTCATATCCCAATTGTTTGAAGCTAAATCATGTGTTTCGCTTGTATTTGAAACTAGCTTGTTTGTTTCGTCTGCATTGGAAGCTATATCACTTATATCGCAAGTGTTTGAAGCTCAATAATTTGTCTCGCATGGATTTCAAGCTAAACCCTCTACATCGCATTGATTTGAAGCTAAATCACGTGTTCCGCTTGGATTTGAAGCTAAACCTTCTACATTGCATTGATTGACACTAAATCATCTGATTCGCTTGGATTTGTATCTAACTCGTTTCTTCCGTCTGCATTTGAAGCTATATCACTTATATCGCAAGTATCTGAACCTAAATCATTTGTTTCTCATGGATTTCAAGATAAGCCTTCTTCCTCGCTTTAATTTGAAGCTAAGTCATTTGCGTCGCATGGATTTGAAGCTAAACTTTCTACATAACATTGATTTGACGCTTAATCATGTGTTTTGCATGGATTTGAAGCTAACTCGTTTGTTTCCCCTGCATTTGAAGCTATATCACTTATATCGCAAGTATCTGATGCTAAATCATTTGTGTTGTATAGATTTGAGGCTACACCGTCCACATAACATTGATTTGAAGCTTAACCATGTGTTTTGCATGCATTTGAAGCTAACTCGTTTGTTTCCCCTGCATTTCAAGCTATATCACTTTTATCGCAAGTATCTGATGCTAAATCATTTGTTTCGCATGGATTTGAAGCTAAACATTCTACATCGCTTTGATTTGCATCTAAATCATGTGTTTCGCATGGACTTCAAGCTAAACCTTCTACTTTCGCATTGATTTGAAGCTGACTCGTTTGTTTCGTCCGCATTTGATGCTATATCACTTATATCCCAACTGTTTGTAGCTAAATCATTTGTATTGCATGGATTTGAAGCTAACTGGTTCGTTTTCCCTGCATTTGAAGCTATATCACTTATATCGCAAGTATCTGAAGCCAAATCATTTGTGTTGTATGGATTTGAAGCTACACCTTCCACATAACATTGATTTGAAGCTTAACCATGTGTTTTGCATGGATTTGAAGCTAACTCGTTTGTTTCCCCTGCATTTGAAGCTATATCACATTTATCCCAAGTGTTTGAAGCTCAATGATTTGCTTCGCATGGATTTGAAGCTAATCCTTCTACATCGCATTGATTTGAAGCTAAATCATGTGTTTTTCATGGATTTGAAGCTAACTCGTTTGTGTCCCCTGCATTTGAAGCTATATCCCTTATATCGCATGTATCTGATGCTAAATCATTAGTGTCGCATGGATTTGAAGCTAAACCTTCTACATCGCATTGATTTCAAGCTAAATCATGTGATTCGCTTGGATTGGAAACTAACTCGTTTATTTCGTCCGAATTTGAAGCTGTATCACTTATACCGCTAGTATCTGAAGCTAAATCATGTGCTTCGCATGGATTTGAAGCTAACTCGTTTGTTTCGTCTGCATTTGAAGCCATGTCACATATAGCCCAAGTGTTTGAATCTCAATCATTTGATTCGCATGGATTTGAAGCTAATCCTTCTACATCGCATTGATTTGATGCTAAATCATGTGTTTCGCATGGATTTGAAGCTAACTTGTTAGTCTCGACTGCATTTGTAGCTATCTCACTTATATCGCAAGTATCTGATGCTAAATCATTTTTTTCGCATGGATTTGAAGCTAAACCTTCTACATCGCATTGATATGAAGATAGAAACACATGAATTAGTTTCAAATTAATGCGATGTAGAAGGTTTAGCATCAAAACCATGCGAAACAAATGATTTAGATTCAGATACTTGCGATATGTGTTATTTAGCTTCAAATGCAGACGAAACAAACGAGCTAGCTTCAACTCCAAACGAATCAGATGATTTAGATTCAAATCAATGTTATGTGGAAGGTTTAGATTCAAATCCATGCAACACAAACGATTTAGCTTCAGATACTTGCAATATAAGTGATACAGCTACAAATGCAGGCAAAACGGACGAGTTAGCTTCAAATCCATGCGAAACACATAATTTATCTTCAAATCAATGCGATGTAGAAGGTTTAGCTTCAAATCCATGCGGAACAAATGATTTAGCTTCAAACACTTGTGATATAAGTGATATGGCTGCAAATGTAGACGAATCAAACGGGATAGCTTCAAAATCCATGCGATACATTTCATTTAGATTCAAATCGATACGATATAGAAGGTTTAGCTTCAAATCCATGCAAAACACATGATTTTTCTTCAAATAATTGCGATGTAGAAGGTATAGCTTCAAATCCAAAAGAAACACATTATTTATCTTCAAATCAATGCGAAATAGAAGGCTTAGCTTCAAATCCATGTAAAACAAATGATTTAGCTTCAAATCAATACGATGTAGAAGGTTTAGCTTCAAATCCATGCGAAACAAATGATTTAGCTTCAGATACTTGCGATATAAGTGATATAGCATCAAATGCAGGCGAAACGAACGAGTTAGCTTCAAATCCATGCGAAACAAATGATTTAGCTTTAAATCCATGCGAAACACATGATTTAGCTTTAAATCCATGCGAAGTAGAAGGCTTAGATTCAAGTCCATGCGAAACAAGTGATTTAGGTTCGGATATTTGCGATGTCAGTGATATAGCTTCAAATGCAGGCGAAATTAACGAGTTATCTTCAAATCTATGCGAAACACACGATTTAGCAGCTAATCAATGCGATGTAGAAGGTTTAGCTTCAACTCCATGCGAAACACATGATTTAGCTTCATACACTTGGGATATCAGTGATATAGATTCAAATGCAGACGAATCAATCGAGTTAGCTTCAAATCCATGCGAAACACATGATTTATCAGCAAATCAATGCGATGTAGAAGGTTTAGCTCAAATCCATGCGAAACACGTGATTCAGCTTCAAATCAATACGATGTAGAAGATTTAGCTTAAAATCCTTGCGAAACACATGATTTAGCTGCAAATCAATGCGATGTAGAAGGTTTAGCTTCAAAACCATGCGAAGCAAATGATTTAGCATCAGATAATTGCGATGTAGAAGGATTAGCTTCAAATCCATGCTAAACATTTGATTTAGCTTCAGATACTTGCGATATAAGTGATATAGATTCAAATGCAGGAGAAACAAACGATCTAGCTTCAGATACTTGCGATATCAGTGATGTAGCTTCAAATGTAGACTAATCAAACGAGATAGCTTCATATCGTTGCGATACACAAGATTTAGAAACAAATCAATGCGATGTAGAAGGTTTAGCTTCAAATCCATGCGAAACAAATGATTTAGCTTCAAACACTTGCGATATAAGTGATAGAGCATCAAATGCAGGCGAAACGAACGAGTTAGCTTCATGTCCAAGCCAAACACATGATTTAGCTGCAAATCAATGCGATGTAGAAGGTTTAGCATCAAATCCAAGCGAGACACATGATTTAGCTTCAAATCAATGCGATGTAGAAGGTTTAGCTTCAAATCCATGCGAAACAAATGATTGAGCATCAGATACTTGCGTTATAAGCGATATAGCTTCAAATGCAGGGGAAACAAACGAGTTAGCTTCAAATCCAAGCAAAACACATGATTTAGTTTCGAATCAATGCGATGTAGAAGGTTTAGCTTCAAATCCATGCGAAACAAATGATTTAGCTTCAAACACTTGGGATATAAGTGAAATAGCTGCAAATGCAGACGAATCAAACGTGGTAGGTTCAAAATCCATGCGATACATATCATTTAGCTTCAAATCGATACGAAGTAGAAGGCTTAGCTTCAAATCGATGCGAAACAAATGATTTAGGTTCAGATACTTGCGTTATAAGTGATATAGCTTCAAATGCAGGGGAAACAAACGAGTTAGCTTCAAATCCAAGCGAAACACATGATTTAGCTTCAAATCAATGCGATGTAGAAGGTTTAGCTTCAAATCCATGCGAAACAAATGATTTAGCTTCAAACACTTGGGATATAAGTGATATAGCTGCAAATGCAGACGAATCAAACGGGGTAGGTTCAAAATCCATTCGATACATATCATTTAGCTTCAAATCGATACGAAGTAGAAGGCTTAGCTTCAAATCGATGCGAAACAAATGATTTAGGTTCAGATACTTGCGTTATAAGTGATATAGCTTCAAATGCAGGGGAAACAAACGAGTTAGCTTCAAATCCATGCAAAACACGTGATTAAGCTTGAAACCAATACTATGTAGAAGGTATACATTCAAATCCAAACGAAACACATGATTTAGCTTCAAATCAATGCGATGTAGAAGGTTTAGCTTCAAATCCATGCGAAACAAATGATTTAGCTTCAAACACTTGGGATATAAGTGATATAGCTGCAAATGCAGACGAATCAAACGGGGTAGGTTCAAAATCCATGCGATACATATCATTTAGCTTCAAATCGATACGAAGTATAAGCCTTAGCTTCCAATCCATGCGAAACACATGATTTAGGTTCAGGTACTTGCGACATAAGTGATATAGCTTCAAATGCAGGAGAAACAAACGAGTTAGCTTCAAATCAGTGCGAAACAAATGGTGTAGATTCAGATACTTGTCATAAATATGATTTAGCTTCAACTGCATGCGAAACAAGCGAGTTAACTTCAAATCCATGCGAAACACATGTTTTAGCTTCAAATCAATGCGAATTAGAAGTCTTAGCCACAGATCCATGCGGAACAAATAATTTAGCTTCAAGTACTTGCGATATAAGTGATATAGCTACAAATGCAGGCGAAACAAACGAGTTAGCTTCAAATCCAAGCGAAACACATGATTTAGCTTCAAATCAATGCGATGTAGATGGTTTAGCATCAAATCCAAGCGAGACACATGATTTAGCTTCAAATCAATGCGATGTAGAAGGTTTAGCTTCAAATCCTTGCGAAACAAATGATTTACCTCCAAACACTTGGGATATAAGTGATATAGCTACAAATGCAGGCGAAACAAACGAGTTAGCTTCAAATCCAAGCGAAACACATGATTTAGCTTCAAATCAATGCGATGTAGATGGTTTAGCATCAAATCCAAGCGAGACACATGATTTAGCTTCAAATCAATGCGATGTAGAAGGTTTAGCTTCAAATCCTTGCGAAACAAATGATTTACCTCCAAACACTTGGGATATGAGTGATATAGCTTCAAATGCACGCGGAACAAACGAGTTAGCTTCAAATCCATGCGAAACACATGATTTAGCTGCAAATCAATGCGATGTAGAAGGTTTAGCTTCAAATCCATGCGAAACAAATGATTGAGCATCAGATACTTGCGTTATAAGCGAGATAGCTTCAAATGCAGGACAAACAAACGAGTTAGCTTCAAATCCATGCGAAAAAGATGATTTAGCTTCAAATAAATGCGATGTAGAAGGTTTAGCTTCAAATCCAAGCGAAACACATGATTTAGCTTCAAACACTTGGGGTATAAGTGATATAGCTGCAAATGCAGACGAATCAAACGTGGTAGGTTCAAAATCCATGCGATACATATCATTTAGCTTCAAATCGATACCAAGTAGAAAGCTTAGCTTCAAATCGATGCGAAACAAATGATTTAGGTTCAGATACTTGCGATATATTGACATAGCCTCAAATGCAGGCGAAACTAACGAGTTAGATTCAAATCCTTGCGAAACACATGATTTAGCTGCAAATCAATGCGATGTTGAAGGTTTAGCTTCAAATCCATGCGAAACAAATGATTTAACTCCAAACACTTGGGGTATAAGTAATATATCTGCAAATGCAGACGAATCAAACGGGGTAGGTTCAAAATCCATGCGATACATATCATTTAGCTTCAAATCGATACGAAGTAGAAGGCTTAGCTTCAAATCCATGCGAAACAAATAATTTAGGTTCAGATACTTGCGATATATTGATATAGCTTCAAATGCAGGCGAAACTAACGAGTTAGATTTAAATCCATGCGAAACACATGATTTAGCTGCAAATCAATGCGATGTAGAAGGTTTAGCTTCAAATCCAAGCGAAACGCATGATTTAGCTTCAAACACTTGGGGTATAAGTAATATAGCTGCAAATGCAGACGAATCAAACGGGGTAGGTTCAAAATCCATGCGATACATATCATTTAGCTTCAAATCGATACGAAGTAGAAGGCTTAGCTTCAAATCCAAGCGAAACACATGATTTAGCTTCAAATCAATGCGATGTAGATGGTTTAGCATCAACTCCAAGCGAGACACATGATTTAGCTTCAAATCAATGCAATGTAGAAGGTTTAGCTTCAAATCCAGGCGAAACAAATGATTTACCTCCAAACACTTGGGATATGAGTGATATAGCTTCAAATGCACGCGGAACAAACGAGTTAGCTCAAATCCATGCGAAACACATGATTTAGCTGCAAATCAATGCGATGTAGAAGGTTTAGCTTCAAATCCATGCGAAACAAATGATTGAGCATCAGATTCTTGCGTTATAAGTGATATAGCTTCAAATGCAGGGGAAACAAACGAGTTAGCTTCAAATCCAAGCGAAACACATGATTTAGCTTCAAATCAATGCGATGTAGAAGGTTTAGCTTCAAATCCATGCGAAACAAATGATTTAGCTTCAAACACTTGGGATATAAGTGATATAGCTGCAAATGCAGACGAATCAAACGGGGTAGGTTCAAAATCCATTCGATACATATCATTTAGCTTCAAATCGATACGAAGTAGAAGGCTTAGCTTCAAATCGATGCGAAACAAATGATTTAGGTTCAGATACTTGCGTTACAAGTGATATAGCTTCAAATGCAGGGGAAACAAACGAGTTAGCTTCAAATCCATGCAAAACACGTGATTAAGCTTGAAACCAATACTATGTAGAAGGTATATATTCAAATCCAAGCGAAACACACGATTTAGCTTCAAATCAATGCGATGTAGGAGGTTTAGCTTCAAATCCATGCGAAACAAATGATTTAGCTTCAAACACTTGGGATATAAGTGATATAGCTGCAAATGCAGACGAATCAAACGGGGTAGGTTCAAAATCCATACGATACATATCATTTAGCTTCAAATCAATACGAAGTAGAAGGCTTAGCTTCAAATCCATGCGAAACAAATGATTTAGCTTCAGATACTTGCGATATAAGTGATATAGCTTCAGATGCTGACGAATCAAGCGAGTTAGCTTCAAAATCCATGCGATACACAACATTTAGCTTCAAATAGATCCGAAGTATAAGCCTTAGCTTCTAATCCATGCGAAACACATGATTTAGGTTCAGGTACTTGCGATATAAGTGATATAGCTTCAAATGCAGGAGAAACAAACGAGTTAGCTTCAAATCAGTGCGAAACAAATGGTGTAGATTCAGATACTTGTCATAAATATGATTTAGCTTCAACTGCATGCGAAACAAGCGAGCTAACTTCAAATCCATGCGAAACACATGTTTTAGCTTCAAATCAATGCGAATTAGAAGTCTTAGCCACAGATCCATGCGGAACAAATGATTTAGCTTCAAGTACTTGCGATATAAGTGATATAGCTACAAATGCAGGCGAAACAAACGAGTTAGCTTCAAATCCGAGCGAAACACAAGATTTAGCTTCAAATCAATGCGATGTAGATGGTATAGCATCAAATCCAAGCGAGACACATGATTTAGCTTCAAATCAATGCGATGTAGAAGGTTTAGCTTCAAATCCATGCGAAACAAATGATTTAGCTTCAAACACTTGGGATATAAGTGATATAGCTGCAAATGCAGACGAATCAAACGGGGTAGGTTCAAAATCCATTCGATACATATCATTTAGCTTCAAATCGATACGAAGTAGAAGGCTTAGCTTCAAATCGATGCGAAACAAATGATTTAGGTTCAGATACTTGCGTTATAAGTGATATAGCTTCAAATGCAGGGGAAACAAACGAGTTAGCTTCAAATCCATGCAAAACACGTGATTAAGCTTGAAACCAATACTATGTAGTAGGTATACATTCAAATCCAAGCGAAACACATGATTTATGTTTAGATACTTGCGATATAAGCGAGATAGCTTCAAATGCAGG
Source organism: Megalopta genalis (assembly GCF_051020955.1). Lineage (NCBI taxonomy): Eukaryota > Metazoa > Arthropoda > Insecta > Hymenoptera > Halictidae > Megalopta > Megalopta genalis. The sequence goes on from NW_027476297.1 coordinate 224,490, forward strand.
ACAAACAAACGAGTTAGCTTCAAATCCATGCGAAAAAGATGATTTAGCTTCAAATCAATGCGATGTAGAAGGTTTAGCTTCAAATCCAAGCGAAACACATGATTTAGCTTCAAACACTTGGGGTATAAGTAATATAGCTGCAAATGCAGACGAATCAAACGGGGTAGGTTCAAAATCCATGCGATACATATCATTTAGCTTCAAATCGATACGATGTAGAAGGATTAGCTTCAAATCCATGCGAAACAAATGATTGAGCATCAGATACTTGCGTTATAAGTGATATAGCTTCAAATGCAGGGGAAACAAACGAGTTAACTTCAAATCCATGCAAAACAAGTGATTAAGCTTGAAACCAATACTATGTAGAAGGTATACATTCAAATCCAAGCGAAACACATGATTTAGCTTCAAATCAATGCGATGTAGAAGGTTTAGCTTCAAATCCATGCGAAACAAATGATTTAGTTTCAAACAGTTTGGATATAAGTGATATAGCTGCAAATGCAGACGAATCAAACGGGGTAGGTTCAAAATCCATGCGATACATATCATTTAGCTTCAAATCGATACGAAGTAGCAGGCTTAGCTTCAAATCCATGCGAAACAAATGATTTAGCTTCAGATACTTGCGATATAAGTGATATAGATTCAAATGCTGACGAATCAATCGAGTTACCTACAAAATCCATGCGATACACAACATTTAGCTTCAAATAGATCCGAAGTATAAGCCTTAGCTTCTAATCCATGCGAAACACATGTTTTAGCTTCAAATCAATGCGAATTAGAAGTCTTAGCTACAGATCCTTGCGGAACAAATGATTTAGCTTCAAGTACTTGCGATATAAGTGATATAGCTACAAATGCAGGCGAAACAAACGAGTTAGCTTCAAATCCAAGCGAAACACATGAATTAGCTTCAAATCAATGCGATGTAGAAGGTTTAGCCTCAAATCCAAGCGAAACACATGATTTAGCTTCAAATCAATGCAATGTAGAAGGTTTAGCTTCAAATCCAAGCGAAACACATGATTTAGCTGCAAATCAATGCGATGTTGAAGGTTTAGCTTCAAATCCATGCGAAACAAATGATTTAACTCCAAACACTTGGGGTATAAGTAATATATCTGCATATGCAGACGAATCAAACGGGGTAGGTTCAAAATCCATGCGATACATATCATTTAGCTTCAAATCGATACGTAGTAGAAGGCTTAGCTTCAAATCCATGCGAAACACATGATTTAGCTGCAAATCAATGCGATGTAGAAGGTTTAGCTTCAAATCCATGCGAAACAAATAATTTACCTCCAAACACTTGGGATATGTGTGATATAGCTTCAAATGCACGCGGAACAAACGAGTTAGCTTCAAATCCATGCGAAACACATGATTTAGCTGCAAATCAATGCGATGTAGAAGGTTTAGCTTCAAATCCATGCGAAACAAATGATTGAGCATCAGATTCTTGCGTTATAAGTGATATAGCTTCAAATGCAGGCGAAACTAACGAGTTAGATTCAAATCCTTGCGAAACACATGATTTAGCTGCAAATCAATGCGATGTTGAAGGTTTAGCTTCAAATCCATCCGAAACAAATGATTTATGTTTTGATACTTGCGATATAAGCGAGATAGCTTCAAATGCAGGACAAACAAACGAGTTAGCTTCAAATCCATGCGAAAAAGATGATTTAGCTTCAAATCAATGCGATGTAGAAGGTTTAGCTTCAAATCCAAGCGAAACACATGATTTAGCTTCAAACGCTTGGGGTATAAGTAATATAGCTGCAAATGCAGACGAATCAAACGGGGTAGGTTCAAAATCCATGCGATACATATCATTTAGCTTCAAATCGATACGAAGTAGAAGGCTTAGCTTCAAATCCATGCGAAACAAATGATTGAGCATCAGATACTTGCGTTATAAGTGATATAGCTTCAAATGCAGGGGAAACAAACGAGTTAGCTTCAAATCCATGCAAAACACGTGATTAAGCTTGAAACCAATACTATGTAGAAGGTATACCTTCAAATCCAAGCGAAACACATGATTTAGCTTCAAATCAATGCGATGTAGAAGGTTTAGCTTCAAATCCATGCGAAACAAATGATTTAGCTTCAAACACTTGGGATATAAGTGATATAGCTGCAAATGCAGACGAATCAAACGGGGTAGGTTCAAAATCCATGCGATACATATCATTTAGCTTCAAATCGATACGAAGTAGAAGGCTTAGATTCAAATCCATGCGAAACAAATGATTGAGCATCAGATGCTTGCGTTGTAAGTGATATAGCTTCAAATGCAGGTTAAACAAACGAGTTAGCTTCAAATCCAAGCGAAACACATGATTTAGCTTCAAATCAATGCGATGTAGATGGTTTAGCATCAAATCCAAGCGAGACACATGATTTAGCTTCAAATCAATGCAATGTAGAAGGTTTAGCTTCAAATCCAGGCGAAACAAATGATTTACCTCCAAACACTTGGGATATGAGTGATATAGCTTCAAATGCAAGCGGAACAAACGAGTTAGCTTCAAATTCATGCGAAACACATGATTTAGCTGCAAATCAATGCGATGTAGAAGGTTTAGCTTCAAATCCATGCGAAACAAATGATTGAGCATCAGATTCTTGCGTTATAAGTGATATAGCTTCAAATGCAGACGAATCAAACGGGGTAGGTTCAAAATCCATGCGATACATATCATTTAGCTTCAAATCGATACGAAGTAGAAGGATTAGATTCAAATCCATGCGAAACAAATGATTGAGCATCAGATACTTGCGTTGTAAGTGATATAGCTTCAAATGCAGGTTAAACAAACGAGTTAGCTTCAAATCCAAGCGAAACACATGATTTAGCTTCAAATCAATGCGATGTAGATGGTTTAGCATCAAATCCAAGCGAGACACATGATTTAGCTTCAAATCAATGCAATGTAGAAGGTTTAGCTTCAAATCCAGGCGAAACAAATGATTTACCTCCAAACACTTGGGATATGAGTGATATAGCTTCAAATGCAAGCGGAACAAACGAGTTAGCTTCAAATCCATGCGAAACACATGATTTAGCTGCAAATCAATGCGATGTAGAAGGTTTAGCTTCAAATCCATGCGAAACAAATGATTGAGCATCAGATTCTTGCGTTATAAGTGATACAGCTTCAAATGCAGACGAAACAAACGAGTTAGCTTCAAATCCAAGCGAAACACATGATTTAGCTGCAAATCAATGCGATGTTGAAGGTTTAGCTTCAAATCCATGCGAAACAAATGATTTAGCTTCAAACACTTGGGATATAAGTGATATAGCTGCAAATGCAGACGAATCAAACGGGGTAGGTTCAAAATCCATGCGATACATATCATTTAGCTTCAAATCGATACGAAGTAGAAGGATTAGCTTCAAATCCATGCGAAACAAATGATTGAGCATCAGATACTTGCGTTATAAGTGATATAGCTTCAAATGCAGGGGAAACAAACGAGTTAGCTTCAAATCCATGCAAAACACGTGATTAAGCTTGAAACCAATACTATGTAGAAGGTATACATTCAAATCCAAGCGAAACACATGATTTAGCTTCAAATCAATGCGATGTAGAAGGTTTAGCTTCAAATCCATGCGAAACAAATGATTTAGCTTCAAACACTTGGGATATAAGTGATATAGGTGCAAATGCAGACGAATCAAACGGGGTAGGTTCAAAATCCATTCGATACATATCATTTAGCTTCAAATCGATACGAAGTAGAAGGCTTAGCTTCAAATCGATGCGAAACAAATGATTTAGGTTCAGATACTTGCGATATATTGATATAGCCTCAAATGCAGGGGAAACAAACGAGTTAGCTTCAAATCCATGCAAAACACATGATTAAGCTTGAAACCAATACTATGTAGAAGATATACCTTCAAAACCAAGCGAAACACATGATTTAGCTTCAAATCAATGCGATGTAGGAGGTTTAGCTTCAAATCCAAGCGAAACACATGATTTAGCTTCAAACACTTGGGGTATAAGTAATATAGCTGCAAATGCAGACGAATCAAACGGGGTAGGTTCAAAATCCATGCGATACATATCATTTAGCTTCAAATCGATACGAAGTAGAAGATTTAGCTTCAAATCCATGCGAAACAAATGATTTAGGTTCAGATACTTGCGATATATTGATATAGCCTCAAATGCAGGCGAAACTAACGAGTTAGATTCAAATCCTTGCGAAACACATGATTTAGCTGCATATCAATGCGATGTTGAAGGTTTAGCATCAAATCCATCCGAAACAAATGATTTATGTTTAGATACTTGCGATATAAGCGAGATACCTTCAAATGCAGGACAAACAAACGAGTTAGCATCAAATCCATGCGAAAAAGATGATTTAGCTTCAAATCAATGCGATGTAGAAGGTTTAGCTTCAAATCCATGCGAAACAAATGATTTATCTTCAAACACTTGGGATATAAGTGATATAGCTGCAAATGCAGACGAATCAAACGGGGTAGGTTCAAAATCCATGCGATACATATCATTTAGTTTCAAATCGATACGAAGTAGAAGGCTTAGCTTCAAATCCATGCGAAACAAATGATTTAGGTTCAGATACTTGCGATATATTGATATAGCTTCAAATGCAGGCGAAACTAACGATTTAGATTTAAATCCATGCGAAACACATGATTTAGCTGCAAATCAATGCGATGTAGAAGGTTTAGCTTCAAATCCATGCGAAACAAATGATTGAGCATCAGATACTTGCGTTATAAGTGATATAGCTTCAAATGCAGGGGAAACAAACGAGTTAGCTTCAAATCCAAGCGAAACACATGATTTAGCTTCAAATCAATGCGATGTAGAAGGTTTAGCCTCAAATCCAAGCGAAACACATGATTTAGCTTCAAATCAATGCAATATAGAAGGTTTAGCTTCAAATCCAAGCGAAACACATGATTTAGCTTCAAATCAATGCGATGTAGTAGGTTTAGATTCAAATCCATGCGACACAACTGATTTAGCATCAGATACATGCGATATAAGCGAGATAGCTTCAAATGCAGGACAAACAAACGAGTTAGCTTCAAATCCATGCGAAAAAGATGATTTAGCTTCAAATAAATGCGATGTAGAAGGTTTAGCTTCAAATCCAAGCGAAACACATGATTTAGCTTCAAACACTTGTGGTATAAGTAATATAGCTGCAAATGCAGACGAATCAAACGGGGTAGGTTCAAAATCCATGCGATACATATCATTTAGCTTCAAATCGATACGAAGTAGAAGGCTTAGCTTCAAATCCATGCGAAACAAATGATTGAGCATCAGATACTTGCGTTGTAAGTGATATAGCTTCAAATGCAGGGGAAACAAACGAGTTAGCTTCAAATCCATGCAAAACACACGATTAAGCTTGAAACCAATACTATGTAGAAGGTATACCTTCAAATCCAAGCGAAGCACATGATTTAGCTTCAAATCAATGCGATGTAGAAGGTTTAGCTTCAAATCCATGCGAAACAAATGATTTAGCTTCAAACACTTGGGATATATGTGATATAGCTGCAAATGCAGACGAATCAAACGAGGTAGGTTCAAAATCCATGCGATACATATCACTTAGCTTCAAATCGATACGAAGTAGAAGGCTTAGCTTCAAATCCATGCGAAACAAATGATTTAGCTTCAGATACTTGCGATATAAGTGATATAGATTCAAATGCTGACGAATCAATCGAGTTAGCTTCAAAATCCATACGATACACAACATTTAGCTTCAAATAGATCCGAAGTATAAGCCTTAGCTTCTAATCCATGCGAAACACATGTTTTAGCTTCAAATCAATGCGAATTAGAAGTCTTAGCTACAGATCCATGCGGAACAAATGATTTAGCTTCAAGTACTTGCGATATAAGTGATATAGCTACAAATGCAGGCGAAACAAACGAGTTAGCTTCAAATCCGAGCGAAACACATGATTTAGCTTCAAATCAATGCGATGTAGATGGTATAGCATAAAATCGAAGCGAGACACATGATTTAGCTTCAAATCAATGCGATGTAGAAGGTTTAGCTTTAAATCCATGCGAAACAAATGATTTACCTCCAAACACTTGGGATATGAGTGATATAGCTTCAAATGCACGCGGAACAAACGAGTTAGCTTCAAATCCATGCGAAACACATGATTTAGCTGCAAATCAATGCGATGTAGAAGGTTTAGCTTCAAATCCATGCGAAACAAATAATTTACCTCCAAACACTTGGGATATGTGTGATATAGCTTCAAATGCACGCGGAACAAACGAGTTAGCTTCAAATCCATGCGAAAGACATGATTTAGCTGCAAATCAATGCGATGTAGAAGGTTTAGCTTCAAATCCATGCGAAACAAATGATTGAGCATCAGATTCTTGCGTTATAAGTGATATAGCTTCAAATGCAGGCGAAACTAACGAGTTAGATTCAAATCCTTGCGAAACACATGATTTAGCTGCAAATCAATGCGATGTTGAAGGTTTAGCTTCAAATCCATCCGAAACAAATGATTTATGTTTTGATACTTGCGATATAAGCGAGATAGCTTCAAATGCAGGGGAAACAAACGAGTTAGCTTCAAATCCATGCAAAACACGTGATTAAGCTTGAAACCAATACTATGTAGAAGGTATACCTTCAAATCCAAGCGAAACACATGATTTAGCTTCAAATCAATGCGATGTAGAAGGTTTAGCTTCAAATCCATGCGAAACAAATGATTTAGCTTCAGATACTTGCGATACAAGTGATATAGCTTCAAATGCAGACGGAAAAAACCAGTTAGTTTTAATCCATGCGATACATATCATTTAGCTTCAAATCGATACGAAGTAGAAGGCTTAGCTTCAAATCCATGCGAAACGAATGACTGAGCATCAGATACTTGCGTTATAAGTGATATAGCTTCAAATGCAGGGGAAACAAACGAGTTAGCTTCAAATCCATGCAAAACACATGATTAAGCTTGAAACCAATACTATGTAGAAGGTATACCTTCAAAACCAAGCGAAACACATGATTTAGCTTCAAATCAATCCGATGTAGGAGGTTTAACTTCAAATCCAAGCGAAACACATGATTTAGCTTCAAACACTTGGGGTATAAGTAATATAGCTGCAAATGCAGACGAATCAAACGGGGTAGGTTCAAAATCCATGCGATACATATCATTTAGCTTCAAATCGATACGAAGTAGAAGATTTAGCTTCAAATCCATGCGAAACAAATGATTTAGCTTCAGATACTTGCGATATAAGTGATATAGCTTCAAATGCTGACGAATCAATCGAGTTAGCTTCAAAATCCATGCGATACACAACATTTAGCTTCAAATAGATCCGAAGTATAATCCTTAGCTTCTAATCCATGCGAAACACATGATTTAGGTTCAGGTACTTGCGATATAAGTGATGTAGCTTCAAATGCAGGAGAAACAAACGAGTTTGCTTCAAATCCATGAGAAACACATGATTTGGGCTTCAAATCAATACGATGTAGAAGGTTTAGCATCAAATCCATGCAAAACACATGATTTAGCTTCAAATCAATGCGATGTAGAAGGTTTAGCTTCAAATTCATGCGCAACAAATGATTTAGCTTCAGATACTTGCGATATAAGTGATATAGCATCAAATGCAGGCGAAACGAACGAGTTAGCTTCAAATCCATGCGAAACACATGATTTAGCTGCAAATCAATGCGACACAAATGACTTAGCATCAGATACATGCGATATATGTGATATAGCTTCAAATGCAGGAGAAACAAAGGAGTTAGGTTCAAATCCATGCAAAACACATGATTAAGCTACAAATCGATGCGAAGTAGAAGGCTTGGCTTCAAATCCATGCGAAACCAATGATTTAGCTTCAGATATTTGCGATATAAGTGATATAGCTTCAAATGCAGGGAAATAAACGAGTTAGCCTGAAAACCTTGCAAAACACATGATTAAGCCTCAAATCAATGCTGTGTGGAAGGTTTAGATTCAAGTCCACGCGAAACAAATGATGTAGCTTCAAACACTTGGGATATAAGTGATATAGATTCAATTGCAGACGAAACAAACGAGTTAGCTTCAAATCCATGCGAAACACATGAATTAGCTTCAAATCAATGGGAAGTAGAAGCCTTAGCTTCAAATACATGCGGAACAAATGATTTAGATTCAAACGCTTGGGTTATAAGTGATATAGCTTCATTTGCAGACGCAACAAACGAGCTAGCTTCAACTCCATGCAAATCGGATGATTTATATTAAAAATCATGCGAAACACATCGATTAGCTTCAAATTCGTGCGAAACAAATGAATTAGCCTCAAATCCATGCGAAATACATGTTTTAGACTTAAATCAATGCGATGTGGCAGGTTTAGCTTCAAATCCAAGCGACAAACATGATTTAGCATCATATACTTGCGATATAAGTGATACAGCTTCAAATGCAGGGGAAACAAAGGAGATAGCTTCAAATCCATGCGAAACACATGATTAGGCTTCAGATGAATGCGATGTAGAAGGTTTAGCTTCAAGTCCATGCGAAACAAATCAATTAGTTTCAAACACATGGGATATAAGTGATATAGCTTCAAATGCAGATGATTCAAACGAGTTAGCTTCAAAACCATGCGGAACACATGATTTAGCTGCAAATCAATGCAATGTAGAAGGTATAGCTTCAAATCGAAGCGAAACGAATGATTTAGCATCAGATACTTGCGATATAAGTGAAATAGCTTCAAATGCAGGGGAAACAGACTAGTTAGCATCAAATCAATGCAAAACACATGATTTAGCAGCAAATCAATGTGATCTAGAAGGTTTAGCTTCAAATCCATGCGAAACCAATGATTTAGCTTGAGATACTTGCGATATAAGTGACATAGCTTCAAAAACAGACGAAACAAACGAGTTAGATTCAAATCCATGCGAAACACCCGATTTAGCAGCAAATCAATGCGAGGTAGAAGGCTTAGCTGCGAATCCATGCGACACAAATGATTTAGCTTTAGATACTTGCGATATATGTGATATAGCTTCAATTGTAGGGGAAACAAACGAGTTAGCTTCATTTCCATGCGAAACACATGATTTAGCTTCAAATCAATGCGATGTAGAAGGATTAGCTTCAAATCCATGCGAAGCAAATGATTGAGCTTCAAACACTTGGGATAAATGTGATATAGCTTCAAATGGAGACGAAACAATCGAGTTAGCTTCAATTCCATGCGAAGCACATGATTTAGCATTAAATCAATGCGATCTAGAAGGTTTAGCTTGAAATCCATGCGAAACAAATGATTTATCTCCAAACACTTGGGATATAAGTGATATATCTTCAAATGCAGACGAAACAAACGAGTTAGCTTCCAATCCAAGGGAATCATATGATTTAGCTTCAAATCCGTGCGAAACACATGATTTAGCTGCAAATCAATGCGATGTAGAAAGTTAAGCTTCAAATCCTTGCGACACAAATGATTTAGCTTCAGATACTTGCGATAGAAGTGATATAGCTTCAAATGCAGACGGAAAAAACCAGTTAGCTTCAATTCCATGCGAAACACATGATCTAGCAGCAATTCAATGCGATGTAGAATGTTTAACTTCAAATCAATTCGAAGTAGAAGGATTAGCTTCAAATCCATGTGAAGCAAATGATTGAGTTCAAACACGTGGGATATATGTGATATAGCTTCAAATGCAGACGAAACAAACGAGTTAGATTCAAATCCATGCGAAACACATGATTTAGCTGCAAATCAATGCTATGTAGAAGATTTAGCTTCAAATCCATGAGACACAAATGATTTAGCTTCAGATACTTGCAATATAAGTGACAGAGCTTCAAATGCAGACGAAGCAAACGAGTTAGCTTCAAATCCATGCGAAACACATGATTTAGCAGCAAATCAATACGATGTAGAAGGTTTAGCTTCAAATCCATGCGAAACCAATGATTCTCCTTCAGATACTTTCGATATAAGTGGCATAGCTTCAAATGCAGGCGAAACAAACGAGTTAGCTTCTAATCCATGCGAAACACGTGATTTAGCTTCAAATCAATGCGATGTAGAAGGTTTAGCTTCAAATCCATGCGAAATAAATGATTTAGCTTCAAACACTTGGGATATAAGTGGCATAGCTTCAAATGCAGGCGAAACAAACGAGTTAGCTTCTAATCCATGCGAACCACATGATTTAGCTTCAAATCAATGCGATGTAGAAGGTTTAGCTTCAAAACCATGCGAAATAAATGATTTAGCTTCAAACACTTGGGATATAAGTGATATAGCTTCAAATGCAGACGAAGCAATCGAGTTAGCTTCAAATCCATGCGAAACAAATGATTTAGCTTCAAATACATGTGATATACATGATTTCGCTTCAACTGCATGCGAAAAAAATGAGTTAGCTTCAAATACTTGTGATATACATGATTTAGCTTCAATTGCACGTGAAACAAACGTGTTAGCTTCAAATCAATGCGAAACACATGAAGTAGAAGGCTTATCTTCGAATCCATGCAAAACAAACGGTTTAGCTTCAAATACTTATGATATACATGATTTAGCTTCACCTGCATGAGAAACAAACGAATTAGTTTCAAATTCAAACGAAACACATGATTTAGCTTCAAATCAATGCCAAGAAGAAGGCTTAGTTTCAAATCCATGCGGCACGAATAGTTTAGATTCAAATACTTGTTTTATATATGATTCAGCTTCAACTGCATGCGAAACAAACGAGTTAGATTCAACGCCAAGCGATAGACATGATTTAGGTTCAAAACAATGCGAAGTAGACGGCTTAACTTCTAATCCATGCCAATCAAATGGTTTCGCTTCAAAATACTTGTTTTATACAAGATTTAGCTTCAACTGCATATGAAAAAACGAGTTAGCTTCAAATCCTTGCGAAACACATGATTTAGCTTCAAAACACTGCGAAGTAGAAGGCTTAACAGCGACTCCTTGCGAAACAAATGGTTTAGCTTCAACTACATGTGATATACATGATTTCGCTTCAAATCCATGCGAAACATATGATTTACGTTCATATACTTCCGATATAACTGATATAGCTTCAAATGCAGGAGAAACAAACGAGTTAGCTCCAAATCCATGCGATGCACGAGATTCAGCTGCAAATCAATGCGATGTAGATGGTTTAGCTGCAAATCCATGCGAAACACATGATTTAGCTTCAAATCATTGCGATGTAGAAGGATTAGCTTCTAATCCATGCGAAATAAACGAATGAGCATCAAACACTACGGATATAAGTGATCTAGCTTCAAATGCAGACGAAATAACCGAGTTAGCTTCAAAATCCGTGCGATACACATCATTTAGCTTCAAATCGATGCGAAGTAGAATGGCTTAGCTTCAAATCCATGCGAAACAAATGATTTAGGTTCAGATACTTGCGATATAAGTGATATAGCTTCAAATGCAGGCGAAACAAACGTGTTAGCTTCAAATCCATGCAAAACACATGATTAAGTTTCAAATGCATGCGACGGACAGGATTTAGGTTCAAATTCATGCGAAATACACGGCTTAGATTCAAATTCATGCGAAACACATGATTTAGCCTCAAATCAATGTGATGTAGAAGGTTTAGCTTCAAATCCATGCGAAACACACGAATTGGCTGCAAATCAATGCGATGTAGAAGGTTTAGCTTCAAACCCATGCGATACACAAGATTTATCTTCAAATCAATGCGATGTAGAAGGATTAGGTCCAAATTAATGCGATGCAGAAGGTTTAGTTTCAAATCCATGGGAAACAAATGATTTAGCTTCAGATACATGCGTTATAAGTGATATAGCATCGAATGCAGGCGAAACAAACGTGTTAGCTTCAAATCCATGCAAAACGCATGATTAAGCTTCAAATGCATGCGACGGACAAGAGTTAGGATCAAATTCATGCGAAACACATGGCTTAGCTTCAAATCCATGCGAAACAAATGATTTAGCATCAGATACTCGTGATATAAGTGGTGTAGCTTCAAATGCAGGCGAAACAAACGATTTAGCAACAGATACTTGCGATATGACTGATATAGCTTCAAATGCAGGGGAAACAAAGGAGTTAGCATCAAGTCCATGCAAAACACATGATATAGCTTCAAATCAATGCGATGTAGAAGGTTACCTTCAAATCCAAGCGAAACACACGATTTAGATTCAAATCAATGCGATATAGAAAGTTTAGCTTCAAATCCATGCGAAACAAATGATTTATCTTCAAACACTTGGTATATAAGTGATATATCTTCAAATGCAGACGAAACAAACGAGTTAGCTTCCTATCCAAGCGAATCATATGATTTAGAAACAAATCAATGCGATGTAGAAAGTTTAGCTTCAAATCCATGCGAAGCAAATGATTGAGTTCAAACACGTGGGATATATGTGATATAGCTTCAAATGCAGACGAAACAAACGAGTTAGATTCAAATCCATGCGAAACACATGATTTAGCTGCAAATCAATGCTATGTAGAAGATTTAGCTTCAAATCCATGAGACACAAATGATTTAGCTTCAGATACTTGCAATATAAGTGACAGAGCTTCAAATGCAGACGAAGCAAACGAGTTAGCTTCAAATCCATGCGAAACACATGATTTAGCAGCAAATCAATACGATGTAGAAGGTTTAGCTTCAAATCCATGCGAAACCAATGATTCTCCTTCAGATACTTTCGATATAAGTGGCATAGCTTCAAATGCAGGCGAAACAAACGAGTTAGCTTCTAATCCATGCGAAACACGTGATTTAGCTTCAAATCAATGCGATGTAGAAGGTTTAGCTTCAAATCCATGCGAAATAAATGATTTAGCTTCAAACACTTGGGATATAAGTGGCATAGCTTCAAATGCAGGCGAAACAAACGAGTTAGCTTCTAATCCATGCGAACCACATGATTTAGCTTCAAATCAATGCGATGTAGAAGGTTTAGCTTCAAATCCATGCGAAATAAATGATTTAGCTTCAAACACTTGGGATATAAGTGATATAGCTTCAAATGCAGACGAAGCAATCGAGTTAGCTTCAAATCCATGCGAAACAAATGATTTAGCTTCAAATACATGTGATATACATGATTTCGCTTCAACTGCATGCGAAACAAATGAGTTAGCTTCAAATACTTGTGATATACATGATTTAGCTTCAATTGCACGTGAAACAAACGTGTTAGCTTCAAATCAATGCGAAACACATGAAGTAGAAGGCTTATCTTCGAATCCATGCAAAACAAACGGTTTAGCTTCAAATACTTATGATATACATGATTTAGCTTCACCTGCATGAGAAACAAACGAATTAGTTTCAAATTCGAACGAAACACATGATTTAGCTTCAAATCAATGCCAAGAAGAAGGCTTAGTTTCAAATCCATGCGGCACGAATAGTTTAGATTCAAATACTTGTTTTATATATGATTCAGCTTCAACTGCATGCGAAACAAACGAGTTAGATTCAACGCCAAGCGATAGACATGATTTAGGTTCAAAACAATGCGAAGTAGACGGCTTAACTTCTAATCCATGCCAGTCAAATGGTTTCGCTTCAAAATACTTGTTTTATACAAGATTTAGCTTCAACTGCATATGAAAAAACGAGTTAGCTTCAAATCCTTGCGAAACACATGATTTAGCTTCAAAACACTGCGAAGTAGAAGGCTTAACAGCGACTCCTTGCGAAACAAATGGTTTAGCTTCAACTACATGTGATATACATGATTTCGCTTCAAATCCATGCGAAACATATGATTTACGTTCATATACTTCCGATATAACTGATATAGCTTCAAATGCAGGAGAAACAAACGAGTTAGCTCCAAATCCATGCGATGCACGAGATTCAGCTGCAAATCAATGCGATGTAGATGGTTTAGCTGCAAATCCATGCGAAACACATGATTTAGCTTCAAATCATTGCGATGTAGAAGGATTAGCTTCTAATCCATGCGAAATAAACGAATGAGCATCAAACACTACGGATATAAGTGATCTAGCTTCAAATGCAGACGAAATAACCGAGTTAGCTTCAAAATCCGTGCGATACACATCATTTAGCTTCAAATCGATGCGAAGTAGAAGGGCTTAGCTTCAAATCCATGCGAAACAAATGATTTAGGTTCAGATACTTGCGATATAAGTGATATAGCTTCAAATGCAGGCGAAACAAACGTGTTAGCTTCAAATCCATGCAAAACACATGATTAAGTTTCAAATGCATGCGACGGACAGGATTTAGGTTCAAATTCATGCGAAATACACGGCTTAGATTCAAATTCATGCGAAACACATGATTTAGCCTCAAATCAATGTGATGTAGAAGGTTTAGCTTCAAATCCATGCGAAACACACGAATTGGCTGCAAATCAATGCGATGTAGAAGGTTTAGCTTCAAACCCATGCGATACACAAGATTTATCTTCAAATCAATGCGATGTAGAAGGATTAGGTCCAAATTAATGCGATGCAGAAGGTTTAGTTTCAAATCCATGGGAAACAAATGATTTAGCTTCAGATACATGCGTTATAAGTGATATAGCATCGAATGCAGGCGAAACAAACGTATTAGCTTCAAATCCATGCAAAACGCATGATTAAGCTTCAAATGCATGCGACGGACAAGAGTTAGGATCAAATTCATGCGAAACACATGGCTTAGCTTCAAATCCATGCGAAACAAATGATTTAGCATCAGATACTCGTGATATAAGTGGTGTAGCTTCAAATGCAGGCGAAACAAACGATTTAGCAACAGATACTTGCGATATGACTGATATAGCTTCAAATGCAGGGGAAACAAAGGAGTTAGCATCAAGTCCATGCAAAACACATGATATAGCTTCAAATCAATGCGATGTAGAAGGTTACCTTCAAATCCAAGCGAAACACACGATTTAGATTCAAATCAATGCGATGTAGAAGGTTTAGCTTCAAATCCATGCGAAACAAATGATTTAGCTTCAAACACTTAGGATATAAGTGATATAGCATCAAATGCAGGCGTAACGAACGAGTTGGCTTCAAATTCATGCGAAACACATGATTTAGCTGCAAATCAATGCGATGTAGAAAGCTTAGCTTCAAATCCATGCGAAGCAAACGATTTAGCAGCAGATACTTGCGATATGACTGATATGGCTTCAAATGCAGGGGAAACAAAGGAGTTAGCATCAAATCCATGCAAAACACATGATTTAGCTTCAAATCAATGCGATGTAGAAGGTTAGCTTCAAATCCAAGCGAAACACATGATTTAGATTCAAATTTATGCGGTGTAGAAGATTTAGCTTCAAATCCATGCGAAAACAATGATTTTGCTTCAGATACTTGCGATATAAGTGGCATAGCTTCAAATGCAGACGAAACAAACGAGTTAGCTGCAATTCCAAGCGAAACACATGATTTAGCAGCAAATCAATCCGATGTAGAAGGTTTAACTTCTAATCCATGCGAAACCAATGATTTAGCTTCAGATACTTGCGATATATGTGATATAGCTTCAAATGCAGACGAATCAGACGAGTTAGCTTCAAATCCATGCGATGTAGAAGGTTTAGCTTCAAATCTACGCGAACCACATGATTTAGCTTCAAATCAATACGATGTAGAAGGTTATATGCCAAACATTTGGCATATAAGTGATATAGCTTCAAATGCAGACGAATCAAACGAGTTAGGTTCAAAATCCATGCGACCCAAATGTTTTAGCTTCAAATACTTGCAATATAAATGATATAGATTCAAATGCAGGCGAAACCAACGAGTTAGCTTCAAATCCATGCGAAACACATGATTTAGCTGCAACTCAATGCAATGTAGAAGGTTTAGCTTCAAAACCATGCGAAACAAATTATTTAGCATCAGGTACTTGCGATGTAGTAGGATTAGCTTCAAATCCATGCTAAACATATGATTTAGCTTCAGATACTTGCGATATAAATGATATAGATTGAAATGCAGGAGAAACAAACGAGTTAGCTTCATGTCCAAGCCAAACACATGATTTAGCTGCAAATCAATGCGATGTAGAAGGTTTAGCTTCAAATCCATGCGAAACAAATGCTTTAGGTTCAGATACTTGCGATATAAGTGATATAGCTTCAAATGCAGGCGAAACAAACGTGTTAGCTTCAAATCCATGCAAAACACATGATTAAGTTTCAAATGCATGCGACGGACAAGATTTAGGTTCAAATTCATGCGAAACACACGGCTTAGATTCAAATTCATGCGAAACACATGGTTTAGCTTCATATCCATGCGAAACAAATGATTTAGCATCAGATACTTGTGATATAAGTGGTGTAGCTTCAAATGCAGGCGAAACAAACAAGTTAGCTTCAAATCCATGCGAAACAAATGATTTAGCTTCAGATACTAGCGACATAAGTGATATAGCTTCAAATGCAGGCGACACTAACGAGTTAGCTTCAAATCCATGCGAAACACTTGATTTAGCTGCAAATCAATGCGATGTAGAAGGTTTAGACTCAAATCCATGCGAAACAAATGATTTAGCATCAGATTCTTGCGATATAACACATATAGCTTCAAATGCGGAAGGCACAAACGAGTTAGCTTCTTATCCAAGCGAAACACATGATATAGCTTCAAATCAATGCGATTTAGAAGGTTTAGCTTCAAATCCATGCGGCACAAATGATTTAGCTTCAAATCCATGAGAAACACATGATTTAGCTTCAAATCCATGCGAAACACTTGATTTAGCTGCAAATCAATGCGATGTAGAAGGTTTAGACTCAAATCCATGCGAAACAAATGATTTAGCTTCAAATCAATGCGATGTAGAAGGTTTAGCTTCAAATTCATGCGCAACAAATGATTTAGCTTCAGATACTTGCGATATAAGTGATATAGCATCAAATGCAGGCGAAACGAACGAGTTAGCTTCAAATCCATGCGAAACACATGATCTAGATTCAAATCAATGCGATGTAGAAGGTTTAGCTACAAATCCATGCGACACAAGTGATTTAGCTTCAAATAATTGCGATATAATTGATATAGCTTCAACTGCATGCGAAACAAACGAGTTAGTTTCAAATCCATGCGAAACACATGATTTAGCTTCAAATCAATCCGAAGTAGAAGGCTTAGCATCAAATCCATGCGAAGCAAATGGTTCAGCTTCAAATATTTGTGATATATATGATTTAGCTTCAACTGCATGCGAAACAATCGAGTTAGCATCAAATCCACGCGAATCACATGATTTAGCTTCAAATTAATGCGAAGTAGAAGGCTTAGCATCAAGTCCAAACGAATCAAATGGTTTAGCTTCACTTAATAGATAGGTATTGTATACATGTATACAATACTAGTATACATGTATATCGCAAGTATTGTAACTAATTCATCGATTTGAAGCTAACTCGTTTGTTTCCCCTGCATTTGAAGCTATATTACTAATATCGCACTTATCTGAATCTAAGTCATGTGGTTCGTTTGGATTTGAAGCTTACCCTCCACCTTCGCAATTGATTTGAATCTAAATCATCTGTTTCGTATGGAGTTGAAGCTAGCTCGTTTGTTTCGTCTGCATTTGAAGATAAATAACATACATCGCAAGTATCTGAAGCTAAATCATTTGTTTCGCATGGATTTGAAGCTAAATCATGTGATTCGCTTGGATTGGAAGCTAAGTCGTTTATTTCGTCTGCATTTGAAGGTCTATCACTTATATCGCAAGTATCCGAAGCTAAATCATTTGTGTCTCATGGATTTGAAGCTAAACCTTCTACATCGCATAGATTTGAAGCTAAATCATGTGTTTCGCATGGATTTGTAGCTAGCTCGTTCGTTTAGCCTGCATTTGATGCTATATCACTTATATCGTAAGTATCTGAAGCTAAATCATTTGTTTCGCACGGATTTGAAGCTATATCACTTATATCCCAAGTGTTTGAAGCTAAATCATTCGTTTCGCTTGGATTTGAAGCTAACTCGTTTGTTTCGTCTGCACTTGAAGCAATATCACATATATCGCTAGTATCTGAAGCTAAATCATTTTTTTCGCATGGATTTGAAGCTGAGCCTTCTACATCGCATTGATTTGAAGCTTTATCATGCGTGTCGCATGGAGTTGAAGCTAGCTCGTTTGTTTCGTCTGCATTTGAACGTATATCGCTTATAACGCAATTATCTGAAGATAAATCATTTGTTCCGCATGGATTTGAAGCTAAGCCTTCTACTTCGCATTGATTTGAAGCTAAATCATGTGTATCGCATGCATTTTGAAGCTAACTCGTTTGATTCGTCTCCATTTGGAGCTATATCACTTATATCCCGAGTGTTTGATGCTAAATCATTTGTTTCGCATGGATTTGTAGCTAAACCTTCTACATCGCATTGATTTGAAGCTAAATCATGTGTTTCGCTTGGATGTGAAGTTAACTCGTTTGTTTCGTCTGCATTTGAAGCTATATCACATATATCCCAAGTGTTTGAAGCTGAATCATTTGTTTCGCATGAATTTGAAGCTAAACCTTCTACATCGCATTGATTTGAAGCTTAATCATTTGTTTCGCATGGATTTGAAGCTAACTCGTTTGTTTCGTCTGCATTTGGAGGTATATCACTTATATCGCAAGTATCTGAAACTAAATCATATGTGTCGCATGGATTTGAAGCTAAACCTTCTACATCGCATAGATTTGAAGCTAAATCATGTGTTTCGCATGGATTTGCAGCTAACTCGTTCGTTTAGGCTGCATTTGATGCTATATCACTTATATCGTAAGTATCTGAAGCTAAATCATTTGTGTCGCATGGATTTGATGCACAACCTTCTACATCGCATTGATTTGAAGCTAAATCATGTGCTTAGCTTGAATTTGAAACCAAACCTTCTACTTCGCTTCGATTTGCAGCTAATTCATGTGTTTCGCATGGATTTGAAGCTAACTCTTTTGTTTCGTTTGCACTTAAAGCAATATCACGTATATCGCTAGTATCTGAAGCTAAATTATTTGTTTCGCATGGATTTGAAGCTGAGCCTTCTACATCGCATTGATTTGAAGCTTTATCATGCGTGTCGCATGGAGTTGAAGCTAGCTCGTTTGTTTCGTCTGCATTTGAACGTATATCGCTTATAACGCAATTATCTGAAGATAAATCATTTGTTCCGCATGGATTTGAAGCTAAGCCTTCTACTTCGCATTGATTTGCAGCTATATCATGTGTTTCGCATGGATTTGCAGCTAACTCGTTCGTTTCGCCTGCATTTGATGCTATATCACTTATATCGCAAGTATCTGAAGCTAAATCATTTGTTTCGCATGGATTTGAAGCTGAGCCTTCTACATCGCATTGATTTGAAGCTTTATCATGCGTGTCGCATGGAGTTGAAGCTAGCTCGTTTGTTTCGTCTGCATTTGAACGTATATCGCTTATAACGCAATTATCTGAAGATAAATCATTTGTTCCGCATGGATTTGAAGCTAAGCCTTCTACTTCGCATTGATTTGAAGCTAAATCATGTGTATCGCATGCATTTTGAAGCTAACTCGTTTGATTCGTCTCCATTTGAAGCTATATCACTTATATCCCGAGTGTTTGATGCTAAATCATTTGTTTCGCATGAATTTGAAGCTAAACCTTCTACATCGCATTGATTTGAAGCTTAATCATTTGTTTCGCATGGATTTGAAGCTAACTCGTTTGTTTCGTCTGCATTTGGAGGTATATCACTTATATCGCAAGTATCTGAAACTAAATCATATGTTTCGCATGGATTTGAAGCTAAACCTTCAACATCGCTTTGATTTGCAGCTATATCATGTGTTTCGCATGGATTTGCAGCTAACTCGTTCGTTTCGCCTGCATTTGATGCTATATCACTTATATCGCAAGTATCTGAAGCTAAATCATTTGTTTCGCATGGATTTGAAGCTAAACCTTCTACATCGCATGGACTTGAAGCTAACTCGTTTGTTTCGCATACAGCTGAAGCTATATCACACATATCCCAAGTGTTTGCAGCTCTATCATTTGTTTCGCATGGCTTTGAAGCTAAACCATCTAAATCGCATGAATTTTAAGCTAAATCATGTGTTCCGCTTGGATGTGAAGTTAACTCGTTTGTTTCGTCTGCATTTGAAGCTATATCACATATATCCCAAGTGTTTGAAGCTGAATCATTTGTTTCGCATGAATTTGAAGCTAAACCTTCTACATCGCATTGATTTGAAGCTTAATCATTTGTTTCGCATGGATTTGAAGCTAACTCGTTTGTTTCGTCTGCATTTGGAGGTATATCACTTATATCGCAAGTATCTGAAACTAAATCATATGTGTCGCATGGATTTGAAGCTAAACCTTCTACATCGCATAGATTTGAAGCTAAATCATGTGTTTCGCATGGATTTGCAGCTAACTCGTTCGTTTAGGCTGCATTTGATGCTATATCACTTATATCGTAAGTATCTGAAGCTAAATCATTTGTGTCGCATGGATTTGATGCACAACCTTCTACATCGCATTGATTTGAAGCTAAATCATGTGCTTAGCTTGAATTTGAAACCAAACCTTCTACTTCGCTTCGATTTGCAGCTAATTCATGTGTTTCGCATGGATTTGAAGCTAACTCTTTTGTTTCGTTTGCACTTAAAGCAATATCACGTATATCGCTAGTATCTGAAGCTAAATTATTTGTTTCGCATGGATTTGAAGCTAAACCATCAACATCGCTTTGATTTGCAGCGATATCATGTGTTTCGCATGGATTTGCAGCTAACTCGTTCGTTTCGCCTGCATTTGATGCTATATCACTTATATCGCAAGTATCTGAAGCTAAATCATTTGTTTCGAATGGATTTGAAGCCAAACCTTCTATATCGCATTGATTTGATGTTAAATCATGTGTTTTGCATGGATTTGAAGCTAACTCGTTTGTTTCCCTTGCATTTGAAGCTATATCACTTATATCGCAAGTATCTGATGCTAAGTCATTTATTTCGCATGGATTTGAAGCTAACTCGTTTGTTTGGCCTGCAGTTGAATCTATATCACTTATATCGCAAGTATTTGAAGCAAAATCATATGTTCCGCATCGATTTGAAGCTAAGCCTTCTACTTCGAATTGATTTGAAGCTAAATCATTTGTTTCGCTTGGATGTGAAGCTAGCTCGTTTGTTTCGTCTGCATTTGAAGCTATGTCACTTATATCCCAAGTGTGTGAAGCTACATCATTTGTTTCGCTTGGATTTAAAGCTAAGCCTTCTACTTCGCATTGATTTGAAGCTAAATCATGTGTATCGCATGCATTTTGAAGCTAACTCGTTTGATTCGTCTGCATTTGATGCTATATCACTTATATCCCGAGTGTTTGATGCTAAATCATTTGTTTCGCATGGATTTGTATCTAAACCTTCTACATCGCATTGATTTGATGCTAAATCATGTGTTTCGCTTGGATGTGAAGCTAACTCATTTGTTTCGTCTGCATTTGAAGCTATATCACTTATATCCCAAGTGTTTGAAGCTAAATCATTTGTTTCGCATGAATTTGAAGCTAAACCTTCTACATCGCATTGATTTGAAGCTTAATCATGTGTTTCACATGGATTTGAAGCTAATTCGTTTCTATCCCCTGCATTTGAAGCTATATCATTTATATCGCAAGTATCTGATACTAAATCATTTGTTTCGCATGGATTTGAAGCTAAACC
The DNA here is from genome assembly GCF_051020955.1 of Megalopta genalis. Classification (NCBI taxonomy): domain Eukaryota; kingdom Metazoa; phylum Arthropoda; class Insecta; order Hymenoptera; family Halictidae; genus Megalopta; species Megalopta genalis. The sequence goes on from NW_027476297.1 coordinate 246,268, forward strand.
TTCTACATCGCATTGCTTTGCATCTAAATGATGTTTTTTGCAAGGATTTGAACTAACTCGTTTGTTTCGTCTGCATTTGAAGCTATATCACTTATATCGCAAGTGTTTGAAGCTAAATCATTTGTTTCGCATGGATTTGAAGCTAACTCGTTTGTTTCGTCTGCATTTGGAGGTACATCACTTATATCGCAAGTATCTGAAACTAAATCATTTGTTTAGCATGGATTTGAAGCTAAACCTTATACATCGCATGGACTTGAAGCTAACTCGTTTGTTTCGCATGCAGCTGAAACTATATCACCCATATCCCAAGTGTTTGCAGCTCTATCATTTGTTTCGCATGGATTTGAAGCTAAACCATCTAAATAGCATGAATTTTAAGCTAAATCATGTGTTCCGCATGGATTTGAAGCTAACTCGTTTGTTTCGTCTGCACTTAAAGCAATATCACATATATCGCTAGTATCTGAAGCTAAATCATTTGTTTCGCATGGATTTGAAGCTAAACCTTGAACATCGCTTTGATTTGCAGCTATATCATGTGTTTCGCATGGATTTGCAGCTAACTCGTTCGTTTCGCCTGCATTTGATGCTATATCACTTATATCGCAAGTATCTGAAGCTAAATCATTTGTTTCGCATGGATTGGAAGCTAAACCTTCTACATCGCATTGATTTGAAGCTAAATCATTTGTTTCGCATGGGTTTGAAGCTAACTCGTTTGTTTCCCCTGCATTTGAAGCTATATTACTAATATCGCAATTATCTGAAGCTAAATCATGTGATTCGCTTGGATTTGAAGCTTAGCCTTCACCTTCGCAATTGATTTGAAGCTAAATCATTTGTGGCGCATGGATTTGAAGCAATCTCGTTTGTTTTTCCTGCATTTGAAGCTATATCACTTATATCGCATGTATCTGATGCTATGTCATATGTGTTGCATTGATTTGAAGCTAAACCTTCCACATCGCATTGGTTTCAAGCTAAACCTTCTACATCGCATTGATTTGAAGCTAAATCATGTGTTTCGTATGGAGTTGAAGCTAGCTCATTGTTTTCCCTGCATTTGAAGCTATATCACATATATCGCATGTATCTGATGCTAAATCATTTGTTTCGCACGGATTTGAAGCTAAGCCTTCTACCTCCCATTGATTTGAAGCTAAATCATGTGTAACGCATGGATTTTTAAACTAACTCGTTGGGTTCGTCTGCATTTGAAGCTGTAGGAATATATCCCAAGTGTTTGAAGCTAAATCATTTGTTTCGCATGAGTTTGAAGCTAATCCTTCTTCTTCGAATTGATTTGAAGCTAAATCATGTATTTTGCATGGATTTGAAGCTAACTCGTTTGTTTCCCCTGCATTTGAAGCTATATCACTTATATCGCAAGTGTTTGAAGCTAAATCATTTGTTTTGCATGGATTTCAAGCTAAACCTTCTACGTAGCATTAATTTGAAGCTTAATCATGTGTTTTGCATGGATTTGAAGCTAACTCGTTTGTTTCCCCTGCATTTGAAAATATATCACTTATATCGCAAGTATCTGAACCTAAATCATTTGTTTCTTATGGATTTCAAGCAAAGCCTTCTACCTCGCATTGATTTGAAGCTAAATCATGCGTATGGAATGGATTTTTAATCTAACTGGTTTGGTTCGTCTGCATTTGAAGCTATATGACTTCTATCCCAAGTGCTTGCAGCTAAATCATTTGTTTCGCATGGAATTGATGCTAACTTGTTTGTTTCGTCTGCATTTGAAGCTATGCCACTTATATCGCAAGTATCTGAAGCTGAATGATTGGTATCGCATGCATTTGAAGCTAAACCTTCTACATCGCATTGATTCGAAGCTAAATCATTTGCTTCGCATAGATTTGAAGCTAACTCATTTGTTTCGTCTGTATTTGAAGATATATCACTTATATCGCAAGTATCTGAACCTAAATCATTTGTTTCTTATGGATTTGAAGCTAAGCCTTCCACATAGCATTGATTTGAAGTTTAAACATGTGTTTTGCTTGGATTTGAAGCTAACTCGTTTGTTTCCCCAACAATTGAAGCTATATCACTTATATCGCAATTATCTAATGCTAAATCATTTGCGTCGCATGGATTTGAAGCTAAACCGTCTACATCGCATTGATTTGAAGCTAAATCTTGTGTATCGCATGGATTTTTAAACTAACCCGTTTGGTTCATCTGCATTTGAAGCTATATGACTTATATCCCAAGTGTTTGAAGCTAAATCATTTGTTTCGCATGAGTTTGAAGCTAATTCTTCTTCTTCGAATTGATTTGAAGCTAAATCATGTATTTTGCATGGATTTGAAGCTAACTCGTTTGTTTCCCCTGCATTTGAAGCTATATCACTTATATCGATTAGTATCTGAAGCTAAATCATTGGTTTCGCATGGATTTGAAGCTAAACCTTCTAAATCGTATTGATTTGCTGCTGAATGATGTGTTTTGCTTGGATTTGAAGCTAACTCGTTTGTTTCCCCAACAATTGAAGCTATATCACTTATATCGCAATTATCTAATGCTAAATCATTTGCGTCGCATGGATTTGAAGCTAAACCTTCTACATCGCATCGATTTGAAGCTAAATCGTGTGTTTCGCTTGGATATGAAGCTAACTCGTTTGTTTCGTCTGTATTTGATGTTATAACACTTATATCGCAAGAATCTGAAGCTAAATTATTTGTTTCGCTTGGATTGGAATCTAACTCATCTATTTGGTCTGCATATGAAGCTGTAGCACTTATATCGCAAGAATCTGATGCTAAATCATTTGTGTCGCATGGATTTGAAGCTAAACCTTCCACATAGCATTGATTTGAAGCTTAATCATGTGTTTTGCATGGATTTGAAGCTAGCTCGTTTGTTTCCCCTGCATTTGAAGCTATATCACTTATATCGATAAGTATCTGAAACTAAATCATTTGTTTCGCATGGATTTGAAGCTAAACCTTCTACATCGCATTGATTTGCTGCCAAATCAAGTGCTTCGCATAGATTTGAAACTATCTCGTTTGTTTCGTCTGCATTTGAAGCTATGCCACTAATATCGCAAGTATCTGAAGCTTAATCATTGGTTTCGCATGGCTTTGTAGCTAAACCTTCTACATCGCATTGTTTTTCAGTTTAATCATGTGTTTCGCATGGATTTGAAGCTAACTCGTTTGTTTCGTCTGCATTTGAAGCTATATCACTTATATCCCAAGTGTTTGAAGCTAAATCATTTGTTTCGCATGGATTTGAAGCTAACTCGTTTGTTTCGTCTGCATTTGGTGGTATATCACTTATATCGCAAGTATCTGAAACTAAATCATTTGTTTAGCATGGATTTGAAGCTAAACCTTCTACATCGCATGGACTTGAAGGTAACTCGTTTGTTTCGCATGCAGCTGAAACTATATCACCCATATCCCAAGTGTTTGCAGCTCTATCATTTGTTTCGCATGGATTTGAAGCTAAACCATCTAAATCGCATGAATTTTAAGCTAAATCATGTGTTCCGTATGGATTTGAAGCTAACTCGTTTGTTTCGTCTGCACTTGAAGCAATATCACTAATATCGCTAGTATCTGAAGCTAAATCATTTGTTTCGCATGGATTTGAAGCTAAACCTTCAACATCGCTTTGATTTGCAGCTATATCATGTGTTTCGCATGGATTTGCAGCTAACTCGTTCGTTTCGCCTGCATTTGCTGCTATATCACTTATATCGCAAGTATCTAAAGCTAAATCACTTGTTTCGCATGGCTTTGATGCTAAACCTTCTACATCTCATTGATTTTCAGTTTAATCATGTGTTTCGCATGGGTTTGAAGCTAACTCGTTTGTTTCGTCTGCGTTTGAAGCTATATCACTTATATCCCAAGTATTTGAAGCTAAATCATTTGTTTCGCATGGATTTGAAGCTAAACCTTCTACATTACATGGACTTAAAGCTAACTCGATTGTTTCGCATGCAGCTGAAGCTATATCACCCATATCCCAAGTGTTCGCAGCTCTATCATTTGTTTCGCATGGATTTGAAGCTAAACCATCTAAATCGCATGAATTTTAAGCTAAATCATGTGTTCCGCATGGATTTGAAGCTAACTCGTTTGTTTCGTCTGCACTTGAAGCAATATCACTAATATCGCTAGTATCTGAAGCTAAATCATTTGTTTCGCATGGATTTGAAGCTAAACCTTCAACATCGCTTTGATTTGCAGCTATATCATGTGTTTCCCATGGATTTGCAGCTAACTCGTTCGTTTCGCCTGCATTTGATGCTATATCACTTATATCGCAAGTATCTAAAGCTAAATCACTTGTTTCGCATGGCTTTGTAGCTAAACCTTCTACATCGCATGGACTTGAAGCTAACTCGTTTGTTTCGCATGCAGCTGAAGCTATATCACCCATATCTCAAGTGTTTGCAGCTCTATCATTTGTTTCGCATGGATTTGAAGCTAAACCATCTAAATCGCATGAATTTTAAGCTAATTCATGTGTTCCGCATGGATTTGAAGCTAACTCGTTTGTTTCGTCTGCACTTAAAGCAATATCACATATATCGCTAGTATCTGAAGCTAAATCATTTGTTTCGCATGGATTTGAAGCTAAACCTTCAACATCGCTTTGATTTGCAGCTATATCATGTGTTTCGCATGGATTTGCAGCTAACTCGTTCGTTTCGCCCGCATTTGAAGCTATATCACTCATATCCCAAGTGTTTGGAGGTAAATCATTTGTTTCGCATGGATTTGAAGCTAAACCATCTAAATCGCATGAATTTTAAGCTAAATCATGTGTTCCGCATGGATTTGAAGCTAACTCGTTTGTTTCGTCTGCACTTGAAGCAATATCACATATATCGCTAGTATCTGAAGCTAAATCATTTGTTTCGCATGGATTTGAAGCTAAGCCTTCTACTTCGCATTGATTTGAAGCTAAATCATGTGTATCGCATGCATTTTGAAGCTAACTCGTTTGATTCGTCTGCATTTGAAGCTATATCACTTATATCCCGAGTGTTTGATGCTAAATCATTTGTTTCGCATGGATTTGTATCTAAACCTTCTACATCGCATTGATTTGATGCTAAATCATTTGTTTCGCTTGAATGTGAAGCTAACTCGTTTGTTTCGTCTGCAGTTGAAACTATATCATTTATATCGCAAGTATTTGAAGCTAAATCATTTGTTCCGCATGGATTTGTAGCTGAGCCTTCTACATCGCATTGATTTGAAGCTTAATCATGCGTGTCGCATGGAGTTGAAGCTAGCTTGTTTGTTTCGTCTGCATTTGAACGTATATCGCTTATAACGCAATTATCTGAAGATAAATCATTTGTTCCACATGGCTTTGAAGCTAAACCTTCTACATCGCATTGATTTTCAGTTTAATCTTGTGTTTCGCATGGATTTGAAGCTAACTCGTTTGTTTCGTCTGAATTTGGAGGTATATCACTTATATCCCAAGTGTTTGAAGCTAAATCATTTGTGTCGTATGGATTTGAAGTTATCTCGTTTGTTTCGTCTGCATTTGAATCTATATCACTTATATCGCAAGTATCTGAACCTAAATCATTGGTTTCGCATGGATTTGAAGCTAAACCATCTACATCGCATAGATTTGAAGCTAAATCATGTGTTTCGCATGGATTTGCAGCTAACTCGTTCGTCTCGCCTGCATTTGATGCTATATCACTTATATCGTAAGTATCTGAAGCTAAATCATTTGTTTCGCACGGATTTGAAGCTAAACCTTCTACATCGCATTGATTTTCGGTTTAATCATGTGTTTCGCATGGATTTGAAGCTAACTTGTTTGTTTCGTCTGCATTTGAAGCTATGTCACTTATATCCCAAGTATTTGAAGCTAAATCATTTGTTTCGCATGGATTTGAAGCTAAACCTTCTCCATCGCATGGACTTGAATCAAACTCGTTTGTTTCGCATGCAGCTGAAGCTATATCACCCATATCCCAAGTGTTTGCAGGTCTATCATTTGTTTCGCATGGATTTGAAGCTAAACCATCTAAATCGCATGAATTTTAAGCTAAATCATGTGTTCCGCATGGATTTGAAGCTATCTCGTTTGTTTCTTCTGCACTTGAAGCAATATCACATATATCGCTAGTATCTGAAGCTAAATCATTTGTTTCGCATGGATTTGAAGCTAAACCTTCAACATCTCTTTGATTTGCAGCTATACCATGTGTTTCGCAAGGATTTACAGCTAACTCGTTCGTTTCGCCTGCATTTGATGCTATATCACTTATATCGCAAGTATCTGAAGCTGAATCACTTGTTTCGCATGGCTTTGAAGCTAACTCGTTTGTTTAGCCTGCAGTTGAATCTATATCACTTATATCGCAAGTATTTTAAGCAAAATCATTTGTTCCGCATCGATATGAAGCTAAGCCTTCTACTTCGCATTGATTTGAAGCTAAATCATTTGTTTCGCTTGAATGTGAAGCTAACTCGTTTGTTTCGTCTGCAGTTGAAACTATATCATTTATATCGCAAGTATTTGAAGCTAAATCATTTGTTCCGCATGGATTTGTAGCTGAGCCTTCTACATCGCATTGATTTGAAGCTTAATCATGCGTGTCGCATGGAGTTGAAGCTAGCTTGTTTGTTTCGTCTGCATTTGAACGTATATCGCTTATAACGCAATTATCTGAAGATAAATCATTTGTTCCACATGGCTTTGAAGCTAAACCTTCTACATCGCATTGATTTTCAGTTTAACCTTGTGTTTCGCATGGATTTGAAGCTAACTCGTTTGTTTCGTCTGCATTTGAAGCTATATCACTTATATCCCAAGTGTTTGAAGCTAAATCATTTGTTTCGCATGAATTTGAAGCTAAACCTTCTACATCGCATTGATTTGAAGCTTAATCATGTGTTTCACATGGATTTGAAGCTAATTCGTTTCTGTCCCCTGCATTTGAAGCTATATCATTTATATCGTAAGTATCTGAAACTAAATCATTTGTTTCGCACGGATTTGAAGCTAAACCTTCTACATCGCATTGATTTTCGGTTTAATCATGTGTTTCGCATGGATTTGAAACTAACTTGTTTGTTTCGTCTGCATTTGAAGCTATATCACTTATATCCCAAGTATTTGAAGCTAAATCATTTGTTTCGCATGGATTTGAAGCTAAACCTACTCCATCGCATGGACTTGAAGCTAACTCGTTTGTTTCGCATGCAGCTGAAGCTATATCACCCATATCCCAAGTGTTTGCAGCTCTATCATTTGTTTCGCATGGATTTGAAGCTAAACCATCTAAATCGCGTGAATTTTAAGCTAAATCATGTGTTCCGCATGGATTTGAAGCTAACTCGTTTGTTTCGTCTGCACTTGAAGCAATATCACATATATCGCTAGTATCTGAAGCTAAATCATTTGTTTCGCATGGATTTGAAGCTAAACCTTCAACATCGCTTTGATTTGCAGCTATATCATGTGTTTCGCAAGGATTTGCAGCTAACTCGTTCGTTTCGCCTGCATTTGATGCTATATCACTTATATCGCAAGTATCTGAAGCTAAATCACTTGTTTCGCATGGCTTTGAAGCTAAACCTTCTACATCGCATTGATTTTCAGTTTAATCATGTGTTTCGCATGGATTTGAAGCTAACTCGTTTGTTTCGTCTGCATTTGAAGCTATATCACTTATATCCCAAGTGTTTGAAGCTAAATCATTTGTTTCGCATGGATTTGAAGCTAACTCGTTTGTTTGGCCTGCATTTGAAGCTATATCACTTATATCCCGAGTGTTTGATGCTAAATCATTTGTTTCGCATGGATTTGTAGCTAAACCTTCTACATCGTATTGATTTGAACCTACATCATGTGTTTCACTTGGATGTGAATCTAACTCGTTTGTTTCGTCTGCATTCGAAGCTATATCACTTATATCCCAAGTGTTTGAAGCTAAATCATTTGTTTCGCATGGATTTGAAGCTAACTCGTTTGTTTCGTCTGCAGTTGAATCTATATCACTTATATCGCAAGTATTTTAAGCAAAATCATTTGTTCCGCATCGATATGAAGCTAAGCCTTCTACTTCGCATTGATTTGAAGCTAAATCATTTGTTTCGCTTGAATGTGAAGCTAACTCGTTTGTTCCGTGTGCAGTTGAAACTATATCATTTATATCGCAAGTATTTGAAGCTAAATCATTTGTTCCGCATGGATTTGAAGCTAAACCTTCTACATCGCATGGACTTGAAGCTAACTCGTTTGTTTCGCATGCAGCTGAAGCTATATCACCCATATCCCAAGTGTTTGCAGCTCTATCATTTGTTTCGCATGGATTTGAAGCTAAACCATCTAAATCGCATGAATTTTAAGCTAAATCATGTGTTCCGCATGGATTTGAATCTAACTCGTTTGTTTCGTCTGCACTTGAAGCAATATCACATATATCGCAAGTATCTGAAACTAAATCATTTGTGTCGCATGGATTTGCAACTAACTCGTTCGTTTCGCCTGCATTTGATGCTATATCACTTATATCGTAAGTATCTGAAGCTAAATCATTTGTTTCGCACGGATTTGAAGCTAAACCGTCTACATCGCTTTGATTTTCGGTTTAATCATGTGTTTCGCATGGATTTGAAACTAACTTGTTTGTTTCGTCTGCATTTGAAGCTATATCACTTATATCCCAAGTATTTGAAGCTAAATCATTTGTTTCGCATGGATTTGAAGCTAAACCATCTAAATCGCATGAATTTTAAGCTAAATCATGTGTTCCGCATGGATTTGAAGCTAACTCGTTTGTTTCGTCTGCACTTGAAGCAATATCACATATATCGCTAGTATCTGAAGCTAAATCATTTGTTTCGCATGGATTTGAAGCTAAGCCTTCTACTTCGCATTGATTTGAAGCTAAATCATGTGTATCGCATGCATTTTGAAGCTAACTCGTTTGATTCGTCTGCATTTGAAGCTATATCACTTATATCCCGAGTGCTTGATGCTAAATCATTTGTTTCGCATGGATTTGTATCTAAACCTTCTACATCGCATTGATTTGATGCTAAATCATTTGTTTCGCTTGAATGTGTAGCTAACTCGTTTGTTTCGTCTGCAGTTGAAACTATATCATTTATATCGCAAGTATTTGAAGCTAAATCATTTGTTCCGCATGGATTTGTAGCTGAGCCTTCTACATCGCATTGATTTGAAGCTTAATCATGCGTGTCGCATGGAGTTGAAGCTAGCTTGTTTGTTTCGTCTGCATTTGAACGTATATCGCTTATAACGCAATTATCTGAAGATAAATCATTTGTTCCACATGGCTTTGAAGCTAAACCTTCTACATCGCCTTGATTTTCAGTTTAATCTTGTGTTTCGCATGGATTTGAAGCTAACTCGTTTGTTTCGTCTGAATTTGGAGGTATATCACTTATATCCCAAGTGTTTGAAGCTAAATCATTTGTGTCGTATGGATTTGAAGTTATCTCGTTTGTTTCGTCTGCATTTGAATCTATATCACTTATATCGCAAGTATCTGAACCTAAATCATTGGTTTCGCATGGATTTGAAGCTAAACCATCTACATCGCATAGATTTGAAGCTAAATCATGTGTTTCGCATGGATTTGCAGCTAACTCGTTCGTCTCGCCTGCATTTGATGCTATATCACTTATATCGTAAGTATCTGAAGCTAAATCATTTGTTTCGCACGGATTTGAAGCTAAACCTTCTACATCGCATTGATTTTCGGTTTAATCATGTGTTTCGCATGGATTTGAAGCTAACTTGTTTGTTTCGTCTGCATTTGAAGCTATGTCACTTATATCCCAAGTATTTGAAGCTAAATCATTTGTTTCGCATGGATTTGAAGCTAAACCTTCTCCATCGCATGGACTTGAATCAAACTCGTTTGTTTCGCATGCAGCTGAAGCTATATCACCCATATCCCAAGTGTTTGCAGGTCTATCATTTGTTTCGCATGGATTTGAAGCTAAACCATCTAAATCGCATGAATTTTAAGCTAAATCATGTGTTCCGCATGGATTTGAAGCTATCTCGTTTGTTTCTTCTGCACTTGAAGCAATATCACATATATCGCTAGTATCTGAAGCTAAATCATTTGTTTCGCATGGATTTGAAGCTAAACCTTCAACATCTCTTTGATTTGCAGCTATACCATGTGTTTCGCAAGGATTTACAGCTAACTCGTTCGTTTCGCCTGCATTTGATGCTATATCACTTATATCGCAAGTATCTGAAGCTGAATCACTTGTTTCGCATGGCTTTGAAGCTAACTCGTTTGTTTAGCCTGCAGTTGAATCTATATCACTTATATCGCAAGTATTTTAAGCAAAATCATTTGTTCCGCATCGATATGAAGCTAAGCCTTCTACTTCGCATTGATTTGAAGCTAAATCATTTGTTTCGCTTGAATGTGAAGCTAACTCGTTTGTTTCGTCTGCAGTTGAAACTATATCATTTATATCGCAAGTATTTGAAGCTAAATCATTTGTTCCGCATGGATTTGTAGCTGAGCCTTCTACATCGCATTGATTTGAAGCTTAATCATGCGTGTCGCATGGAGTTGAAGCTAGCTTGTTTGTTTCGTCTGCATTTGAACGTATATCGCTTATAACGCAATTATCTGAAGATAAATCATTTGTTCCACATGGCTTTGAAGCTAAACCTTCTACATCGCATTGATTTTCAGTTTAACCTTGTGTTTCGCATGGATTTGAAGCTAACTCGTTTGTTTCGTCTGCATTTGAAGCTATATCACTTATATCCCAAGTGTTTGAAGCTAAATCATTTGTTTCGCATGAATTTGAAGCTAAACCTTCTACATCGCATTGATTTGAAGCTTAATCATGTGTTTCACATGGATTTGAAGCTAATTCGTTTCTGTCCCCTGCATTTGAAGCTATATCATTTATATCGTAAGTATCTGAAACTAAATCATTTGTTTCGCACGGATTTGAAGCTAAACCTTCTACATCGCATTGATTTTCGGTTTAATCATGTGTTTCGCATGGATTTGAAACTAACTTGTTTGTTTCGTCTGCATTTGAAGCTATATCACTTATATCCCAAGTATTTGAAGCTAAATCATTTGTTTCGCATGGATTTGAAGCTAAACCTACTCCATCGCATGGACTTGAAGCTAACTCGTTTGTTTCGCATGCAGCTGAAGCTATATCACCCATATCCCAAGTGTTTGCAGCTCTATCATTTGTTTCGCATGGATTTGAAGCTAAACCATCTAAATCGCGTGAATTTTAAGCTAAATCATGTGTTCCGCATGGATTTGAAGCTAACTCGTTTGTTTCGTCTGCACTTGAAGCAATATCACATATATCGCTAGTATCTGAAGCTAAATCATTTGTTTCGCATGGATTTGAAGCTAAACCTTCAACATCGCTTTGATTTGCAGCTATATCATGTGTTTCGCAAGGATTTGCAGCTAACTCGTTCGTTTCGCCTGCATTTGATGCTATATCACTTATATCGCAAGTATCTGAAGCTAAATCACTTGTTTCGCATGGCTTTGAAGCTAAACCTTCTACATCGCATTGATTTTCAGTTTAATCATGTGTTTCGCATGGATTTGAAGCTAACTCGTTTGTTTCGTCTGCATTTGAAGCTATATCACTTATATCCCAAGTGTTTGAAGCTAAATCATTTGTTTCGCATGGATTTGAAGCTAACTCGTTTGTTTGGCCTGCATTTGAAGCTATATCACTTATATCCCGAGTGTTTGATGCTAAATCATTTGTTTCGCATGGATTTGTAGCTAAACCTTCTACATCGTATTGATTTGAACCTACATCATGTGTTTCACTTGGATGTGAATCTAACTCGTTTGTTTCGTCTGCATTCGAAGCTATATCACTTATATCCCAAGTGTTTGAAGCTAAATCATTTGTTTCGCATGGATTTGAAGCTAACTCGTTTGTTTCGTCTGCAGTTGAATCTATATCACTTATATCGCAAGTATTTTAAGCAAAATCATTTGTTCCGCATCGATATGAAGCTAAGCCTTCTACTTCGCATTGATTTGAAGCTAAATCATTTGTTTCGCTTGAATGTGAAGCTAACTCGTTTGTTCCGTCTGCAGTTGAAACTATATCATTTATATCGCAAGTATTTGAAGCTAAATCATTTGTTCCGCATGGATTTGAAGCTAAACCTTCTACATCGCATGGACTTGAAGCTAACTCGTTTGTTTCGCATGCAGCTGAAGCTATATCACCCATATCCCAAGTGTTTGCAGCTCTATCATTTGTTTCGCATGGATTTGAAGCTAAACCATCTAAATCGCATGAATTTTAAGCTAAATCATGTGTTCCGCATGGATTTGAATCTAACTCGTTTGTTTCGTCTGCACTTGAAGCAATATCACATATATCGCTAGTATCTGAAGCTAAATCATTTGTTTCGCATGGATTTGAAGCTAAACCTTCAACATCGCTTTGATTTGCAGCTATATCATGTGTTTCGCAAGGATTTGCAGCTAACTCGTTCGTTTCGCCTGCATTTGATGCTATATCACTTATATCGCAAGTATCTGAAGTTAAATCACTTGTTTCGCATGGATTTGAAGCTAAACCTTCTACATCGCATTGATTTGCATCTAAATGATGTGTTTCCCCAGCATTTGAAGCTATATCACTTATATCCCAAGTGTTTGAAGCTAAATCACTTGTTTCGCATGGATTTGAAGCTAACTCGTTTGTTTCGTCTGCATTTGGAGGTATATCACTTATATCGCAAGTATCTGAAACTAAATCATTTGTGTCGCATGGATTTGAAACTAACTTGTTTGTTTCGTCTGCATTTGAAGCTATATCACTTATATCGCAAGTATCTGAAGCTAAATCACTTGTTTCGCATGGCTTTGAAGCTAAACCTTCTCCATCGCATGGACTTGAAGCTAACTCGTTTGTTTCGCATGCAGCTGAAACTATATCACCCATATCCCAAGTGTTTGCAGCTCTATCATTTGTTTCGCATGGATTTGAAGCTAATCCATCTAAATCGCATGAATTTTAAGCTAAATCATGTGTTCTGCATGGATTTGAAGCTAACTCGTTTGTTTCGTCTGCACTTGAAGCAATATCACATATATCGCTAGTATCTGAAGCTAAATCATTTGTTTCGCATGGATTTGAAGCTTAACCTTCAACATCGCTTTGATTTGCAGCTATATCATGTGTTTCGCAAGGATTTGCAGCTAACTCGTTCGTTTCGCCTGCATTTGAAGCTATATTATATATATCCCAAGTGTTTGAAGCAAAATCATTTATATCGCAAGTATTTGAAGCTAAATCATTTGTTCCGCATAGATTTGAAGATAAACCTTCTACATCGCATTGATTTTCAGTTTAATCATGTGTTTCGCATGGATTTGAAGCTAACTCGTTTGTTTCGTCTGCATTTGAAGCTATATCACTTATATCCCAAGTGTTTGAAGCTAAATCATTTGTTTCGCATGGATTTGTATCTAAACCTTCTACATCGCATTGATTTGAGGCTAAATCATGTGTTTCGCTTGGATGTGAAGCTAACTCATTTATTTCGTCTGCATTTGAAGCTATATCACTTATATCCCAAGTGTTTGAAGCTAAATCATTTGTTTCGCATGAATTTGAAGCTAAACCTTCTACATCGCATTGATTTGAAGCTTAATCATGTGTTTCACATGGATTTGAAGCTAATTCGTTTCTATCCCCTGCATTTGAAGCTATATCATTTATATCGTAAGTATCTGAAACTAAATCATTTGTTTCGCACGGATTTGAAGCTAAACCTTCTACATCGCATTGATTTTCGGTTTAATCATGTGTTTCGCATGGATTTGAATCTAACTCGTTTGATTCGTCTGCATTTGAAGCTATATCACTTATATCCCGAGTGTTTGATGCTAAATCATTTGGTTCGCATGGATTTGAAGCTAACTCGTTTGCTTAGCCTGCAGTTGAATCTATATCACTTATATCGCAAGTATTTTAAGCAAAATCATTTGTTCCGCATCGATATGAAGCTAAGCCTTCTACTTCGCATTGATTTGAAGCTAAATCATTTGTTTCGCTTGAATGTGAAGCTAACTCGTTTGTTTCGTCTGCAGTTGAAACTATATCATTTATATCGCAAGTATTTGAAGCTAAATCATTTGTTTCGCATGGATTTGAAGCTGAGCCTTCTACATCGCATTGATTTGAAGCTTAATCATGCGTGTCGCATGGAGTTGAAGCTAGCTTGTTTGTTTCGTCTGCATTTGAACGTATATCGCTTATAACGCAATTATCTGAAGATAAATCATTTGTTCCACATGGCTTTGAAGCTAAACCTTCTTTACATCGCATTGATTTTCAGTTTAATCTTGTGTTTCGCATGGATTTGAAGCTAACTCGTTTGTTTCGTCTGCATTTGAAGCTATATCACTTATATCCCAAGTGTTTGAAGCTAAATCATTTGTTTCGCATGGATTTGAAGCTAACTCGTTTGTTTGGCCTGCATTTGAAGCTATATCACTTATATCCCGAGTGTTTGATGCTAAATCATTTGTTTCGCATGGATTTGTAGCTAAACCTTCTACATCGTATTGATTTGAACCTACATCATGTGTTTCGCTTGGATGTGAATCTAACTCTTTGTTTCGTCTGCATTCGAAGCTATATCACTTATATCCCAAGTGTTTGAAGCTAAATCATTTGTTTCGCATGGATTTGAAGCTAACTCGTTTGTTTCGTCTGCATTTGGAGGTATATCACTTATATCGCAAGTATCTGAACCTAAATCATTGGTTTCGCATGGATTTGTAGCTAAACCTTCTACTTCCCATAGATTTGAAGCTAAATCATGTGTTTCGCATGGATTTGCAGCTAACTCGTTCGTTTCGCCAGCATTTGATGCTATATCACTTATATCGCAAGTATCTGAAGCTAAATCACTTGTTTCGCATGGCTTTGAAGCTAAACCTTCTCCATCGCATGGACTTGAAGCTAACTCGTTTGTTTCGCATGCAGCTGAAACTATATCACCCATATCCCAAGTGTTTGCAGCTCTATCATTTGTTTCGCATGGATTTGAAGCTAATCCATCTAAATCGCATGAATTTTAAGCTAAATCATGTGTTAAATCATGTGTTCTGCATGGATTTGAAGCTAACTCGTTTGTTTCGTCTGCACTTGAAGCAATATCACATATATCGCTAGTATCTGAAGCTAAATCATTTGTTTCGCATGGATTTGAAGCTTAACCTTCAACATCGCTTTGATTTGCAGCTATATCATGTGTTTCGCAAGGATTTGCAGCTAACTCGTTCGTTTCGCCTGCATTTGAAGCTATATTATATATATCCCAAGTGTTTGAAGCAAAATCATTTATATCGCAAGTATTTGAAGCTAAATCATTTGTTCCGCATAGATTTGAAGATAAACCTTCTACATCGCATTGATTTTCAGTTTAATCATGTGTTTCGCATGGATTTGAAGCTAACTCGTTTGTTTCGTCTGCATTTGAAGCTATATCACTTATATCCCAAGTGTTTGAAGCTAAATCATTTGTTTCGCATGGATTTGTATCTAAACCTTCTACATCGCATTGATTTGAGGCTAAATCATGTGTTTCGCTTGGATGTGAAGCTAACTCATTTATTTCGTCTGCATTTGAAGCTATATCACTTATATCCCAAGTGTTTGAAGCTAAATCATTTGTTTCGCATGAATTTGAAGCTAAACCTTCTACATCGCATTTATTTGAAGCTTAATCATGTGTTTCACATGGATTTGAAGCTAATTCGTTTCTATCCCCTGCATTTGAAGCTATATCATTTATATCGTAAGTATCTGAAACTAAATCATTTGTTTCGCACGGATTTGAAGCTAAACCTTCTACATCGCATTGATTTTCGGTTTAATCATGTGTTTCGCATGGATTTGAATCTAACTCGTTTGATTCGTCTGCATTTGAAGCTATATCACTTATATCCCGAGTGTTTGATGCTAAATCATTTGGTTCGCATGGATTTGAAGCTAACTCGTTTGCTTAGCCTGCAGTTGAATCTATATCACTTATATCGCAAGTATTTTAAGCAAAATCATTTGTTCCGCATCGATATGAAGCTAAGCCTTCTACTTCGCATTGATTTGAAGCTAAATCATTTGTTTCGCTTGAATGTGAAGCTAACTCGTTTGTTTCGTCTGCAGTTGAAACTATATCATTTATATCGCAAGTATTTGAAGCTAAATCATTTGTTTCGCATGGATTTGAAGCTGAGCCTTCTACATCGCATTGATTTGAAGCTTAATCATGCGTGTCGCATGGAGTTGAAGCTAGCTTGTTTGTTTCGTCTGCATTTGAACGTATATCGCTTATAACGCAATTATCTGAAGATAAATCATTTGTTCCACATGGCTTTGAAGCTAAACCTTCTACATCGCATTGATTTTCAGTTTAATCTTGTGTTTCGCATGGATTTGAAGCTAACTCGTTTGTTTCGTCTGCATTTGAAGCTATATCACTTATATCCCAAGTGTTTGAAGCTAAATCATTTGTTTCGCATGGATTTGAAGCTAACTCGTTTGTTTGGCCTGCATTTGAAGCTATATCACTTATATCCCGAGTGTTTGATGCTAAATCATTTGTTTCGCATGGATTTGTAGCTAAACCTTCTACATCGTATTGATTTGAACCTACATCATGTGTTTCGCTTGGATGTGAATCTAACTCTTTGTTTCGTCTGCATTCGAAGCTATATCACTTATATCCCAAGTGTTTGAAGCTAAATCATTTGTTTCGCATGGATTTGAAGCTAACTCGTTTGTTTCGTCTGCATTTGGAGGTATATCACTTATATCGCAAGTATCTGAACCTAAATCATTGGTTTCGCATGGATTTGTAGCTAAACCTTCTACTTCCCATAGATTTGAAGCTAAATCATGTGTTTCGCATGGATTTGCAGCTAACTCGTTCGTTTCGCCAGCATTTGATGCTATATCACTTATATCGTAAGTATCTGAAGCTAAATCATTTGTTTCGCACGGATTTGAAGCTAAACCTTCTACATCGCATTGATTTTCAGTTTAATCATGTGTTTCGCATGGATTTGAAGCTAACTTGTTTGCTTCGTCTGCATTTGAAGCTATATCACTTATATCCCAAGTATTTGAAGCTAAATCATTTGTTTCGCATGGATTTGAAGCTAAACCTTCTACATCGCATGGACTTGAAGCTAACTCGTTTGTTTCGCATGCAGCTGAAGCTATATCACCCACATCCCAAGTGTTTGCAGCTCTATCATTTGTTTCGCATGGATTTGAAGCTAAACCATCTAAATCGCATGAATTTTAAGCTAAATCATGTGTTCCGCATGGATTTGAAGCTAACTCGTTTGTTTCGTCTGCACTTGAAGCAATATCACATATATCGCTAGTATCTGAAGCTAAATCATTTGTTTCGCATGGATTTGAAGCTTAACCTTCAACATCGCTTTGATTTGCAGCTATATCATGTGTTTCGCAAGGATTTGCAGCTAACTCGTTCGTTTCGCCTGCATTTGAAGCTATATTATTTATATCCCAAGTGTTTGAAGCTAAATCATATTATATCGCAAGTATTTGAAGCTAAATCATTTGTTCCGCATAGATTTGAAGATAAACCTTCTACATCGCATTGATTTTCAGTTTAATCATGTGTTTCGCATGGATTTGAAGCTAACTCGTTTGTTTCGTCTGCATTTGAAGCTATATCACTTATATCCCAAGTGTTTGAAGCTAAATCATTTGTTTCGCATGGATTTGTATCTAAACCTTCTACATCGCATTGATTTGAGGCTAAATCATGTGTTTCGCTTGGATGTGAAGCTAACTCATTTATTTCGTCTGCATTTGAAGCTATATCACTTATATCCCAAGTGTTTGAAGCTAAATCATTTGTTTCGCATGAATTTGAAGCTAAACCTTCTACATCGCATTGATTTGAAGCTTAATCATGTGTTTCACATGGATTTGAAGCTAATTCGTTTCTATCCCCTGCATTTGAAGCTATATCATTTATATCGTAAGTATCTGAAACTAAATCATTTGTTTCGCACGGATTTGAAGCTAAACCTTCTACATCGCATTGATTTTCGGTTTAATCATGTGTTTCGCATGGATTTGAAACTAAATTGTTTGTTTCGTCTGCATTTGAAGCTATATCACTTATATCCCAAGTATTTGAAGCTAAATCATTTGTTTCGCATGGATTTGAAGCTAAACCTACTCCATCGCATGGACTTGAAGCTAACTCGTTTGTTTCGCATGCAGCTGAAGCTATATCACCCATATCCCAAGTGTTTGCAGCTCTATCATTTGTTTCGCATGGATTTGAAGCTAAACCATCTAAATCGCGTGAATTTTAAGCTAAATCATGTGTTCCGCATGGATTTGAAGCTAACTCGTTTGTTTCGTCTGCACTTGAAGCAATATCACATATATCGCTAGTATCTGAAGCTAAATCATTTGTTTCGCATGGATTTGAAGCTAAACCTTCAACATCGCTTTGATTTGCACCTATATCATGTGTTTCGCAAGGATTTGCAGCTAACTCGTTCGTTTCGCCTGCATTTGATGCTATATCACTTATATCGCAAGTATCTGAAGCTAAATCACTTGTTTCGCATGGCTTTGAAGCTAAACCTTCTACATCGCATTGATTTTCAGTTTAATCATGTGTTTCGCATGGATTTGAAGCTAACTCGTTTGTTTCGTCTGCATTTGAAGCTATATCACTTATATCCCAAGTGTTTGAAGCTAAATCATTTGTTTCGCATGGATTTGTATCTAAACCTTCTACATCGCATTGATTTGAGGCTAAATCATGTGTTTCGCTTGGATGTGAAGCTAACTCATTTATTTCGTCTGCATTTGAAGCTATATCACTTATATCCCAAGTGTTTGAAGCTAAATCATTTGTTTCGCATGAATTTGAAGCTAAACCTTCTACATCGCATTGATTTGAAGCTTAATCATGTGTTTCACATGGATTTGAAGCTAATTCGTTTCTATCCCCTGCATTTGAAGCTATATCATTTATATCGTAAGTATCTGAAACTAAATCATTTGTTTCGCACGGATTTGAAGCTAAACCTTCTACATCGCATTGATTTTCGGTTTAATCATGTGTTTCGCATGGATTTGAAACTAACTTGTTTGTTTCGTCTGCATTTGAAGCTATATCACTTATATCCCAAGTATTTGAAGCTAAATCATTTGTTTCGCATGGATT
Source organism: Megalopta genalis (assembly GCF_051020955.1). Taxonomy (NCBI): domain Eukaryota; kingdom Metazoa; phylum Arthropoda; class Insecta; order Hymenoptera; family Halictidae; genus Megalopta; species Megalopta genalis. The sequence continues at coordinate 265,534 of NW_027476297.1, forward strand.
TGAAGCTAAACCTACTCCATCGCATGGACTTGAAGCTAACTCGTTTGTTTCGCATGCTGCTGAAGCTATATCACCCATATCCCAAGTGTTTGCAGCTCTATCATTTGTTTCGCATGGATTTGAAGCTAAACCATCTAAATCGCGTGAATTTTAAGCTAAATCATGTGTTCCGCATGGATTTGAAGCTAACTCGTTTGTTTCGTCTGCACTTGAAGCAATATCACATATATCGCTAGTATCTGAAGCTAAATCACTTGTTTCGCATGGCTTTGAAGCTAAACCTTCTACATCGCATTGATTTTCAGTTTAATCATGTGTTTCGCATGGATTTGAAGCTAACTCGTTTGTTTCGTCTGCATTTGAAGCTATATCACTTATATCCCAAGTGTTTGAAGCTAAATCATTTGTTTCGCATGGATTTGAATCTAACTCGTTTGATTCGTCTGCATTTGAAGCTATATCACTTATATCCCGAGTGTTTGATGCTAAATCATTTGTTTCGCATGGATTTGAAGCTAACTCGTTTGCTTAGCCTGCAGTTGAATCTATATCACTTATATCGCAAGTATTTTAAGCAAAATCATTTGTTCCGCATCGATATGAAGCTAAGCCTTCTACTTCGCATTGATTTGAAGCTAAATCATTTGTTTCGCTTGAATGTGAAGCTAACTCGTTTGTTTCGTCTGCAGTTGAAACTATATCATTTATATCGCAAGTATTTGAAGCTAAATCATTTGTTTCGCATGGATTTGAAGCTGAGCCTTCTACATCGCATTGATTTGAAGCTTAATCATGCGTGTCGCATGGAGTTGAAGCTAGCTTGTTTGTTTCGTCTGCATTTGAACGTATATCGCTTATAACGCAATTATCTGAAGATAAATCATTTGTTCCACATGGCTTTGAAGCTAAACCTTCTACATCGCATTGATTTTCAGTTTAATCTTGTGTTTCGCATGGATTTGAAGCTAACTCGTTTGTTTCGTCTGCATTTGAAGCTATATCACTTATATCCCAAGTGTTTGAAGCTAAATCATTTGTTTCGCATGGATTTGAAGCTAACTCGTTTGTTTGGCCTGCATTTGAAGCTATATCACTTATATCCCGAGTGTTTGATGCTAAATCATTTGTTTCGCATGGATTTGTAGCTAAACCTTCTACATCGTATTGATTTGAACCTACATCATGTGTTTCGCTTGGATGTGAATCTAACTCTTTGTTTCGTCTGCATTCGAAGCTATATCACTTATATCCCAAGTGTTTGAAGCTAAATCATTTGTTTCGCATGGATTTGAAGCTAACTCGTTTGTTTCGTCTGCATTTGGAGGTATATCACTTATATCGCAAGTATCTGAACCTAAATCATTGGTTTCGCATGGATTTGTAGCTAAACCTTCTACTTCCCATAGATTTGAAGCTAAATCATGTGTTTCGCATGGATTTGCAGCTAACTCGTTCGTTTCGCCTGCATTTGATGCTATATCACTTATATCGTAAGTATCTGAAGCTAAATCATTTGTTTCGCACGGATTTGAAGCTAAACCTTCTACATCGCATTGATTTTCAGTTTAATCATGTGTTTCGCATGGATTTGAAGCTAACTTGTTTGTTTCGTCTGCATTTGAAGCTATATCACTTATATCCCAAGTATTTGTAGCTAAATCATTTGTTTCGCATGGATTTGAAGCTAAACCTTCTCCATCGCATGGACTTGAATCTAACTCGTTTGTTTCGCATGCAGCTGAAGCTATATCACCCATATCCCAAGTGTTTGCAGGTCTATCATTTGTTTCGCATGGATTTGAAGCTAAACCATCTAAATCGCATGAATTTTAAGCTAAATCATGTGTTCCGCATGGATTTGAAGCTATCTCGTTTGTTTCTTCTGCACTTGAAACAATATCACATATATCGCTAGTATCTGAAGCTAAATCATTTGTTTCACATGGATTTGAAGCTAAACCTTCAACATCGCTTTGATTTGCAGCTATATCATGTGTTTCGCAAGGATTTGCAGCTAACTCGTTCGTTTCGCCTGCATTTGATGCTATATCACTTATATCGCAAGTATCTGAAGCTAAATCACTTGTTTCGCATGGCTTTGAAGCTAAACCTTCTACATCGCATTGATTTTCTGTTTAATCATGTGTTTCGCATGGATTTGAATCTAACTCGTTTGTTTCGTCTGCATTTGAAGCTATATCACTTATATCCCAAGTGTTTGAAGCTAAATCATTTGTTTCGCATGGATTTGAAGCTAACTCGTTTGCTTAGCCTGCAGTTGAATCTATATCACTTATATCGCAAGTATTTTAAGCAAAATCATTTGTTCCGCATCGATATGAAGCTAAGCCTTCTACTTCGCATTGATTTGAAGCTAAATCATTTGTTTCGCTTGAATGTGAAGCTAACTCGTTTGTTTCGTCTGCAGTTGAAACTATATCATTTATATCGCAAGTATTTGAAGCTAAATCATTTGTTCCGCATGGATTTGAAGCTGAGCCTTCTACATCGCATTGATTTGAAGCTTAATCATGCGTGTCGCATGGAGTTGAAGCTAGCTTGTTTGTTTCGTCTGCATTTGAACGTATATCGCTTATAACGCAATTATCTGAAGATAAATCATTTGTTCCACATGGCTTTGAAGCTAAACCTTCTACATCGCATTGATTTTCAGTTTAATCTTGTGTTTCGCATGGATTTGAAGCTAACTCGTTTGTTTCGTCTGCACTTGAAGCTATATCACTTATATCCCAAGTGTTTGAAGCTAAATCATTTGTTTCGCATGGATTTGAAGCTAACTCGTTTGTTTGGCCTGCATTTGAAGCTATATCACTTATATCCCGAGTGTTTGATGCTAAATCATTTGTTTCGCATGGATTTGTAGCTAAACCTTCTACATCGTATTGATTTGAACCTACATCATGTGTTTCGCTTGGATGTGAATCTAACTCTTTGTTTCGTCTGCATTCGAAGCTATATCACTTATATCCCAAGTGTTTGAAGCTAAATCATTTGTTTCGCATGGATTTGAAGCTAACTCGTTTGTTTCGTCTGCAGTTGAAACTATATCATTTATATCGCAAGTATTTGAAGCTAAATCATTTGTTCCGCATGGATTTGAAGCTGAGCCTTCTACATCGCATTGATTTGAAGCTTAATCATGCGTGTCGCATGGAGTTGAAGCTAGCTTGTTTGTTTCGTCTGCATTTGAACGTATATCGCTTATAACGCAATTATCTGAAGATAAATCATTTGTTCCACATGGCTTTGAAGCTAAACCTTCTACATCGCATTGATTTTCAGTTTAATCTTGTGTTTCGCATGGATTTGAAGCTAACTCGTTTGTTTCGTCTGCATTTGAAGCTATATCACTTATATCCCAAGTGTTTGAAGCTAAATCATTTGTTTCGCATGGATTTGAAGCTAACTCGTTTGTTTGGCCTGCATTTGAAGCTATATCACTTATATCCCGAGTGTTTGATGCTAAATCATTTGTTTCGCATGGATTTGTAGCTAAACCTTCTACATCGTATTGATTTGAACCTACATCATGTGTTTCGCTTGGATGTGAATCTAACTCTTTGTTTCGTCTGCATTCGAAGCTATATCACTTATATCCCAAGTGTTTGAAGCTAAATCATTTGTTTCGCATGGATTTGTAGCTAACTCGTTTGTTTCGTCTGCATTTGGAGGTATATCACTTATATCGCAAGTATCTGAACCTAAATCATTGGTTTCGCATGGATTTGTAGCTAAACCTTCTACTTCCCATAGATTTGAAGCTAAATCATGTGTTTCGCATGGATTTGCAGCTAACTCGTTCGTTTCGCCTGCATTTGATGCTATATCACTTATATCGTAAGTATCTGAAGCTAAATCATTTGTTTCGCACGGATTTGAAGCTAAACCTTCTACATCGCATTGATTTTCAGTTTAATCATGTGTTTCGCATGGATTTGAAGCTAACTTGTTTGTTTCGTCTGCATTTGAAGCTATATCACTTATATCCCAAGTATTTGTAGCTAAATCATTTGTTTCGCATGGATTTGAAGCTAAACCTTCTCCATCGCATGGACTTGAATCTAACTCGTTTGTTTCGCATGCAGCTGAAGCTATATCACCCATATCCCAAGTGTTTGCAGGTCTATCATTTGTTTCGCATGGATTTGAAGCTAAACCATCTAAATCGCATGAATTTTAAGCTAAATCATGTGTTCCGCATGGATTTGAAGCTATCTCGTTTGTTTCTTCTGCACTTGAAACAATATCACATATATCGCTAGTATCTGAAGCTAAATCATTTGTTTCGCATGGATTTGAAGCTAAACCTTCAACATCGCTTTGATTTGCAGCTATATCATGTGTTTCGCAAGGATTTGCAGCTAACTCGTTCGTTTCGCCTGCATTTGATGCTATATCACTTATATCGCAAGTATCTGAAGCTAAATCACTTGTTTCGCATGGCTTTGAAGCTAAACCTTCTACATCGCATTGATTTTCTGTTTAATCATGTGTTTCGCATGGATTTGAATCTAACTCGTTTGTTTCGTCTGCATTTGAAGCTATATCACTTATATCCCAAGTGTTTGAAGCTAAATCATTTGTTTCGCATGGATTTGAAGCTAACTCGTTTGCTTAGCCTGCAGTTGAATCTATATCACTTATATCGCAAGTATTTTAAGCAAAATCATTTGTTCCGCATCGATATGAAGCTAAGCCTTCTACTTCGCATTGATTTGAAGCTAAATCATTTGTTTCGCTTGAATGTGAAGCTAACTCGTTTGTTTCGTCTGCAGTTGAAACTATATCATTTATATCGCAAGTATTTGAAGCTAAATCATTTGTTCCGCATGGATTTGAAGCTGAGCCTTCTACATCGCATTGATTTGAAGCTTAATCATGCGTGTCGCATGGAGTTGAAGCTAGCTTGTTTGTTTCGTCTGCATTTGAACGTATATCGCTTATAACGCAATTATCTGAAGATAAATCATTTGTTCCACATGGCTTTGAAGCTAAACCTTCTACATCGCATTGATTTTCAGTTTAATCTTGTGTTTCGCATGGATTTGAAGCTAACTCGTTTGTTTCGTCTGCACTTGAAGCTATATCACTTATATCCCAAGTGTTTGAAGCTAAATCATTTGTTTCGCATGGATTTGAAGCTAACTCGTTTGTTTGGCCTGCATTTGAAGCTATATCACTTATATCCCGAGTGTTTGATGCTAAATCATTTGTTTCGCATGGATTTGTAGCTAAACCTTCTACATCGTATTGATTTGAACCTACATCATGTGTTTCGCTTGGATGTGAATCTAACTCTTTGTTTCGTCTGCATTCGAAGCTATATCACTTATATCCCAAGTGTTTGAAGCTAAATCATTTGTTTCGCATGGATTTGAAGCTAACTCGTTTGTTTCGTCTGCAGTTGAAACTATATCATTTATATCGCAAGTATTTGAAGCTAAATCATTTGTTCCGCATGGATTTGAAGCTGAGCCTTCTACATCGCATTGATTTGAAGCTTAATCATGCGTGTCGCATGGAGTTGAAGCTAGCTTGTTTGTTTCGTCTGCATTTGAACGTATATCGCTTATAACGCAATTATCTGAAGATAAATCATTTGTTCCACATGGCTTTGAAGCTAAACCTTCTACATCGCATTGATTTTCAGTTTAATCTTGTGTTTCGCATGGATTTGAAGCTAACTCGTTTGTTTCGTCTGCATTTGAAGCTATATCACTTATATCCCAAGTGTTTGAAGCTAAATCATTTGTTTCGCATGGATTTGAAGCTAACTCGTTTGTTTGGCCTGCATTTGAAGCTATATCACTTATATCCCGAGTGTTTGATGCTAAATCATTTGTTTCGCATGGATTTGTAGCTAAACCTTCTACATCGTATTGATTTGAACCTACATCATGTGTTTCGCTTGGATGTGAATCTAACTCTTTGTTTCGTCTGCATTCGAAGCTATATCACTTATATCCCAAGTGTTTGAAGCTAAATCATTTGTTTCGCATGGATTTGTAGCTAACTCGTTTGTTTCGTCTGCATTTGGAGGTATATCACTTATATCGCAAGTATCTGAACCTAAATCATTGGTTTCGCATGGATTTGTAGCTAAACCTTCTACTTCCCATAGATTTGAAGCTAAATCATGTGTTTCGCATGGATTTGCAGCTAACTCGTTCGTTTCGCCTGCATTTGATGCTATATCACTTATATCGTAAGTATCTGAAGCTAAATCATTTGTTTCGCACGGATTTGAAGCTAAACCTTCTACATCGCATTGATTTTCAGTTTAATCATGTGTTTCGCATGGATTTGAAGCTAACTTGTTTGCTTCGTCTGCATTTGAAGCTATATCACTTATATCCCAAGTATTTGAAGCTAAATCATTTGTTTCGCATGGATTTGAAGCTAAACCTTCTACATCGCATGGACTTGAAGCTAACTCGTTTGTTTCGCATGCAGCTGAAGCTATATCACCCACATCCCAAGTGTTTGCAGCTCTATCATTTGTTTCGCATGGATTTGAAGCTAAACCATCTAAATCGCATGAATTTTAAGCTAAATCATGTGTTCCGCATGGATTTGAAGCTAACTCGTTTGTTTCGTCTGCACTTGAAGCAATATCACATATATCGCTAGTATCTGAAGCTAAATCATTTGTTTCGCATGGATTTGAAGCTTAACCTTCAACATCGCTTTGATTTGCAGCTATATCATGTGTTTCGCAAGGATTTGCAGCTAACTCGTTCGTTTCGCCTGCATTTGAAGCTATATTATTTATATCCCAAGTGTTTGAAGCTAAATCATTTATATCGCAAGTATTTGAAGCTAAATCATTTGTTCCGCATAGATTTGAAGATAAACCTTCTACATCGCATTGATTTTCAGTTTAATCATGTGTTTCGCATGGATTTGAAGCTAACTCGTTTGTTTCGTCTGCATTTGAAGCTATATCACTAATATCCCAAGTGTTTGAAGCTAAATCATTTGTTTCGCATGGATTTGTATCTAAACCTTCTACATCGCATTGATTTGAGGCTAAATCATGTGTTTCGCTTGGATGTGAAGCTAACTCATTTATTTCGTCTGCATTTGAAGCTATATCACTTATATCCCAAGTGTTTGAAGCTAAATCATTTGTTTCGCATGAATTTGAAGCTAAACCTTCTACATCGCATTGATTTGAAGCTTAATCATGTGTTTCACATGGATTTGAAGCTAATTCGTTTCTATCCCCTGCATTTGAAGCTATATCATTTATATCGTAAGTATCTGAAACTAAATCATTTGTTTCGCACGGATTTGAAGCTAAACCTTCTACATCGCATTGATTTTCGGTTTAATCATGTGTTTCGCATGGATTTGAAACTAACTTGTTTGTTTCGTCTGCATTTGAAGCTATATCACTTATATCCCAAGTATTTGAAGCTAAATCATTTGTTTCGCATGGATTTGAAGCTAAACCTACTCCATCGCATGGACTTGAAGCTAACTCGTTTGTTTCGCATGCAGCTGAAGCTATATCACCCATATCCCAAGTGTTTGCAGCTCTATCATTTGTTTCGCATGGATTTGAAGCTAAACCATCTAAATCGCGTGAATGTTAAGCTAAATCATGTGTTCCGCATGGATTTGAAGCTAACTCGTTTGTTTCGTCTGCACTTGAAGCAATATCACATATATCGCTAGTATCTGAAGCTAAATCATTTGTTTCGCATGGATTTGAAGCTAAACCTTCAACATCGCTTTGATTTGCACCTATATCATGTGTTTCGCAAGGATTTGCAGCTAACTCGTTCGTTTCGCCTGCATTTGATGCTATATCACTTATATCGCAAGTATCTGAAGCTAAATCACTTGTTTCGCATGGCTTTGAAGCTAAACCTTCTACATCGCATTGATTTTCAGTTTAATCATGTGTTTCGCATGGATTTGAAGCTAACTCGTTTGTTTCGTCTGCATTTGAAGCTATATCACTTATATCCCAAGTGTTTGAAGCTAAATCATTTGTTTCGCATGGATTTGTATCTAAACCTTCTACATCGCATTGATTTGAGGCTAAATCATGTGTTTCGCTTGGATGTGAAGCTAACTCATTTATTTCGTCTGCATTTGAAGCTATATCACTTATATCCCAAGTGTTTGAAGCTAAATCATTTGTTTCGCATGAATTTGAAGCTAAACCTTCTACATCGCATTGATTTGAAGCTTAATCATGTGTTTCACATGGATTTGAAGCTAATTCGTTTCTATCCCCTGCATTTGAAGCTATATCATTTATATCGTAAGTATCTGAAACTAAATCATTTGTTTCGCACGGATTTGAAGCTAAACCTTCTACATCGCATTGATTTTCGGTTTAATCATGTGTTTCGCATGGATTTGAAACTAACTTGTTTGTTTCGTCTGCATTTGAAGCTATATCACTTATATCCCAAGTATTTGAAGCTAAATCATTTGTTTCGCATGGATTTGAAGCTAAACCTACTCCATCGCATGGACTTGAAGCTAACTCGTTTGTTTCGCATGCTGCTGAAGCTATATCACCCATATCCCAAGTGTTTGCAGCTCTATCATTTGTTTCGCATGGATTTGAAGCTAAACCATCTAAATCGCGTGAATTTTAAGCTAAATCATGTGTTCCGCATGGATTTGAAGCTAACTCGTTTGTTTCGTCTGCACTTGAAGCAATATCACATATATCGCTAGTATCTGAAGCTAAATCACTTGTTTCGCATGGCTTTGAAGCTAAACCTTCTACATCGCATTGATTTTCAGTTTAATCATGTGTTTCGCATGGATTTGAAGCTAACTCGTTTGTTTCGTCTGCATTTGAAGCTATATCACTTATATCCCAAGTGTTTGAAGCTAAATCATTTGTTTCGCATGGATTTGAATCTAACTCGTTTGATTCGTCTGCATTTGAAGCTATATCACTTATATCCCGAGTGTTTGATGCTAAATCATTTGTTTCGCATGGATTTGAAGCTAACTCGTTTGCTTAGCCTGCAGTTGAATCTATATCACTTATATCGCAAGTATTTTAAGCAAAATCATTTGTTCCGCATCGATATGAAGCTAAGCCTTCTACTTCGCATTGATTTGAAGCTAAATCATTTGTTTCGCTTGAATGTGAAGCTAACTCGTTTGTTTCGTCTGCAGTTGAAACTATATCATTTATATCGCAAGTATTTGAAGCTAAATCATTTGTTTCGCATGGATTTGAAGCTGAGCCTTCTACATCGCATTGATTTGAAGCTTAATCATGCGTGTCGCATGGAGTTGAAGCTAGCTTGTTTGTTTCGTCTGCATTTGAACGTATATCGCTTATAACGCAATTATCTGAAGATAAATCATTTGTTCCACATGGCTTTGAAGCTAAACCTTCTACATCGCATTGATTTTCAGTTTAATCTTGTGTTTCGCATGGATTTGAAGCTAACTCGTTTGTTTCGTCTGCATTTGAAGCTATATCACTTATATCCCAAGTGTTTGAAGCTAAATCATTTGTTTCGCATGGATTTGAAGCTAACTCGTTTGTTTGGCCTGCATTTGAAGCTATATCACTTATATCCCGAGTGTTTGATGCTAAATCATTTGTTTCGCATGGATTTGTAGCTAAACCTTCTACATCGTATTGATTTGAACCTACATCATGTGTTTCGCTTGGATGTGAATCTAACTCTTTGTTTCGTCTGCATTCGAAGCTATATCACTTATATCCCAAGTGTTTGAAGCTAAATCATTTGTTTCGCATGGATTTGAAGCTAACTCGTTTGTTTCGTCTGCATTTGGAGGTATATCACTTATATCGCAAGTATCTGAACCTAAATCATTGGTTTCGCATGGATTTGTAGCTAAACCTTCTACTTCCCATAGATTTGAAGCTAAATCATGTGTTTCGCATGGATTTGCAGCTAACTCGTTCGTTTCGCCTGCATTTGATGCTATATCACTTATATCGTAAGTATCTGAAGCTAAATCATTTGTTTCGCACGGATTTGAAGCTAAACCTTCTACATCGCATTGATTTTCAGTTTAATCATGTGTTTCGCATGGATTTGAAGCTAACTTGTTTGTTTCGTCTGCATTTGAAGCTATATCACTTATATCCCAAGTATTTGTAGCTAAATCATTTGTTTCGCATGGATTTGAAGCTAAACCTTCTCCATCGCATGGACTTGAATCTAACTCGTTTGTTTCGCATGCAGCTGAAGCTATATCACCCATATCCCAAGTGTTTGCAGGTCTATCATTTGTTTCGCATGGATTTGAAGCTAAACCATCTAAATCGCATGAATTTTAAGCTAAATCATGTGTTCCGCATGGATTTGAAGCTATCTCGTTTGTTTCTTCTGCACTTGAAACAATATCACATATATCGCTAGTATCTGAAGCTAAATCATTTGTTTCACATGGATTTGAAGCTAAACCTTCAACATCGCTTTGATTTGCAGCTATATCATGTGTTTCGCAAGGATTTGCAGCTAACTCGTTCGTTTCGCCTGCATTTGATGCTATATCACTTATATCGCAAGTATCTGAAGCTAAATCACTTGTTTCGCATGGCTTTGAAGCTAAACCTTCTACATCGCATTGATTTTCTGTTTAATCATGTGTTTCGCATGGATTTGAATCTAACTCGTTTGTTTCGTCTGCATTTGAAGCTATATCACTTATATCCCAAGTGTTTGAAGCTAAATCATTTGTTTCGCATGGATTTGAAGCTAACTCGTTTGCTTAGCCTGCAGTTGAATCTATATCACTTATATCGCAAGTATTTTAAGCAAAATCATTTGTTCCGCATCGATATGAAGCTAAGCCTTCTACTTCGCATTGATTTGAAGCTAAATCATTTGTTTCGCTTGAATGTGAAGCTAACTCGTTTGTTTCGTCTGCAGTTGAAACTATATCATTTATATCGCAAGTATTTGAAGCTAAATCATTTGTTCCGCATGGATTTGAAGCTGAGCCTTCTACATCGCATTGATTTGAAGCTTAATCATGCGTGTCGCATGGAGTTGAAGCTAGCTTGTTTGTTTCGTCTGCATTTGAACGTATATCGCTTATAACGCAATTATCTGAAGATAAATCATTTGTTCCACATGGCTTTGAAGCTAAACCTTCTACATCGCATTGATTTTCAGTTTAATCTTGTGTTTCGCATGGATTTGAAGCTAACTCGTTTGTTTCGTCTGCACTTGAAGCTATATCACTTATATCCCAAGTGTTTGAAGCTAAATCATTTGTTTCGCATGGATTTGAAGCTAACTCGTTTGTTTGGCCTGCATTTGAAGCTATATCACTTATATCCCGAGTGTTTGATGCTAAATCATTTGTTTCGCATGGATTTGTAGCTAAACCTTCTACATCGTATTGATTTGAACCTACATCATGTGTTTCGCTTGGATGTGAATCTAACTCTTTGTTTCGTCTGCATTCGAAGCTATATCACTTATATCCCAAGTGTTTGAAGCTAAATCATTTGTTTCGCATGGATTTGAAGCTAACTCGTTTGTTTCGTCTGCAGTTGAAACTATATCATTTATATCGCAAGTATTTGAAGCTAAATCATTTGTTCCGCATGGATTTGAAGCTGAGCCTTCTACATCGCATTGATTTGAAGCTTAATCATGCGTGTCGCATGGAGTTGAAGCTAGCTTGTTTGTTTCGTCTGCATTTGAACGTATATCGCTTATAACGCAATTATCTGAAGATAAATCATTTGTTCCACATGGCTTTGAAGCTAAACCTTCTACATCGCATTGATTTTCAGTTTAATCTTGTGTTTCGCATGGATTTGAAGCTAACTCGTTTGTTTCGTCTGCATTTGAAGCTATATCACTTATATCCCAAGTGTTTGAAGCTAAATCATTTGTTTCGCATGGATTTGAAGCTAACTCGTTTGTTTGGCCTGCATTTGAAGCTATATCACTTATATCCCGAGTGTTTGATGCTAAATCATTTGTTTCGCATGGATTTGTAGCTAAACCTTCTACATCGTATTGATTTGAACCTACATCATGTGTTTCGCTTGGATGTGAATCTAACTCTTTGTTTCGTCTGCATTCGAAGCTATATCACTTATATCCCAAGTGTTTGAAGCTAAATCATTTGTTTCGCATGGATTTGTAGCTAACTCGTTTGTTTCGTCTGCATTTGGAGGTATATCACTTATATCGCAAGTATCTGAACCTAAATCATTGGTTTCGCATGGATTTGTAGCTAAACCTTCTACTTCCCATAGATTTGAAGCTAAATCATGTGTTTCGCATGGATTTGCAGCTAACTCGTTCGTTTCGCCTGCATTTGATGCTATATCACTTATATCGTAAGTATCTGAAGCTAAATCATTTGTTTCGCACGGATTTGAAGCTAAACCTTCTACATCGCATTGATTTTCAGTTTAATCATGTGTTTCGCATGGATTTGAAGCTAACTTGTTTGTTTCGTCTGCATTTGAAGCTATATCACTTATATCCCAAGTATTTGTAGCTAAATCATTTGTTTCGCATGGATTTGAAGCTAAACCTTCTCCATCGCATGGACTTGAATCTAACTCGTTTGTTTCGCATGCAGCTGAAGCTATATCACCCATATCCCAAGTGTTTGCAGGTCTATCATTTGTTTCGCATGGATTTGAAGCTAAACCATCTAAATCGCATGAATTTTAAGCTAAATCATGTGTTCCGCATGGATTTGAAGCTATCTCGTTTGTTTCTTCTGCACTTGAAACAATATCACATATATCGCTAGTATCTGAAGCTAAATCATTTGTTTCGCATGGATTTGAAGCTAAACCTTCAACATCGCTTTGATTTGCAGCTATATCATGTGTTTCGCAAGGATTTGCAGCTAACTCGTTCGTTTCGCCTGCATTTGATGCTATATCACTTATATCGCAAGTATCTGAAGCTAAATCACTTGTTTCGCATGGCTTTGAAGCTAAACCTTCTACATCGCATTGATTTTCTGTTTAATCATGTGTTTCGCATGGATTTGAATCTAACTCGTTTGTTTCGTCTGCATTTGAAGCTATATCACTTATATCCCAAGTGTTTGAAGCTAAATCATTTGTTTCGCATGGATTTGAAGCTAACTCGTTTGCTTAGCCTGCAGTTGAATCTATATCACTTATATCGCAAGTATTTTAAGCAAAATCATTTGTTCCGCATCGATATGAAGCTAAGCCTTCTACTTCGCATTGATTTGAAGCTAAATCATTTGTTTCGCTTGAATGTGAAGCTAACTCGTTTGTTTCGTCTGCAGTTGAAACTATATCATTTATATCGCAAGTATTTGAAGCTAAATCATTTGTTCCGCATGGATTTGAAGCTGAGCCTTCTACATCGCATTGATTTGAAGCTTAATCATGCGTGTCGCATGGAGTTGAAGCTAGCTTGTTTGTTTCGTCTGCATTTGAACGTATATCGCTTATAACGCAATTATCTGAAGATAAATCATTTGTTCCACATGGCTTTGAAGCTAAACCTTCTACATCGCATTGATTTTCAGTTTAATCTTGTGTTTCGCATGGATTTGAAGCTAACTCGTTTGTTTCGTCTGCACTTGAAGCTATATCACTTATATCCCAAGTGTTTGAAGCTAAATCATTTGTTTCGCATGGATTTGAAGCTAACTCGTTTGTTTGGCCTGCATTTGAAGCTATATCACTTATATCCCGAGTGTTTGATGCTAAATCATTTGTTTCGCATGGATTTGTAGCTAAACCTTCTACATCGTATTGATTTGAACCTACATCATGTGTTTCGCTTGGATGTGAATCTAACTCTTTGTTTCGTCTGCATTCGAAGCTATATCACTTATATCCCAAGTGTTTGAAGCTAAATCATTTGTTTCGCATGGATTTGAAGCTAACTCGTTTGTTTCGTCTGCAGTTGAAACTATATCATTTATATCGCAAGTATTTGAAGCTAAATCATTTGTTCCGCATGGATTTGAAGCTGAGCCTTCTACATCGCATTGATTTGAAGCTTAATCATGCGTGTCGCATGGAGTTGAAGCTAGCTTGTTTGTTTCGTCTGCATTTGAACGTATATCGCTTATAACGCAATTATCTGAAGATAAATCATTTGTTCCACATGGCTTTGAAGCTAAACCTTCTACATCGCATTGATTTTCAGTTTAATCTTGTGTTTCGCATGGATTTGAAGCTAACTCGTTTGTTTCGTCTGCATTTGAAGCTATATCACTTATATCCCAAGTGTTTGAAGCTAAATCATTTGTTTCGCATGGATTTGAAGCTAACTCGTTTGTTTGGCCTGCATTTGAAGCTATATCACTTATATCCCGAGTGTTTGATGCTAAATCATTTGTTTCGCATGGATTTGTAGCTAAACCTTCTACATCGTATTGATTTGAACCTACATCATGTGTTTCGCTTGGATGTGAATCTAACTCTTTGTTTCGTCTGCATTCGAAGCTATATCACTTATATCCCAAGTGTTTGAAGCTAAATCATTTGTTTCGCATGGATTTGTAGCTAACTCGTTTGTTTCGTCTGCATTTGGAGGTATATCACTTATATCGCAAGTATCTGAACCTAAATCATTGGTTTCGCATGGATTTGTAGCTAAACCTTCTACTTCCCATAGATTTGAAGCTAAATCATGTGTTTCGCATGGATTTGCAGCTAACTCGTTCGTTTCGCCTGCATTTGATGCTATATCACTTATATCGTAAGTATCTGAAGCTAAATCATTTGTTTCGCACGGATTTGAAGCTAAACCTTCTACATCGCATTGATTTTCAGTTTAATCATGTGTTTCGCATGGATTTGAAGCTAACTTGTTTGTTTCGTCTGCATTTGAAGCTATATCACTTATATCCCAAGTATTTGAAGCTAAATCATTTGTTTCGCATGGATTTGAAGCTAAACCTTCTACATCGCATGGACTTGAAGCTAACTCGTTTGTTTCGCATGCAGCTGAAGCTATATCACCCATATCCCAAGTGTTTGCAGCTCTATCATTTGTTTCGCATGGATTTGAAGCTAAACCATCTAAATCGCATGAATTTTAAGCTAAATCATGTGTTCCGCATGGATTTGAAGCTAACTCGTTTGTTTCGTCTGCACTTGAAGCAATATCACATATATCGCTAGTATCTGAAGCTAAATCATTTGTTTCGCATGGATTTGAAGCTTAACCTTCAACATCGCTTTGATTTGCAGCTATATCATGTGTTTCGCAAGGATTTGCAGCTAACTCGTTCGTTTCGCCTGCATTTGAAGCTATATTATTTATATCCCAAGTGTTTGAAGCTAAATCATTTATATCGCAAGTATTTGAAGCTAAATCATTTGTTCCGCATAGATTTGAAGATAAACCTTCTACATCGCATTGATTTTCAGTTTAATCATGTGTTTCGCATGGATTTGAAGCTAACTCGTTTGTTTCGTCTGCATTTGAAGCTATATCACTAATATCCCAAGTGTTTGAAGCTAAATCATTTGTTTCGCATGGATTTGTATCTAAACCTTCTACATCGCATTGATTTGAGGCTAAATCATGTGTTTCGCTTGGATGTGAAGCTAACTCATTTATTTCGTCTGCATTTGAAGCTATATCACTTATATCCCAAGTGTTTGAAGCTAAATCATTTGTTTCGCATGAATTTGAAGCTAAACCTTCTACATCGCATTGATTTGAAGCTTAATCATGTGTTTCACATGGATTTGAAGCTAATTCGTTTCTATCCCCTGCATTTGAAGCTATATCATTTATATCGTAAGTATCTGAAACTAAATCATTTGTTTCGCACGGATTTGAAGCTAAACCTTCTACATCGCATTGATTTTCGGTTTAATCATGTGTTTCGCATGGATTTGAAACTAACTTGTTTGTTTCGTCTGCATTTGAAGCTATATCACTTATATCCCAAGTATTTGAAGCTAAATCATTTGTTTCGCATGGATTTGAAGCTAAACCTACTCCATCGCATGGACTTGAAGCTAACTCGTTTGTTTCGCATGCAGCTGAAGCTATATCACCCATATCCCAAGTGTTTGCAGCTCTATCATTTGTTTCGCATGGATTTGAAGCTAAACCATCTAAATCGCGTGAATTTTAAGCTAAATCATGTGTTCCGCATGGATTTGAAGCTAACTCGTTTGTTTCGTCTGCACTTGAAGCAATATCACATATATCGCTAGTATCTGAAGCTAAATCATTTGTTTCGCATGGATTTGAAGCTAAACCTTCAACATCGCTTTGATTTGCACCTATATCATGTGTTTCGCAAGGATTTGCAGCTAACTCGTTCGTTTCGCCTGCATTTGATGCTATATCACTTATATCGCAAGTATCTGAAGCTAAATCACTTGTTTCGCATGGCTTTGAAGCTAAACCTTCTACATCGCATTGATTTTCAGTTTAATCATGTGTTTCGCATGGATTTGAAGCTAACTCGTTTGTTTCGTCTGCATTTGAAGCTATATCACTTATATCCCAAGTGTTTGAAGCTAAATCATTTGTTTCGCATGGATTTGAATCTAACTCGTTTGATTCGTCTGCATTTGAAGCTATATCACTTATATCCCGAGTGTTTGATGCTAAATCATTTGTTTCGCATGGATTTGAAGCTAACTCGTTTGCTTAGCCTGCAGTTGAATCTATATCAATTATATCGCAAGTATTTGAAGCTAAATCATTTGTTTCGCATGGATTTGAAGCTGAGCCTTCTACATCGCATTGATTTGAAGCTTAATCATGCGTGTCGCATGGAGTTGAAGCTAGCTTGTTTGTTTCGTCTGCATTTGAACGTATAGCGCTTATAACGCAATTATCTGAAGATAAATCATTTGTTCCACATGGCTTTGAAGCTAAACCATCTACATCGCATTGATTTTCAGTTTAATCTTGTGTTTCGCATGGATTTGAAGCTAACTCGTTTGTTTCGTCTGCATTTGAAGCTATATCACTTATATCCCAAGTGTTTGAAGCTAAATCATTTGTTTCGCATGGATTTGAAGCTAACTGGTTTGTTTGGCCTGCATTTGAAGCTATATCACTTATATCCCGAGTGTTTGATGCTAAATCATTTGTTTCGCATGGATTTGTAGCTAAACCTTCTACATCGTATTGATTTGAACCTACATCATGTGTTTCGCTTGGATGTGAATCTAACTCTTTGTTTCGTCTGCATTCGAAGCTATATCACTTATATCCCAAGTGTTTGAAGCTAAATCATTTGTTTCGCATGGATTTGAAGCTAACTCGTTTGTTTCGTCTGCATTTGGAGGTATATCACTTATATCGCAAGTATCTGAACCTAAATCATTGGTTTCGCATGGATTTGTAGCTAAACCTTCTACTTCCCATAGATTTGAAGCTAAATCATGTGTTTCGCATGGATTTGCAGCTAACTCGTTCGTTTCGCCTGCATTTGATGCTATATCACTTATATCGTAAGTATCTGAAGCTAAATCATTTGTTTCGCACGGATTTGAAGCTAAACCTTCTACATCGCATTGATTTTCAGTTTAATCATGTGTTTCGCATGGATTTGAAGCTAACTTGTTTGTTTCGTCTGCATTTGAAGCTATATCACTTATATCCCAAGTATTTGTAGCTAAATCATTTGTTTCGCATGGATTTGAAGCTAAATCATTTGTTCCGCATAGATTCGAAGATAAACCTTCTACATCGCATCGATTTTCAGTTTAATCATGTGTTTCGCATGGATTTGAAGCTAACTCGTTTGTTTCGTCTGCATTTGAAGCTATATCACTTATATCCCAAGTGTTTGAAGCTAAATCATTTGTTTCGCATGGATTTGAAGCTAACTCGTTTGTTTGGCCTGCAGTTGAATCTATATCACTTATATCGCAAGTATTTTAAGCAAAATCATTTGTTCCGCATCGATTTGAAGCTAAGCCTTCTACATCGCATTGATTTGAAGCTTAATCATGCGTGTCGCATGGAGTTGAAGCTACCTCGTTTGTTTCGACTGCATTTGAACGTATATCGCTTATAACGCAATTATCTGAAGATAAATCATTTGTTCCGCATGGATTTGAAGCTAAGCCTTCTACTTCGCATTGATTTGAAGCTAAATCATGTGTATCGCATGCATTTTGAAGCTAACTCCTTTGATTCGTCTGCATTTGAAGCTATATCACTTACATCCCGAGTGTTTGATGCCAAATCATTTGTTTCGCATGGATTTGTATCTAAACCTTCTACATCGCATTGATTTGAGGCTAAATCATGTGTTTCGCTTGGATGTGAAGCTAACTCATTTATTTCGTCTGCATTTGAAGCTATATCACTTATATCCCAAGTGTTTGAAGCTAAATCATTTGTTTCGCATGAATTTGAAGCTAAATCTTCTACATCGCATTGATTTGAAGCTTAATCATGTGTTTCACATGGATTTGAAGCTAATTCGTTTCTATCCCCTGCATTTGAAGCTATATCATTTATATCGTAAGTATCTGAAACTAAATCATTTGTTTCGCACGGATTTGAAGCTAAACCTTCTACATCGCATTGATTTTCGGTTTAATCATGTGTTTCGCATGGATTTGAAACTAACTTGTTTGTTTCGTCTGCATTTGAAGCTATATCACTTATATCCCAAGTATTTGAAGCAAAATCATTTGTTTCGCATGAATTTGAAGCTAAACCTACTCCATCGCATGGACTTGAAGCTAACTCGTTTGTTTCGCATGCAGCTGAAGCTATATCACCCATATCCCAAGTGTTTGCAGCTCTATCATTTGTTTCGCATGGATTTGAAGCTAAACCATCTATATCGCGTGAATTTTAAGCTAAATCATGTGTTCCGCATGGATTTGAAGCTAACTCGTTTGTTTCGTCTGCACTTGAAGCAATATCACATATATCGCTAGTATCTGAAGCTAAATCATTTGTTTCGCATGGATTTGAAGCTAAACCTTCAACATCGCTTTGATTTGCAGCTATATCATGTGTTTCGCAAGGATTTGCAGCTAACTCGTTCGTTTCGCCTGCATTTGATGCTATATCACTTATATCGCAAGTATCTGAAGCTAAATCATTTGTTCCGCATAGATTTGAAGATAAACCTTCTACATCGCATCGATTTTCAGTTTAATCATGTGTTTCGCATGGATTTGAAGCTAACTCGTTTGTTTCGTCTGCATTTGAAGCTATATCATTTATATCCCAAGTGTTTGAAGCTAAATCATTTGTTTCGCATGGATTTGAATCTAACTCGTTTGTTTGGCCTGCAGTTGAATCTATATCACTTATATCGCAAGTATTTTAAGCAAAATCATTTGTTCCGCATCGATACGAAGCTAAGCCTTCTACTTCGCATTGATTTGAAGCTAAATCATGTGTTTCGCTTGGATGTGAAGCTAACTCGTTTGTTTCGTCTGCATTTGAAGCTATATCACTTATATCCCAAGTGTTTGAAGCTAAATCATTTGTTTCGCATGAATTTGAAGATAAACCTTCTACATCGCATTGACTTGAAGCTTAATCATGTGTTTTGCATGGATTTGAAGCTAAATCGTTTGTATCCCCTGCATTTGAAGCTATATCATTTATATCGCAAGTATCTGATACTAAATCATTTGTTTCGCATGGATTTGTATCTAAACCTTCTACATCGCATTGATTTGAGGCTAAATCATGTGTTTCGCTTGGATGTGAAGCTAACTCATTTATTTCGTCTGCATTTGAAGCTATATCACTTATATCCCAAGTGTTTGAAGCTAAATCATTTGTTTCGCATGAATTTGAAGCTAAACCTTCTACATCGCATTGATTTGAAGCTTAATCATGTGTTTCACATGGATTTGAAGCTAATTCGTTTCTATCCCCTGCATTTGAAGCTATATCATTTATATCGTAAGTATCTGAAACTAAATCATTTGTTTCGCACGGATTTGAAGCTAAACCTTCTACATCGCATTGATTTTCGGTTTAATCATGTGTTTCGCATGGATTTGAAACTAACTTGTTTGTTTCGTCTGCATTTGAAGCTATATCACTTATATCCCAAGTATTTGAAGCTAAATCATTTGTTTCGCATGGATTTTAAGCTAAACCTACTCCATCGCATGGACTTGAAGCTAACTCGTGTGTTTCGCATGCAGCTGAAGCTATATCACCCATATCCCAAGTGTTTGCAGCTCTATCATTTGTTTCGCATGGATTTGAAGCTAAAACATCTAAATCGCGTGAATTTTAAGCTAAATCATGTGTTCCGCATGGATTTGAAGCTAACTCGTTTGTTTCGTCTGCACTTGAAGCAATATCACATATATCGCTAGTATCTGAAGCTAAATCATTTGTTTCGCATTAATTTGAAGCTACACCTTCTACATCGCATTGATTTGAAGCTTAATCATTTGTTTCTCATGGATTTCAAGCTAAATCGTTTGTATCCCCTGCATTTGAAGCTATATCATTTATATCGCAAGTATCTGATACAAAATCATTTGTTCGGCACGGATTTGAAGCTATACCTTCTACATCGCATTGATTTGCATTTAAATGATGTGTTTCGCAAGAATTTGAACTAACTCGTTTGTTTCGTCTGCATTTGAAGCTATATCACTTATATCCCAAGTGTTTGAAGCTAAATCATTTGTTTCGCATGGATTTGCAGCTAACTCCTTTGTTTCGTCTGCATTTGGAGGTATATCACTTATATCGCAAGTATCTGAAACTAAATCATTTGTGTCGCTTGGATTTGAAACTAAACCTTCTACATCGCATAGATTTGAAGCTAAATCATGTGTTTCGCATGGATTTGCAGCTAACTCGTTCGTTTAGCCTGCAGTTGAATCTATATCACTTATATCGCAAGTATTTGGAGCTAAATCATTTATTCCGCATGGATTTGAAGCTGAGCCATCTACATCGCATTGATTTGAAGCTTAATCATGTGTGTCGCATGGATTTGAAGCTAACTCGTTTGTTTCCCCTGCATTTGAAGCTATATCACTTATATCGCAAGTATCTGAAGCTAACTCATTTGTTTCGCATGGATTTGAAGCTAAACCTTCTACATCGCTTTGATTTGCAGCTAGATCATGTGTTTCGCATCGATTTGAAGCTAACTCGTTTGTTTCCCCTGCATTTGAATCTATATCACTTATATCGCAAGTATCTGATGCTAAATCATTTGTGATGCATGGATTTGAAGCTACACCTTCTACATCGCATTGATTTGCTGCTAAATCATGTGTTTCGCATGGATTTGAAGCTAAGCCTTCTACTTCGCTTCGATTTGCAGCTAAATCATGTGTTTCGCATGGATTTGAAGCTAACTCGTTTGTTCCGCCTGCAGAAAAGCTAAATCATATATAAAACATGTATTTGAAGCTAAACTATTCGTGTCGCATGGATTTGTAACTAAGCCTTCTTCCTCGCATTGATTTGAATCTAAATCACGTCTTTCGCATGGATTTGAAGCTAACTCGTTTGTTTCGCATGCAGTTGGAGCTAAATCATGTATGTCACAAGTATTTGTAGCGAAACCATTTGATTTGCATGGATTTGAAGCTAAGCCTTCTACATCGCATTGATTTGCTGCTAAATCGTGTGTTTCGCATTGATTTGAAGCTAACTCGTTTGTTTCGCATGCAGTTGGAGCTAAATCATGTATGTCACAACTATTTGTAGCGAAACCATTTGATTTGCATGGATTTGAAGCTAAGCCTTCTACATCGCATTGATTTGCTGCTAAATCATGTGTTTCGCATGGATGTGAAGCTAAGCCTTCTACTTCGCTTCGACTTGCAGCTAAATCATGTGTTTCGCATGGATTTGAAGCTAACTCGTTTGTTTCCCCTGCATTTGAAGCTATATCACTTATATCGCAAGTATCTGATGCTAAATTATTTGTTTCGCCTGGATTTGAAGCTAATCCTTCTAGTTTCGCATTGATTTGAAGCTGACTCGTTTGCTTCGTGCGCATTTGAAGCTATATCACTTATATCCCAACTGTTTGAAGATAAATCATTTGATTCGCATGGATTTGAAGCTAGCTTGTTTCTTTCGTCTGCATTTGAAGCTACATCACATATATCGCAAGTATCTGAAGCTAAATCATTTGTTTCGCATGGATTTGATGCTAAACCTTCTACATCGCATAGATTTTAAGCTAATTCATGTGTTTCGCATGGATTTTAAGCTAACTCGTTTGTTTCCCCTGCATTTGAAGCTATATCAATTATATCGCAAGTATCTGATGCTAAATCATTTTTGTCGCATGGATTTGAAGCTAAACCTTCTACATCGCATTGATTTGAAGCTAATTCATGTGTTTCGCATGGATTTGAAGCTAACTCGTTTTTTTCCTCTGCATTTGAAGCTATATCACTTATATCGCAAGTATCTGAAGGTATATCATTTGATTCGCATAGATATGAAGCTAAACCTTCTACATCGCTTTGATTTGACGCTAAATCATGAGTT
The DNA here is from genome assembly GCF_051020955.1 of Megalopta genalis. Taxonomy (NCBI): domain Eukaryota; kingdom Metazoa; phylum Arthropoda; class Insecta; order Hymenoptera; family Halictidae; genus Megalopta; species Megalopta genalis. Next base: position 287,982 of record NW_027476297.1, read on the forward strand.
TCGCATCGATTTGAAGCTAACTCGTTTGTTTCCCCTGCATTTGAATCTATATCACTTATATCGCAAGTATCTGATGCTAAATCATTTTTTTCGCATGGATTTGAAGCTAAATCTTCAACATCGCATTGATATGAAGCTAATTTATGTGTTTCGCATGGATTTGAAGCTAACTGGTTTGTTTCGTCTGCAATTGAAGCTATATCACTTATATCACATTGTTTGAAGCTAAATCATTAGTTTCGCATGGACTTGAAGCTAAACCTTCCACACAGCATTGATTTGAGGCTTAATCATGTGTTTTTCATGGTTTTCAGGCTAACTCGTTTATTTCCCCTGCATTTAAAGCTATATCACTCATATCGCAAGTAACTGGAGCTAAATCATTGGTTTCGCATCGATTTGAAGCTAAACCTTGTACATCGCACTGATTCGCTGCTAAATCATGTGTTTCGCATCGATCTAAAGCTAAGCCTTCTACTTCGCATCGATTTGAAGCTTAATCATGTGTTTCGCATGGATTTGCAGCTAACTCGTTTGTATCCCCTGAATTTGAAACTATATCACTTATATCGCAAGTATCTGAAGCTAAATCATTTGTGATGCATGGATTTGAAGCTACACCTTCTACATCGCATTGATTTGCTGCTAAATCATATGTTTCGCTTGGTTTTGAAGCTAAGCCTTCTACTTCGCATTGATTTGAAGCTAAATCATGTCTTTGGCTTGGATTTGAAGCGATCTCGTTTGGTTCTTATGGAGTTGACACTAAATCATGAATATTACAAGTATTTGAAGCTACAGCGTTTGATCGCAAGGATTTGAAGCTAAGCATTCTACTTCGATTGATTTGAACCTGAATAATGTTTCTCGCTTGACGTTGAAGCTAACACGTTTGTTTCAGGTGCAGTTGGATCTAAATCATGTATATCACAAGTATTTGAAGCTTGACCATTTGTTTCGCATGAATATTATGATAAGACATGTGTTTCGAATGAATTTCAAGCCAAATCATGTGTTTCGCATGGATTTGAAGCTAATTCGTTTGTTTCGCCAGCACTTCAAGCTAAATCATGTATAATACAAGTATATGAAGCTAAACTATTTTTTTCGCATGGATTCGAAGGTAAGCTTTCTACTTCGCATTGATTTGAAGCTAAATCATGTCTTTCGCTTGGATTTGAAGCTAACACGTTTGTTTCACATGCAGTTGAAGCTAAATCATGTATATCACAAGTATTTGACTCGAAGCCATTTGATTCGCATGGATTTTAAGCTAAGCCTTCTACTTCGCATTGTTTTGAAGCTAAATCATGTGTTTCGCATGCATTTGAAGCTAACTCGTTTGTTTCGCATGAAGTTGAAGCTAGATCATGTATATCTCAAGTATTTGAAGCTAACCCATTTGATTCGCATAGATTTGAAGCTGATGCTTCTACTTCGCATTGATTTGAAGCTACATCATGTGTTTCGCTTGTATTTGAAGCTAACACGTTTGTTTCACATGCAGTTGAAGCGAAAATAATGTATATCACACGTATTTGAAGCTAAACCATTTGATTCGCATGGATTTGAAGCTAAGCCTCCTACATCGCATTGATTAGATGCTAAATCAAGTGCTTCGCATGGATTTGAAGCTAAGCCTGCTACTTCGCATCGATTTGAAGCTGAGTCATGTGTTTCCCAAGGATTTAAAGCTAACTCGTTGTTTCGCATGCAGTTGAAGCTAAATCATGTATATCACAAGTATTTGAAGCTAAAGCTATTGATTCGCTTTGATTTGAAGCAAAGCCTTCTACTTCGCATTGCTTTGAAGCTGGACCATTTGTTTCGCTTGATTTTGAAGCTAACACGTTTGTTTCACATGCAGTTGAATCTAAATCATGTATATCATAAGTATTTGAAGCTGATACCATTTGTTTCGCAGGAGTATTAAGCTAAACCATGTGTTTTTAATGAATTTGAAACTAAATCATGTGTTTCGCTTGGATTTGAAGCTAACTCGTTTGTTCCGCCTGCAGATAAAGCTAAATCATATATAAAACAAGTATTTGAAGCTAAACTATTCGTGTCGCATGGATTTGTTACTAAGCCTTCTTCTTCGCATTGATTTGAAGCTAAATCACGTCTTTCGCATGGATTTGAGGCTAACTCGTTTGTTTCGCATGCAGTTGGAGCTAAATCATGTATGTCACAAGTACTTGAAGCGAAACCATTTGATTTGCATGGATTTGAAGCTAAGCCTTCTACTTCGCATTGATTTCAAGCTAAATCATGTCTTTTTTCTGAATTTGAAGCTATCTCGTTTAGTTCGCATGCAGTTAAACCTAAATCATATATAAAACAAGTATTTGAAGCTAAACTATTCGCGTCGCATGGATTTGAAACTAAGCCTTCTTCTTCGCATTGATTTGAAGCTAAGTCATGTGTTTCGCAAGCATTTGAAGCTAACTCGTTTGTTTCGAATGCTGTTGAATCTAAATCATGTATATCACAAGTATTTGAAGCTAAACCATTTGTTTCGCATGGAATCGATGTTAAGCCATCTACTTCGCAGTGATTTGAAGCTAAATCATGTGTTTCGGTTGGATTTGAAGCTAACTGGTTTGTTTCGCATGCAGTTGAAGTTAAATCATTTATATCACAATTTTTGACTCGAAACCATTTGATTTGCATGGATTTGAAGCTAAGCTTTCTACTTCGCATTGATTTGATGCTTAATCATGTGTTTTGCATGGATTTGAAGCTAATTCGTTTGTTTCTCCTGCATTTGAAGCTATATCACTTATATCGCATGTATGTGATGCTAAGTCATTTGTGTCGCATTGATTTGAAGCTAAATCATGTGATTCGCTTGGATTTGAAGCTAACTCGTTTGTTTCCCCTGCATTTGAAGCTATATCACTTATATCCCAAGTGTTTGAAGCTAAATCATTTGTTTCGCATGGTTTTGAAGCTAAACCTTCTACAGCGCATTGATTTGTAGCTAAATCATGTGTTTCGCTTGGATTTGAAGCTAACTCGTTTGTTCCGCCTGCAGATAAAGCTAAATCATATATAAAACAAGTATTTGAAGCTAAACTATTCGTGTCGCATGGATTTGTAACTAAGCCTTCTTCTTCGCATTGATTTGAAGCTAAATCACGTCTTTCGCATGGATTTGAGGCTAACTCGTTTATTTCGCATGCAGTTGAAGCTAAATCATGTGTTTCGCATGGATTTTAAGCTAACTAGTTTGTTTAGCATGCAGTTCAAGCTACATCATGTATATCACATGTTTTTGAAGCTAAACCATTTGATTCGCATGGATTTGAAGCTGAGCCTTCTACTTCGCATTGGTTTGAAGCTAAATCATGTGTTTCGCAAGCACTTGAAGCTAACTCGTTTGTTTCGAATGCTGTTGAATCTAAATCATGTATATCACAAGTATTTGAAGCTAAACCATTTGTTTCGCATGGAATCGATGTTAAGCCATCTACTTCGCATTGATTTGCAGCTAAATCATGTGTTCCGCATGGATTTGAAGCTAACTCGTTTGTTTCGTCTGCACTTGAAACTATATCATCTATATCGCAAGTATCTGATGCTAAATTATTTGTTTCGCCTGGATTTGAAGCTAAACCTTCTAGTTTCGCATTGATTTGAAGCTGACTCGTTTGCTTCGTGCGCATTTGAAGCTATATCACTTATATCCCAACTGTTTGAAGATAAATCATTTGATTCGCATGGATTAGAAGCTGACTCGTTTGCTTCGTGCGCATTTGAAGCTATATCACTTATATCCCAACTGTTTGAAGATAAATCATTTGATTCGCATGGATTTGAAGCTAGCTTGTTTCTTTCGTCTGCATTTGAAGCTACATCACATATATCGCAAGTATCTGAAGCTAAATCATTTGTTTCGCATGGATTTGATGCTAAACCTTCTACATCGCATTGATTTTAAGCTAATTCATGTGTTTCGCATGGATTTTAAGCTAACTCGTTTGTTTCGCATGCAGTTGAAGTTACATCATGTATATCACAAGTGTTTGACTCGAAACCATTTGATTTGCATGGATTTGAAGCTAACTCGTTTGTTTCCCCTGCATTTGAAGGTATATCACTTATATCCCAAGTGTTTGAAGCTAAATCATTTGTTTCGCATGGTTTTGAAGCTAAACCTTCTACATCGCATTGATTTGAAGCTAAATCATGTGTTTCGCTTGGATTTGAAGCTAACTCGTTTGTTCCGCCTGCAGATAAAGCTAAATCATATATAAAACAAGTATTTGAAGCTAAACTATTCGTGTCGCATGGATATGTAACTAAGCCTTCTTCTTCGCATTGATTTGAAGCTAAATCACGTCTTTCGCATGGATTTGAGGCTAACTCGTTTGTTTCCCCTGCATTTGAAGCTATATCAATTATATCGCAAGTATCTGATGCTAAATCATTTTTGTCGCATGGATTTGAAGCTAAACCTTCTACATCGCTTTGATGTGCAGCTAAATCATGTGTTTCGCATGGATTTGAAGCTAACTCGTTTGTTTCCCCAGCATTTGAAGCTATATCAATTATATCGCAAGTATCTGATGCTAAATCATTTTTGTGACATGGATTTGAAGCTAAACCTTCTACATCGCATTGATTTGAAGCTAATTCATGTGTTTCTCATGGATTTGAAGCTAACTCGTTTGTTTCCCCTGCATTAGAAGCTATATCACTTATATCGCAAGTATCTGAAGCTAAATAATTTGTTTCGCATGAATTTGAAGCTGAACCTTCAACATCGCATTGACTTGCAGCTAAATCATGTGTTCCGCATGGATTTGAAGCTAACTCGTTTGTTTCGTCTGCACTTGATACTATATCACTTATTTCGCAAGTATCTGATGCTAAATCATTTGTGATACATGGATTTGAAGCTACACCTTCTACATCGCATTGATTTGCTGCTAAATCATGTGTTTCGCATGGATTTGAAGCTAAGCCTTCTACTTCGCTTCGATTTGCAGCTAAATCATGTGTTTCGCTTGATTTTGAAGCTAACACGTTTGTTTCACATGCAGTTGAATCTAAATCATGTATATCATAAGTATTTGAAGCTGATACCATTTGTTTCGCAGGAGTATTAAGCTAAACCATGTGTTTTTAATGAATTTGAAACTAAATCATGTGTTTCGCTTGGATTTGAAGCTAACTCGTTTGTTCCGCCTGCAGATAAAGCTAAATCATATATAAAACAAGTATTTGAAGCTAAACTATTCGTGTCGCATGGATTTGTTACTAAGCCTTCTTCTTCGCATTGATTTGAAGCTAAATCACGTCTTTCGCATGGATTTGAGGCTAACTCGTTTGTTTCGCATGCAGTTGGAGCTAAATCATGTATGTCACAAGTACTTGAAGCGAAACCATTTGATTTGCATGGATTTGAAGCTAAGCCTTCTACTTCGCATTGATTTCAAGCTAAATCATGTCTTTTTTCTGAATTTGAAGCTATCTCGTTTAGTTCGCATGCAGTTAAACCTAAATCATATACAGGGTGTCCCACAATTATTTTAACAGCCGAAAATGAGGGGTAGCTGAGGTCATTTGAAGTAACTTTTTCCTTTGCGAAAATGCAATCCGCGGCTTTGTTTACGAGTTATTAACGAAAAACACTGGCCAATGAGAGGTGACGGTGCGAGAGAGAGAGAGTACGCGAGAGAGTACGCAGCACGAGGCTTTGACAGATGGTCGGGACGGACTCGAGCCACGTTCGAAGTATTGAACAAATCACGAAGCGAGAACTTTCCGGATTTTTTTTTTACTACGTGACAGTGATATTTTGAAGAAAAACGCTGTTCACCTTTACTTTAGAACGTCTGCAGAATATTTACTAATTTTTCGGACTCGAAATAATATGTAGTTTAACCGTGACAGCTGTTTTAATTTTCTGGTGTGCATGACACCTCGTGTGTACCATATGAAATTTTTATGCAAGGTGTACAGTGAAGATTAACGAATGATTTGCAAAGCTGATTTAATAATAAATAAGGGACGTAAAGGATTTGTTTATTAGAGAGATATGAAAAATATAATCAGTAAGAAACTCACCCATTTAGTTGAGGATGCATTTGCTGGCTGAAATTCATGATGTCGAAGGGCACTGACCTGGTACAACGTACAGCTGATCTTTCACTGCACTGTCACTAAACACTGATCACTTAATTAATCACTGATAATCCGAATCACTTGTGGATATTTAAGAAAGATCACTGGGACTCGTTCGCGGATAATCGTTTATTCGACGCGTTCGTTCGGAAGTCGACGTTTCACTGCCAAAAAATCGAGGCCTCGACCGTGGGCCCTTGTCGTTCGTCTTTCGGCCGTCCGAGGAAATAACACCCGATACTATTTTCTTCGAAGCGCAGGGTACCGCCAAATGAAATAAACAAGATATGCCGAGACGTAAACTGTGTCCGACCCGCTGTCACCCTGCGCTCTTAGAACGTAATTAATGGCCGTGCGAAGAAAATGGTATCGAGTGTCATTTCCTCGGACGGCCGAACGAAGAACAACAAGGACCCACAGTCAAGGCCTGAATTTTTCGGCAGTGAAACGTCGACTTCCGAACGAACGCGTCGAATAAACGATTATCCGCGAACGAGTCTCAGTGATCTTTCTTAAATATCCACAAGTGATTCGGATTATCAGTGATTAAATAACTGATCAGTGTTTGGTGACAGTACAGTGTAAGTGAACTTCGCAAATAACCATACCAGAGGTTCCACCGACAGTATCCCTCCAATGTTGCGGTCATCGACCTGGGATCAGCTGTTCGTTGTACGAGGTCAGTACGTACGAGTCAGCAAATGCATCCTCAACTAAATGGGTGAGTTTCTTATCGATAATATTTTTCATATTTCTCTAAAAAACAAATCCTTTACGTACCTTAACGCGATTATTTATTATTAAATCAGCTTTGCGAATCATTCGTTGAATTCTGTTCGTACACGGAATTATTTAAATTAAAATATCATTTACGAACTTTGTTAATCTTCACTGTACACCTTGCATAAAAATTTCATATGGTACACACAAGGTGTCATGCACACCAGAAAATTAAAACGACTGTCACGGTTAAACTACATATTATTTCGAGTCCGAAAAATTAGTGAATATTCTTCAGACGTTCTAAAGTAAAGGTGAACAGCGTTTTTCTTAAAAATATCACTGTTATGTAGTTAAAAAAATCCGGAAAGTTCTCGCTTCGTGACTTGTTCAATACTTCGAACGCGGCTCGAGTCCGTTCCGACCTTCTGTCAAAGCCTCGTGCTGCGGACTCTCTCGCGGACCCTCTCTCTCGCACCGTCACCTCTCATTGGCCAGTGTTTTTCGTTAATAACTCGTAAACAAAGCCGCGGATTGCATTTTCGCAAAGGAAAAAGTTACTTCAAATGACCTCAGCTACCCCTCATTTTCGGCTGTTAAAATAATTGTGGGACACCCTGTATAAAACAAGTATTTGAAGCTAAACTATTCGCGTCGCATGGATTTGAAACTAAGCCTTCTTCTTCGCATTGATTTGAAGCTAAGTCATGTGTTTCGCAAGCATTTGAAGCTAACTCGTTTGTTTCGAATGCTGTTGAATCTAAATCATGTATATCACAAGTATTTGAAGCTAAACCATTTGTTTCGCATGGAATCGATGTTAAGCCATCTACTTCGCAGTGATTTGAAGCTAAATCATGTGTTTCGGTTGGATTTGAAGCTAACTGGTTTGTTTCGCATGCAGTTGAAGTTAAATCATTTATATCACAATTTTTGACTCGAAACCATTTGATTTGCATGGATTTGAAGCTAAGCTTTCTACTTCGCATTGATTTGATGCTTAATCATGTGTTTTGCATGGATTTGAAGCTAATTCGTTTGCTTCTCCTGCATTTGAAGCTATATCACTTATATCGCATGTATGTGATGCTAAGTCATTTGTGTCGCATTGATTTGAAGCTAAATCATGTGATTCGCTTGGATTTGAAGCTAACTCGTTTGTTTCCCCTGCATTTGAAGCTATATCACTTATATCCCAAGTGTTTGAAGCTAAATCATTTGTTTCGCATGGTTTTGAAGCTAAACCTTCTACAGCGCATTGATTTGTAGCTAAATCATGTGTTTCGCTTGGATTTGAAGCTAACTCGTTTGTTCCGCCTGCAGATAAAGCTAAATCATATATAAAACAAGTATTTGAAGCTAAACTATTCGTGTCGCATGGATTTGTAACTAAGCCTTCTTCTTCGCATTGATTTGAAGCTAAATCACGTCTTTCGCATGGATTTGAGGCTAACTCGTTTATTTCGCATGCAGTTGAAGCTAAATCATGTGTTTCGCATGGATTTTAAGCTAACTAGTTTGTTTAGCATGCAGTTCAAGCTACATCATGTATATCACATGTTTTTGAAGCTAAACCATTTGATTCGCATGGATTTGAAGCTGAGCCTTCTACTTCGCATTGGTTTGAAGCTAAATCATGTGTTTCGCAAGCACTTGAAGCTAACTCGTTTGTTTCGAATGCTGTTGAATCTAAATCATGTATATCACAAGTATTTGAAGCTAAACCATTTGTTTCGCATGGAATCGATGTTAAGCCATCTACTTCGCATTGATTTGCAGCTAAATCATGTGTTCCGCATGGATTTGAAGCTAACTCGTTTGTTTCGTCTGCACTTGAAACTATATCATCTATATCGCAAGTATCTGATGCTAAATTATTTGTTTCGCCTGGATTTGAAGCTAAACCTTCTAGCTTCGCATTGATTTGAAGCTGACTCGTTTGCTTCGTGCGCATTTGAAGCTATATCACTTATATCCCAACTGTTTGAAGATAAATCATTTGATTCGCATGGATTAGAAGCTGACTCGTTTGCTTCGTGCGCATTTGAAGCTATATCACTTATATCCCAACTGTTTGAAGATAAATCATTTGATTCGCATGGATTTGAAGCTAGCTTGTTTCTTTCGTCTGCATTTGAAGCTACATCACATATATCGCAAGTATCTGAAGCTAAATCATTTGTTTCGCATGGATTTGATGCTAAACCTTCTACATCGCATTGATTTTAAGCTAATTCATGTGTTTCGCATGGATTTTAAGCTAACTCGTTTGTTTCGCATGCAGTTGAAGTTACATCATGTATATCACAATTGTTTGACTCGAAACCATTTGATTTGCATGGATTTGAAGCTTACTCGTTTGTTTCCCCTGCATTTGAAGGTATATCACTTATATCCCAAGTGTTTGAAGCTAAATCATTTGTTTCGCATGGTTTTGAAGCTAAACCTTCTACATCGCATTGATTTGAAGCTAAATCATGTGTTTCGCATGGATTTGAAGCTAAGCCTTCTACTTCGCTTCGATTTGCAGCTAAATCATGTGTTTCGCATGGATTTGAAGCTAACTCGTTTGTTCCGCCTGCAGAAAAGCTAAATCATATATAAAACATGTATTTGAAGCTAAACTATTCGTGTCGCATGGATTTGTAACTAAGGCTTCTTCTTCGCATTGATTTGAATCTAAATCACGTCTTTCGCATGGATTTGAAGCTAACTCGTTTGTTTCGCATGCAGTTGGAGCTAAATCATGTATGTCACAAGTATTTGTAGCGAAACCATTTGATTTGCATGGATTTGAAGCTAAGCCTTCTACATCGCATTGATTTGCTGCTAAATCGTGTGTTTCGCATTGATTTGAAGCTAACTCGTTTGTTTCGCATGCAGTTGGAGCTAACTCATGTATGTCACAACTATTTGTAGCGAAACCATTTGATTTGCATGGATTTGAAGCTAAGCCTTCTACATCGCATTGATTTGCTGCTAAATCATGTGTTTCGCATGGATGTGAAGCTAAGCCTTCTACTTCGCTTCGACTTGCAGCTAAATCATGTGTTTCGCATGGATTTGAAGCTAACTCGTTTGTTTCCCCTGCATTTGAAGCTATATCACTTATATCGCAAGTATCTGATGCTAAATTATTTGTTTCGCCTGGATTTGAAGCTATATCACTTATATCCCGAGTGTGTGATGCTAAATCATTTGTTTCGCATGGATTTGTAGCTAAACCTTCTACATCGCATTGATTTGAAGCTAAATCATGTGTTTCGCTTGGATGTGAAGCTAACTCGTTTGTTTCGTCTGCATTTGAAGCTATATCACATATATCCCAAGTGTTTGAAGCTGAATCATTTGTTTCGCATTAATTTGAAGCTACACCTTCTACATCGCATTGATTTGAAGCTTAATCATTTGTTTCTCATGGATTTCAAGCTAAATCGTTTGTATCCCCTGCATTTGAATCTATATCATTTATATCGCAAGTATCTGATACAAAATCATTTGTTCGGCACGGATTTGAAGCTATACCTTCTACATCGCATTGATTTGCATTTAAATGATGTGTTTCGCAAGAATTTGAACTAACTCGTTTGTTTCGTCTGCATTTGAAGCTATATCACTTATATCCCAAGTGTTTGAAGCTAAATCATTTGTTTCGCATGGATTTGCAGCTAACTCGTTTGTTTCGTCTGCATTTGGAGGTATATCACTTATATCGCAAGTATCTGAAACTAAATCATTTGTGTCGCTTGGATTTGAAACTAAACCTTCTACATCGCATAGATTTGAAGCTAAATCATGTGTTTCGCATGGATTTGCAGCTAACTCGTTCGTTTAGCCTGCAGTTGAATCTATATCACTTATATCGCAAGTATTTGGAGCTAAATCATTTATTCCGCATGGATTTGAAGCTGAGCCTTCTACATCGCATTGATTTGAAGCTTAATCATGTGTGTCGCATGGATTTGAAGCTAACTCGTTTGTTTCCCCTGCATTTGAAGCTATATCACTTATATCGCAAGTATCTGAAGCTAACTCATTTGTTTCGCATGGATTTGAAGCTAAACCTTCTACATCGCTTTGATTTGCAGCTAGATCATGTGTTTCGCATCGATTTGAAGCTAACTCGTTTGTTTCCCCTGCATTTGAATCTATATCACTTATATCGCAAGTATCTGATGCTAAATCATTTGTGATGCATGGATTTGAAGCTACACCTTCTACATCGCATTGATTTGCTGCTAAATCATGTGTTTCGCATGGATTTGAAGCTAAGCCTTCTACTTCGCTTCGATTTGCAGCTAAATCATGTGTTTCGCATGGATTTGAAGCTAACTCGTTTGTTCCGCCTGCAGAAAAGCTAAATCATATATAAAACATGTATTTGAAGCTAAACTATTCGTGTCGCATGGATTTGTAACTAAGCCTTCTTCTTCGCATTGATTTGAATCTAAATCACGTCTTTCGCATGGATTTGAAGCTAACTCGTTTGTTTCGCATGCAGTTGGAGCTAAATCATGTATGTCACAAGTATTTGTAGCGAAACCATTTGATTTGCATGGATTTGAAGCTAAGCCTTCTAGATCGCATTGATTTGCTGCTAAATCGTGTGTTTCGCATTGATTTGAAGCTAACTCGTTTGTTTCGCATGCAGTTGGAGCAAAATCATGTATGTCACAACTATTTGTAGCGAAACAATTTGATTTGCATGGATTTGAAGCTAAGCCTTCTACATCGCATTGATTTGCTGCTAAATCATGTGTTTCGCATGGATGTGAAGCTAAGCCTTCTACTTCGCTTCGACTTGCAGCTAAATAATGTGTTTCGCATGGATTTGAAGCTAACTCGTTTGTTTCCCCTGCATTTGAAGCTATATCACTTATATCGCAAGTATCTGATGCTAAATTATTTGTTTCGCCTGGATTTGAAGCTAAACCTTCTAGTTTCGCATTGATTTGAAGCTGACTCGTTTGCTTCGTGCGCATTTGAAGCTATATCACTTATATCCCAACTGTTTGAAGATAAATCATTTGATTCGCATGGATTTGAAGCTAGCTTGTTTCTTTCGTCTGCATTTGAAGCTACATCACATATATCGCAAGTATCTGAAGCTAAATCATTTGTTTCGCATGGATTTGATGCTAAACCTTCTACATCGCATTGATTTTAAGCTAATTCATGTGTTTCGCATGGATTTGAAGCTAACTCGTTTGTTTCCCCTGCATTTGAAGCTATATCACTTATATCGCAAGTATCTGAAGGTATATCATTTGATTCGCATAGATATGAAGCTAAACCTTCTACATCGCTTTGATTTGACGCTAAATCATGAGTTTCGCATCGATTTGAAGCTAACTCGTTTGTTTCCCCTGCATTTGAATCTATATCACTTATATCGCAAGTATCTGATGCTAAATCATTTTTTTCGCATGGATTTGAAGCTAAATCTTCAACATCGCATTGATATGAAGCTAATTTATGTGTTTCGCATGGATTTGAAGCTAACTGGTTTGTTTCGTCTGCAATTGAAGCTATATCACTTATATCACATTGTTTGAAGCTAAATCATTAGTTTCGCATGGACTTGAAGCTAAACCTTCCACACAGCATTGATTTGAGGCTTAATCATGTGTTTTTCATGGTTTTCAGGCTAACTCGTTTATTTCCCCTGCATTTAAAGCTATATCACTCATATCGCAAGTAACTGGAGCTAAATCATTGGTTTCGCATGGATTTGAAGCTAAACCTTGTACATCGCACTGATTCGCTGCTAAATCATGTGTTTCGCATCGATCTAAAGCTAAGCCTTCTACTTCGCATCGATTTGAAGCTTAATCATGTGTTTCGCATGGATTTGCAGCTAACTCGTTTGTATCCCCTGAATTTGAAACTATATCACTTATATCGCAAGTATCTGAAGCTAAATCATTTGTGATGCATGGATTTGAAGCTACACCTTCTACATCGCATTGATTTGCTGCTAAATCATATGTTTCGCTTGGTTTTGAAGCTAAGCCTTCTACTTCGCATTGATTTGAAGCTAAATGATGTCTTTGGCTTGGATTTGAAGCGATCTCGTTTGGTTCTTATGGAGTTGACACTAAATCATGAATATTACAAGTATTTGAAGCTACAGCGTTTGATCGCAAGGATTTGAAGCTAAGCATTCTACTTCGATTGATTTGAACCTGAATAATGTTTCTCGCTTGACGTTGAAGCTAACACGTTTGTTTCAGGTGCAGTTGGATCTAAATCATGTATATCACAAGTATTTGAAGCTTGACCATTTGTTTCGCATGAATATTATGATAAGACATGTGTTTCGAATGAATTTCAAGCCAAACCATGTGTTTCGCATGGATTTGAAGCTAATTCGTTTGTTTCGCCAGCACTTCAAGCTAAATCATGTATAATACAAGTATATGAAGCTAAACTATTTTTTTCGCATGGATTCGAAGGTAAGCTTTCTACTTCGCATTGATTTGAAGCTAAATCATGTCTTTCGCTTGGATTTGAAGCTAACACGTTTGTTTCACATGCAGTTGAAGCTAAATCATGTATATCACAAGTATTTGACTCGAAGCCATTTGATTCGCATGGATTTTAAGCTAAGCCTTCTACTTCGCATTGTTTTGAAGCTAAATCATGTGTTTCGCATGCATTTGAAGCTAACTCGTTTGTTTCGCATGAAGTTGAAGCTAGATCATGTATATCACAAGTATTTGAAGCTAACCCATTTGATTCGCATAGATTTGAAGCTGATGCTTCTACTTCGCATTGATTTGAAGCTACATCATGTGTTTCGCTTGTATTTGAAGCTAACACGTTTGTTTCACATGCAGTTGAAGCGAAAATAATGTATATCACACGTATTTGAAGCTAAACCATTTGATTCGCATGGATTTGAAGCTAAGCCTCCTACATCGCATTGATTAGATGCTAAATCAAGTGCTTCGCATGGATTTGAAGCTAAGCCTGCTACTTCGCATCGATTTGAAGCTGAGTCATGTGTTTCCCAAGGATTTAAAGCTAACTCGTTGTTTCGCATGCAGTTGAAGCTAAATCATGTATATCACAAGTATTTGAAGCTAAAGCTATTGATTCGCTTTGATTTGAAGCAAAGCCTTCTACTTCGCATTGCTTTGAAGCTGGACCATTTGTTTCGCTTGATTTTGAAGCTAACACGTTTGTTTCACATGCAGTTGAATCTAAATCATGTATATCATAAGTATTTGAAGCTGATACCATTTGTTTCGCAGGAGTATTAAGCTAAACCATGTGTTTTTAATGAATTTGAAACTAAATCATGTGTTTCGCTTGGATTTGAAGCTAACTCGTTTGTTCCGCCTGCAGATAAAGCTAAATCATATATAAAACAAGTATTTGAAGCTAAACTATTCGTGTCGCATGGATTTGTTACTAAGCCTTCTTCTTCGCATTGATTTGAAGCTAAATCACGTCTTTCGCATGGATTTGAGGCTAACTCGTTTGTTTCGCATGCAGTTGGAGCTAAATCATGTATGTCACAAGTACTTGAAGCGAAACCATTTGATTTGCATGGATTTGAAGCTAAGCCTTCTACTTCGCATTGATTTCAAGCTAAATCATGTCTTTTTTCTGAATTTGAAGCTATCTCGTTTAGTTCGCATGCAGTTAAACCTAAATCATATATAAAACAAGTATTTGAAGCTAAACTATTCGCGTCGCATGGATTTGAAACTAAGCCTTCTTCTTCGCATTGATTTGAAGCTAAGTCATGTGTTTCGCAAGCATTTGAAGCTAACTCGTTTGTTTCGAATGCTGTTGAATCTAAATCATGTATATCACAAGTATTTGAAGCTAAACCATTTGTTTCGCATGGAATCGATGTTAAGCCATCTACTTCGCAGTGATTAGAAGCTAAATCATGTGTTTCGGTTGGATTTGAAGCTAACTGGTTTGTTTCGCATGCAGTTGAAGTTAAATCATTTATATCACAATTTTTGACTCGAAACCATTTGATTTGCATGGATTTGAAGCTAAGCTTTCTACTTCGCATTGATTTGATGCTTAATCATGTGTTTTGCATGGATTTGAAGCTAATTCGTTTGTTTCTCCTGCATTTGAAGCTATAGCACTTATATCGCATGTATGTGATGCTAAGTCATTTGTGTCGCATTGATTTGAAGCTAAATCATGTGATTCGCTTGGATTTGAAGCTAACTCGTTTGTTTCCCCTGCATTTGAAGCTATATCACTTATATCCCAAGTGTTTGAAGCTAAATCATTTGTTTCGCATGGTTTTGAAGCTAAACCTTCTACAGCGCATTGATTTGTAGCTAAATCATGTGTTTCGCTTGGATTTGAAGCTAACTCGTTTGTTCCGCCTGCAGATAAAGCTAAATCATATATAAAACAAGTATTTGAAGCTAAACTATTCGTGTCGCATGGATTTGTAACTAAGCCTTCTTCTTCGCATTGATTTGAAGCTAAATCACGTCTTTCGCATGGATTTGAGGCTAACTCGTTTATTTCGCATGCAGTTGAAGCTAAATCATGTGTTTCGCATGGATTTTAAGCTAACTAGTTTGTTTAGCATGCAGTTCAAGCTACATCATGTATATCACATGTTTTTGAAGCTAAACCATTTGATTCGCATGGATTTGAAGCTGAGCCTTCTACTTCGCATTGGTTTGAAGCTAAATCATGTGTTTCGCAAGCACTTGAAGCTAACTCGTTTGTTTCGAATGCTGTTGAATCTAAATCATGTATATCACAAGTATTTGAAGCTAAACCATTTGTTTCGCATGGAATCGATGTTAAGCCATCTACTTCGCATTGATTTGCAGCTAAATCATGTGTTCCGCATGGATTTGAAGCTAACTCGTTTGTTTCGTCTGCACTTGAAACTATATCATCTATATCGCAAGTATCTGATGCTAAATTATTTGTTTCGCCTGGATTTGAAGCTAAACCTTCTAGTTTCGCATTGATTTGAAGCTGACTCGTTTGCTTCGTGCGCATTTGAAGCTATATCACTTATATCCCAACTGTTTGAAGATAAATCATTTGATTCGCATGGATTAGAAGCTGACTCGTTTGCTTCGTGCGCATTTGAAGCTATATCACTTATATCCCAACTGTTTGAAGATAAATCATTTGATTCGCATGGATTTGAAGCTAGCTTGTTTCTTTCGTCTGCATTTGAAGCTACATCACATATATCGCAAGTATCTGAAGCTAAATCATTTGTTTCGCATGGATTTGATGCTAAACCTTCTACATCGCATTGATTTTAAGCTAATTCATGTGTTTCGCATGGATTTTAAGCTAACTCGTTTGTTTCGCATGCAGTTGAAGTTACATCATGTATATCACAAGTGTTTGACTCGAAACCATTTGATTTGCATGGATTTGAAGCTAACTCGTTTGTTTCCCCTGCATTTGAAGGTATATCACTTATATCCCAAGTGTTTGAAGCTAAATCATTTGTTTCGCATGGTTTTGAAGCTAAACCTTCTACATCGCATTGATTTGAAGCTAAATCATGTGTTTCGCTTGGATTTGAAGCTAACTCGTTTGTTCCGCCTGCAGATAAAGCTAAATCATATATAAAACAAGTATTTGAAGCTAAACTATTCGTGTCGCATGGATATGTAACTAAGCCTTCTTCTTCGCATTGATTTGAAGCTAAATCACGTCTTTCGCATGGATTTGAGGCTAACTCGTTTGTTTCCCCTGCATTTGAAGCTATATCAATTATATCGCAAGTATCTGATGCTAAATCATTTTTGTCGCATGGATTTGAAGCTAAACCTTCTACATCGCTTTGATGTGCAGCTAAATCATGTGTTTCGCATGGATTTGAAGCTAACTCGTTTGTTTCCCCAGCATTTGAAGCTATATCAATTATATCGCAAGTATCTGATGCTAAATCATTTTTGTGACATGGATTTGAAGCTAAACCTTCTACATCGCATTGATTTGAAGCTAATTCATGTGTTTCTCATGGATTTGAAGCTAACTCGTTTGTTTCCCCTGCATTAGAAGCTATATCACTTATATCGCAAGTATCTGAAGCTAAATAATTTGTTTCGCATGAATTTGAAGCTGAACCTTCAACATCGCATTGACTTGCAGCTAAATCATGTGTTCCGCATGGATTTGAAGCTAACTCGTTTGTTTCGTCTGCACTTGATACTATATCACTTATATCGCAAGTATCTGATGCTAAATCATTTGTGATACATGGATTTGAAGCTACACCTTCTACATCGCATTGATTTGCTGCTAAATCATGTGTTTCGCATGGATTTGAAGCTAAGCCTTCTACTTCGCTTCGATTTGCAGCTAAATCATGTGTTTCGCTTGATTTTGAAGCTAACACGTTTGTTTCACATGCAGTTGAATCTAAATCATGTATATCATAAGTATTTGAAGCTGATACCATTTGTTTCGCAGGAGTATTAAGCTAAACCATGTGTTTTTAATGAATTTGAAACTAAATCATGTGTTTCGCTTGGATTTGAAGCTAACTCGTTTGTTCCGCCTGCAGATAAAGCTAAATCATATATAAAACAAGTATTTGAAGCTAAACTATTCGTGTCGCATGGATTTGTTACTAAGCCTTCTTCTTCGCATTGATTTGAAGCTAAATCACGTCTTTCGCATGGATTTGAGGCTAACTCGTTTGTTTCGCATGCAGTTGGAGCTAAATCATGTATGTCACAAGTACTTGAAGCGAAACCATTTGATTTGCATGGATTTGAAGCTAAGCCTTCTACTTCGCATTGATTTCAAGCTAAATCATGTCTTTTTTCTGAATTTGAAGCTATCTCGTTTAGTTCGCATGCAGTTAAACCTAAATCATATACAGGGTGTCCCACAATTATTTTAACAGCCGAAAATGAGGGGTAGCTGAGGTCATTTGAAGTAACTTTTTCCTTTGCGAAAATGCAATCCGCGGCTTTGTTTACGAGTTATTAACGAAAAACACTGGCCAATGAGAGGTGACGGTGCGAGAGAGAGTACGCGAGAGAGTACGCAGCACGAGGCTTTGACAGATGGTCGGGACGGACTCGAGCCACGTTCGAAGTATTGAACAAATCACGAAGCGAGAACTTTCCGGATTTTTTTTTTACTACGTGACAGTGATATTTTGAAGAAAAACGCTGTTCACCTTTACTTTAGAACGTCTGCAGAATATTTACTAATTTTTCGGACTCGAAATAATATGTAGTTTAACCGTGACAGCTGTTTTAATTTTCTGGTGTGCATGACACCTCGTGTGTACCATATGAAATTTTTATGCAAGGTGTACAGTGAAGATTAACGAATGATTTGCAAAGCTGATTTAATAATAAATAAGGGACGTAAAGGATTTGTTTATTAGAGAGATATGAAAAATATAATCAGTAAGAAACTCTCCCATTTAGTTGAGGATGCATTTGCTGGCTGAAATTCATGATGTCGAAGGGCACTGACCTTGTACAACGTACAGCTGATCTTTCACTGCACTGTCACTAAACACTGATCACTTAATTAATCACTGATAATCCGAATCACTTGTGGATATTTAAGAAAGATCACTGGGACTCGTTCGCGGATAATCGTTTATTCGACGCGTTCGTTCGGAAGTCGACGTTTCACTGCCAAAAAATCGAGGCCTCGACCGTGGGCCCTTGTCGTTCGTCTTTCGGCCGTCCGAGGAAATAACACCCGATACTATTTTCTTCGAAGCGCAGGGTACCGCCAAATGAAATAAACAAGATATGCCGAGACGTAAACTGTGTCCGACCCGCTGTCACCCTGCGCTCTTAGAACGTAATTAATGGCCGTGCGAAGAAAATGGTATCGAGTGTCATTTCCTCGGACGGCCGAACGAAGAACAACAAGGACCCACAGTCAAGGCCTGAATTTTTCGGCAGTGAAACGTCGACTTCCGAACGAACGCGTCGAATAAACGATTATCCGCGAACGAGTCTCAGTGATCTTTCTTAAATATCCACAAGTGATTCGGATTATCAGTGATTAAATAACTGATCAGTGTTTGGTGACAGTACAGTGTAAGTGAACTTCGCAAATAACCATACCAGAGGTTCCACCGACAGTATCCCTCCAATGTTGCGGTCATCGACCTGGGATCAGCTGTTCGTTGTACGAGGTCAGTACGTACGAGTCAGCAAATGCATCCTCAACTAAATGGGTGAGTTTCTTATCGATAATATTTTTCATATTTCTCTAAAAAACAAATCCTTTACGTACCTTAACGCGATTATTTATTATTAAATCAGCTTTGCGAATCATTCGTTGAATTCTGTTCGTACACGGAATTATTTAAATTAAAATATCATTTACGAACTTTGTTAATCTTCACTGTACACCTTGCATAAAAATTTCATATGGTACACACAAGGTGTCATGCACACCAGAAAATTAAAACGACTGTCACGGTTAAACTACATATTATTTCGAGTCCGAAAAATTAGTGAATATTCTTCAGACGTTCTAAAGTAAAGGTGAACAGCGTTTTTCTTAAAAATATCACTGTTATGTAGTTAAAAAAATCCGGAAAGTTCTCGCTTCGTGACTTGTTCAATACTTCGAACGCGGCTCGAGTCCGTTCCGACCTTCTGTCAAAGCCTCGTGCTGCGGACTCTCTCGCGGACCCTCTCTCTCGCACCGTCACCTCTCATTGGCCAGTGTTTTTCGTTAATAACTCGTAAACAAAGCCGCGGATTGCATTTTCGCAAAGGAAAAAGTTACTTCAAATGACCTCAGCTACCCCTCATTTTCGGCTGTTAAAATAATTGTGGGACACCCTGTATAAAACAAGTATTTGAAGCTAAACTATTCGCGTCGCATGGATTTGAAACTAAGCCTTCTTCTTCGCATTGATTTGAAGCTAAGTCATGTGTTTCGCAAGCATTTGAAGCTAACTCGTTTGTTTCGAATGCTGTTGAATCTAAATCATGTATATCACAAGTATTTGAAGCTAAACCATTTGTTTCGCATGGAATCGATGTTAAGCCATCTACTTCGCAGTGATTTGAAGCTAAATCATGTGTTTCGGTTGGATTTGAAGCTAACTGGTTTGTTTCGCATGCAGTTGAAGTTAAATCATTTATATCACAATTTTTGACTCGAAACCATTTGATTTGCATGGATTTGAAGCTAAGCTTTCTACTTCGCATTGATTTGATGCTTAATCATGTGTTTTGCATGGATTTGAAGCTAATTCGTTTGCTTCTCCTGCATTTGAAGCTATATCACTTATATCGCATGTATGTGATGCTAAGTCATTTGTGTCGCATTGATTTGAAGCTAAATCATGTGATTCGCTTGGATTTGAAGCTAACTCGTTTGTTTCCCCTGCATTTGAAGCTATATCACTTATATCCCAAGTGTTTGAAGCTAAATCATTTGTTTCGCATGGTTTTGAAGCTAAACCTTCTACAGCGCATTGATTTGTAGCTAAATCATGTGTTTCGCTTGGATTTGAAGCTAACTCGTTTGTTCCGCCTGCAGATAAAGCTAAATCATATATAAAACAAGTATTTGAAGCTAAACTATTCGTGTCGCATGGATTTGTAACTAAGCCTTCTTCTTCGCATTGATTTGAAGCTAAATCACGTCTTTCGCATGGATTTGAGGCTAACTCGTTTGTTTCCGCTGCATTTGAAGCTATATCACTTATATCACAAGTATCTGATGCTAAATCATTTGCTTCGCTTCGATTTGATGCTATACCTTCTACATTGCATTGATTTGCATCTAAATCACGTGATCCGCATGGAATTGAAGCTAACTGGTTTGTTTCGTCTGCATTTGAAGCTATATCACTTATATCGCAAGTATCTGATGCTAAATCATTTGTTTCGCATGGATTTGAAACTAACCCTTCTACATCGCATTGATTTGAAGCTAAATCATGTGTTTCGCTTGGATTTAAAGACAAACCTTCTACATCGCATTTATTTGAAGCTAAATCATGTGTTTCGTATGGATTTGAAGCTAACTCGTTTGATTCGTCTGCATTTGAAGCTATATCACTTATATCCCAAGTGTTTGAAGCTAAATCATTTGTTTCGCTAAATCATTTGAAGCTAAGCCTTCTACATCGCATTGATTTGAAGATAAATCATGTGTATCGCACGGATGTTGAAGCTAACTCGTTTGTTTCGTCTGCATTTGAAGCTATATCACTTATATCCCAAGTGTTTGTAGCTAATCCTTCTACATCGCATTGATTTGATGCTAAATCATGCGTTTCGCTTGGATTTGAAGCTAACCCTTCTACATCGCATTGATTTGAAACTAAATCATGTGATTCGCTTGGATTGGAAACTAAGTCGTTTATTTCGTCTACAGTTGAAGCTGTATCACTTATATCGCAAGTATCTGAAGCTAAGTCATTTGTGTCTCATGGATTTGAAGCTAAACCTTCTACATAGCGTTGATTTGCAGCTAAATCATGTATTTCGCATGGATTTGAAGCTAACTCGTTTGTTTCGTCTGCATTTGAAGCTATATCACTTATATCCCAACTGTTTGAAGCTAAAACATTCGATTCGCATGGATTTGATGCTAAACCTTCTACATCGCATTGATTTGCAGCTAAATCATGTGATTCGCTTGGATTTGAAGCTAACTCGTTTGTTTCCCCTGCATTTGAAGCTGTATCACTTATATCCCAAGTGTTTGAAGCTAAATCATTTGTTTCGCATGGATTCGAATCTAACTCGTTCGTTTCGTCTGTATTTGATGCTATATCACTTATATCGCAAGTATCTCAAGCTAAATCATTGGTTTCGCATGGATTTGAAGCTAGACCTTCTACATCGCATTGATTTGCTGCTAAATCATGTGTTTCGCATGGAGTTGAAGCTAAACCTTCTACATCGCATTGATTCGAATCTAAATCATTTGTTTAGCATGGACTTGAAGCTAAACTTTCCACACAGCATTGATTTGAGGCTTAAACATGTGTTTTGCATGTATTTGAAGCTAACTCGTTTGTTTCCGCTGCATTTGAAGCTATATCACTTATATCACAAGTATCTGATGCTAAATCATTTGCTTCGCTTCGATTTGATGCTATACCATCTACCTCGCATTGATTTGAAGCTAAATCATATGTATCGCATGGATTTTTAAACTAACTCGTTTGGTTCGCCTGCATTTGAAGCTATATGACTTATACCCCAAGTGTTTGAAGCTAAACCATTTGTTTCGCATGAATTTGAAGCTAATCCTTCTACTTCGAATTGATTTGAAGTTAAATCTTGTATTTTGCATGGATTTGAAACTAACTCGTTTGTTTCCCCTGCATTTGAAGCTAAACCTTCCACATAGCATTGATTTGAAGTTTAAACATGTGTCTTGCTTGGATTTGAAGCTAACTCGTTTGTTTCCCCAACCATTGAAGCTATATCACTTATATCCCAACTGTTTGAAGCTAAATCATTTGTTTCGCATGGATTTGAAGCTAAACCTAATACATCGTATTGATATGAAGCTAAATCATGTGTTTCGCTTGGATTTGAAGCTAAGCCTTCTACGTCGCATTGGTGTGAAGCTAAATGATGTGTATCGCATGGATTTTGAAGCTAACTCGTTTGATTCGTCTGCATTTGAAGATATATCACTTATATCCCAAGTGTTTGAAGCTAAATCATTTGTTTCGCTAAATCATTTGAAGCTAAGCCTTCTACATCGCATTGATTTGATGCTAAATCATGTGTTTCGCATGGAGTTGAAGCTAACTTGTTAGTCTCGTCTGCATTTGAAGCTATATCACTTATTTCGCTAGTATCTAAAGCTAAATCTTTTGTATCGCATGGATTTGAAGCTAAACCTTCTACATCGCATTGAATTGCTGCTAAATCATGTGTTTCGCTTGGATTTGAAGCTAACTCGTTTGTTTCGCCTGCATTTGAAACTATGCCACTTATATCGCAAGTATCTGAAGCTAAATCATTGGTTTCGCATGGATTTGAAGCTAAACATTCTACATCGCATTGATTTGTTGCTAAATCATGTGTTTCGCTTGGATTGGAAGCTAACTCGTTTGTTTCGTCTGCATTTAAAGTTATGCCACTTATATAGCAAGTATCTGAAGCTAAATCATTGGTTTCGCATGGATTTGATGCTAAACCTTCTACATCGCATTGATTTGAAGCTAAATAATGTGTTTCGCATGGATTTGGAGCTAACCCGTTTGTTTCGTCTGCATTTGAAGCTATGTCACTTATATCGCAAGTATTTGAAGCTAAATCATTTGTTTCGCATGGATTTGAAGCCAAACCTTCTACATCGCATTGATTTGAAGCTAAATAATGTGCTTCGCATGGATTTGAAGCTAACTCGTTTGTTTCGTCTGCATTTGAAGCTATATCACTTATTTCGCTAGTATCTAAAGCTAAATCATTTGTTTCGCATGGATTTGAAGCTAACTCGTTTGTTTCGTGTGCATTTGAAGCTATATCACATATATCCCAAGTGTTTGAATCTTAATCATTTGTTTCGTATGGATTTGAAGCTAAATCATCTACATCGCATTAATTTTAACTAAATCATTTGTTTCGCATGGAATTGAAGCTAACTGGTTTGTTTCGTCTGCATTTGAAGCTATATCACTTATATCGCAAGTATCTGATGCTAAATCATTTGTTTCGCATGGATTTGAAACTAACCCTTCTACATCGCATTGATTTGAAGCTAAATCATGTGTTTCGCTTGGATTTAAAGACAAACCTTCTACATCGCATTTATTTGAAGCTAAATCATGTGTTTCGCATGGATTTGAAGCTAACTCGTTTGATTCGTCTGCATTTGAAGCTATATCACTTATATCCCAAGTGTTTGAAGCTAAATCATTTGTTTCGCTAAATCATTTGAAGCTAAGCCTTCTACATCGCATTGATTTGAAGATAAATCATGTGTATCGCACGGATGTTGAAGCTAACTCGTTTGTTTCGTCTGCATTTGAAGCTATATCACTTATATCCCAAGTGTTTGTAGCTAATCCTTCTACATCGCATTGATTTGATGCTAAATCATGTGTTTCGCATGGAGTTGAAGCTAACTTGTTAGTCTCGTCTGCATTTGAAGCTATATCACTTATTTCGCTAGTATCTAAAGCTAAATCTTTTGTATCGCATGGATTTGAAGCTAAACCTTCTACATCGCATTGAATTGCTGCTAAATCATGCGTTTCGCTTGGATTTGAAGCTAACTCGTTTGTTTCGCCTGCATTTGAAACTATGCCACTTATATCGCAAGTATCTGAAGCCAAATCATTTGTTTCGCATGGATTTGAAGCTAACCCTTCTACATCGCATTGATTTGAAACTAAATCATGTGATTCGCTTGGATTGGAAACTAAGTCGTTTATTTCGTCTACAGTTGAAGCTGTATCACTTATATCGCAAGTATCTGAAGCTAAGTCATTTGTGTCTCATGGATTTGAAGCTAAACCTTCTACATAGCGTTGATTTGCAGCTAAATCATGTATTTCGCATGGATTTGAAGCTAACTCGTTTGTTTCGTCTGCATTTGAAGCTATATCACTTATATCCCAACTGTTTGAAGCTAAAACATTCGATTCGCATGGATTTGATGCTAAACCTTCTACATCGCATTGATTTGCAGCTAAATCATGTGATTCGCTTGGATTTGAAGCTAACTCGTTTGTTTCCCCTGCATTTGAAGCTGTATCACTTATATCCCAAGTGTTTGAAGCTAAATCATTTGTTTCGCATGGATTCGAATCTAACTCGTACGTTTCGTCTGTATTTGATGCTATATCACTTATATCGCAAGTATCTCAAGCTAAATCATTGGTTTCGCATGGATTTGAAGCTAGACCTTCTACATCGCATTGATTTGCTGCTAAATCATGTGTTTCGCATGGAGTTGAAGCTAAACCTTCTACATCGCATTGATTCGAATCTAAATCATTTGTTTAGCATGGACTTGAAGCTAAACTTTCCACACAGCATTGATTTGAGGCTTAAACATGTGTTTTGCATGTATTTGAAGCTAACTCGTTTGTTTCCGCTGCATTTGAAGCTATATCACTTATATCACAAGTATCTGATGCTAAATCATTTGCTTCGCTTCGATTTGATGCTATACCATCTACCTCGCATTGATTTGAAGCTAAATCATATGTATCGCATGGATTTTTAAACTAACTCGTTTGGTTCGACTGCATTTGAAGCTATATGACTTATACCCCAAGTGTTTGAAGCTAAACCATTTGTTTCGCATGAATTTGAAGCTAATCCTTCTACTTCGAATTGATTTGAAGTTAAATCTTGTATTTTGCATGGATTTGAAACTAACTCGTTTGTTTCCCCTGCATTTGAAGCTAAACCTTCCACATAGCATTGATTTGAAGTTTAAACATGTGTCTTGCTTGGATTTGAAGCTAACTCGTTTGTTTCCCCAACCATTGAAGCTATATCACTTATATCCCAACTGTTTGAAGCTAAATCATTTGTTTCGCATGGATTTGAAGCTAAACCTAATACATCGTATTGATATGAAGCTAAATCATGTGTTTCGCTTGGATTTGAAGCTAAACCTTCCACATCGCACTGATTTGAAGCTAAGTCATGTGTTTCGCTTGGATTGGAAGCTATCTCGTTTGTTTCGTCTGCATTTGGAGCTATATCACTTATATCCCAACTGTTTGCAGCTCAATCATTTGCTTCGCATGGATTGGAAGCTAATCCTTCTACATCGCATTTATTTGAAGCTAAACCATGTGTTTCGCATGGATTTGAATCTAACTCGTTTGTATCCCCTGAATTTGAAACTATAACCCTTATGTCGCAAGTATCATATTCTAAATCATTTGTGTCGCATGGATTTAAAGCTAAAGCTTCTACTTTGGCATTGATTTGAAGCGGACTCGTTTGTTTCGTTCTCATCTGAAGCTATATCACTTATATCCCAAATGTTTGAAGCTAAATCATTTGTTTCGCATGGAATTGAAGCTAACTGGTTTGTTTCGTCTGCATTTGAAGCTATATCAATTATATCGCAAGTATCTGATGCTAAATCATTCGTTTCGCATGGATTTGAATCTAAACCTTCTACATCGCATTGATTTGAAGCTAAATCATGTATTTTGCATGTGTTTGATGCTAATTCGTTTGTTTCGCCTGCATTTGAAGCTATATCACTTATATCGTTAAGCATCTGAAGCTAAATCACTGGTTTCGCATGGATTTGAAGCTAAACCTTCTACATCGCATTGATTTGAAGCTGATTCATGTGTTTCGCGTTTATTTGCAACTAAACCTTCTAAATCGCACGGATTTGAAGCAAAATCATGTGTTTCGCATGGATTCGAATCTAACTCGTTCGTTTCGCCTGCATTTGAAGCTATATCACTTATATCGCAAATATCTGAAGCTAAATCATTGGTTTCGCATGGATTTGAATCTAAACCTTCTAAATCGCATTGATTTGAAGCTAAATCATGTATTTTGCATGGATTTGATGCTAATTCGTTTGTTTCGCCTGCATTTGAAGCTATGTCACTTATATCCCAAGCGTGTGAAGCTGAATCATTTGTTTCGCATGGATTTGAAGCTAAACCTTCTACATCGCATTAATTTTAACTAAATCATTTGTTTCGTATGGAATTGAAGTTAACTGGTTTGTTTCGTCTGCATTTGAAGCTATGCCACTTACATCGCAAGTATCTGATTCTAAATCATTGGTTTCGCTTGGATTTGAAGCTGTACCTTCTCCATTGCATTGATTTGCAGCTAAATCATGTGTTCCGCATGGATTTGACGCTAACTCATTTGTTTCGTGTGTATTTGATGCTATATCACTTATATCGCAAGTATCTGATGCTAAATCATTTGTTTCGCATGGATTTGAAACTAACCCTTCTACATCGCATTGATTTGAAGCTAAATCATGTGTTTCGCTTGGATTTAAAGACAAACCTTCTACATCGCATTTATTTGAAGCTAAATCATGTGTTTCGCATGGATTTGAAGCTAACTCGTTTGATTCGTCTGCATTTGAAGCTATATCACTTATATCCCAAGTGTTTGAAGCTAAATCATTTGTTTCGCTAAATCATTTGAAGCTAAGCCTTCTACATCGCATTGATTTGAAGATAAATCATGTGTATCGCACGGATGTTGAAGCTAACTCGTTTGTTTCGTCTGCATTTGAAGCTATATCACTTATATCCCAAGTGTTTGTAGCTAATCCTTCTACATCGCATTGATTTGATGCTAAATCATGTGTTTCGCATGGAGTTGAAGCTAACTTGTTAGTCTCGTCTGCATTTGAAGCTATATCACTTATTTCGCTAGTATCTAAAGCTAAATCTTTTGTATCGCATGGATTTGAAGCTAAACCTTCTACATCGCATTGAATTGCTGCTAAATCATGCGTTTCGCTTGGATTTGAAGCTAACTCGTTTGTTTCGCCTGCATTTGAAACTATGCCACTTATATCGCAAGTATCTGAAGCCAAATCATTTGTTTCGCATGGATTTGAAGCTAACCCTTCTACATCGCATTGATTTGAAACTAAATCATGTGATTCGCTTGGATTGGAAACTAAGTCGTTTATTTCGTCTACAGTTGAAGCTGTATCACTTATATCGCAAGTATCTGAAGCTAAGTCATTTGTGTCTCATGGATTTGAAGCTAAACCTTCTACATAGCGTTGATTTGCAGCTAAATCATGTATTTCGCATGGATTTGAAGCTAACTCGTTTGTTTCGTCTGCATTTGAAGCTATATCACTTATATCCCAACTGTTTGAAGCTAAAACATTCGATTCGCATGGATTTGATGCTAAACCTTCTACATCGCATTGATTTGCAGCTAAATCATGTGATTCGCTTGGATTTGAAGCTAACTCGTTTGTTTCCCCTGCATTTGAAGCTGTATCACTTATATCCCAAGTGTTTGAAGCTAAATCATTTGTTTCGCATGGATTCGAATCTAACTCGTACGTTTCGTCTGTATTTGATGCTATATCACTTATATCGCAAGTATCTCAAGCTAAATCATTGGTTTCGCATGGATTTGAAGCTAGACCTTCTACATCGCATTGATTTGCTGCTAAATCATGTGTTTCGCATGGAGTTGAAGCTAAACCTTCTACATCGCATTGATTCGAATCTAAATCATTTGTTTAGCATGGACTTGAAGCTAAACTTTCCACACAGCATTGATTTGAGGCTTAAACATGTGTTTTGCATGTATTTGAAGCTAACTCGTTTGTTTCCGCTGCATTTGAAGCTATATCACTTATATCACAAGTATCTGATGCTAAATCATTTGCTTCGCTTCGATTTGATGCTATACCATCTACCTCGCATTGATTTGAAGCTAAATCATATGTATCGCATGGATTTTTAAACTAACTCGTTTGGTTCGACTGCATTTGAAGCTATATGACTTATACCCCAAGTGTTTGAAGCTAAACCATTTGTTTCGCATGAATTTGAAGCTAATCCTTCTACTTCGAATTGATTTGAAGTTAAATCTTGTATTTTGCATGGATTTGAAACTAACTCGTTTGTTTCCCCTGCATTTGAAGCTAAACCTTCCACATAGCATTGATTTGAAGTTTAAACATGTGTCTTGCTTGGATTTGAAGCTAACTCGTTTGTTTCCCCAACCATTGAAGCTATATCACTTATATCCCAACTGTTTGAAGCTAAATCATTTGTTTCGCATGGATTTGAAGCTAAACCTAATACATCGTATTGATATGAAGCTAAATCATGTGTTTCGCTTGGATTTGAAGCTAAACCTTCCACATCGCACTGATTTGAAGCTAAGTCATGTGTTTCGCTTGGATTGGAAGCTATCTCGTTTGTTTCGTCTGCATTTGGAGCTATATCACTTATATCCCAACTGTTTGCAGCTCAATCATTTGCTTCGCATGGATTGGAAGCTAATCCTTCTACATCGCATTTATTTGAAGCTAAACCATGTGTTTCGCATGGATTTGAATCTAACTCGTTTGTATCCCCTGAATTTGAAACTATAACCCTTATGTCGCAAGTATCATATTCTAAATCATTTGTGTCGCATGGATTTAAAGCTAAAGCTTCTACTTTGGCATTGATTTGAAGCGGACTCGTTTGTTTCGTTCTCATCTGAAGCTATATCACTTATATCCCAAATGTTTGAAGCTAAATCATTTGTTTCGCATGGAATTGAAGCTAACTGGTTTGTTTCGTCTGCATTTGAAGCTATATCAATTATATCGCAAGTATCTGATGCTAAATCATTCGTTTCGCATGGATTTGAATCTAAACCTTCTACATCGCATTGATTTGAAGCTAAATCATGTATTTTGCATGTGTTTGATGCTAATTCGTTTGCTTCGCCTGCATTTGAAGCTATATCACTTATATCGTTAAGCATCTGAAGCTAAATCACTGGTTTCGCATGGATTTGAAGCTAAACCTTCTACATCGCATTGATTTGAAGCTGATTCATGTGTTTCGCGTTTATTTGCAACTAAACCTTCTAAATCGCACGGATTTGAAGCAAAATCATGTGTTTCGCATGGATTCGAATCTAACTCGTTCGTTTCGCCTGCATTTGAAGCTATATCACTTATATCGCAAATATCTGAAGCTAAATCATTGGTTTCGCATGGATTTGAATCTAAACCTTCTAAATCGCATTGATTTGAAGCTAAATCATGTATTTTGCATGGATTTGATGCTAATTCGTTTGTTTCGCCTGCATTTGAAGCTATGTCACTTATATCCCAAGCGTGTGAAGCTGAATCATTTGTTTCGCATGGATTTGAAGCTAAACCTTCTACATCGCATTAATTTTAACTAAATCATTTGTTTCGTATGGAATTGAAGTTAACTGGTTTGTTTCGTCTGCATTTGAAGCTATGCCACTTACATCGCAAGTATCTGATTCTAAATCATTGGTTTCGCTTGGATTTGAAGCTGTACCTTCTCCATTGCATTGATTTGCAGCTAAATCATGTGTTCCGCATGGATTTGACGCTAACTCATTTGTTTCGTGTGTATTTGATGCTATATCACTTATATCGCAAGTATCTCAAGCTAAATCATTGGTTTCGCATGGATTTGAAGCTAAACCTTCTAAATCGCATTGATTTGAAGCTAAATCATGTATTTTGCATGGATTTGATGCTAATTCGTTTGTTTCGCCTGCATTTGAAGCTATGTCACTTATATCCCAAGCGTGTGAAGCTGAATCATTTGTTTCGCATGGATTTGAAGCTAAACCTTCTACATCGCATTAATTTTAACTAAATCATTTGTTTCGTATGGAATTGAAGTTAACTGGTTTGTTTCGTCTGCATTTGAAGCTATGCCACTTACATCGCAAGTATCTGATTCTAAATCATTGGTTTCGCTTGGATTTGAAGCTGTACCTTCTCCATTGCATTGATTTGCAGCTAAATCATGTGTTCCGCATGGATTTGACGCTAACTCATTTGTTTCGTCTGTATTTGATGCTATATCACTTATATCGCAAGTATCTCAAGCTAAATCATTGGTTTCGCATGGATTTGAAGCTAGACCTTCTACATCGCATTGATTTGCTGCTAAATCATGTGTTTCGCATGGAGTTGAAGCTAAACCTTCTACATCGCATTGATTCGAATCTAAATCATTTGTTTAGCATGGACTTGAAGCTAAACTTTCCACACAGCATTGATTTGAGGCTTAAACATGTGTTTTGCATGTATTTGAAGCTAACTCGTTTGTTTCCGCTGCATTTGAAGCTATATCACTTATATCACAAGTATCTGATGCTAAATCATTTGCTTCGCTTCGATTTGATGCTATACCATCTACCTCGCATTGATTTGAAGCTAAATCATATGTATCGCATGGATTTTTAAACTAACTCGTTTGGTTCGCCTGCATTTGAAGCTATATGACTTATACCCCAAGTGTTTGAAGCTAAACCATTTGTTTCGCATGAATTTGAAGCTAATCCTTCTACTTCGAATTGATTTGAAGTTAAATCTTGTATTTTGCATGGATTTGAAACTAACTCGTTTGTTTCCCCTGCATTTGAAGCTAAACCTTCCACATAGCATTGATTTGAAGTTTAAACATGTGTCTTGCTTGGATTTGAAGCTAACTCGTTTGTTTCCCCAACCATTGAAGCTATATCACTTATATCCCAACTGTTTGAAGCTAAATCATTTGTTTCGCATGGATTTGAAGCTAAACCTAATACATCGTATTGATATGAAGCTAAATCATGTGTTTCGCTTGGATTTGAAGCTAAGCCTTCTACGTCGCATTGGTGTGAAGCTAAATGATGTGTATCGCATGGATTTTGAAGCTAACTCGTTTGATTCGTCTGCATTTGAAGATATATCACTTATATCCCAAGTGTTTGAAGCTAAATCATTTGTTTCGCTAAATCATTTGAAGCTAAGCCTTCTACATCGCATTGATTTGATGCTAAATCATGTGTTTCGCATGGAGTTGAAGCTAACTTGTTAGTCTCGTCTGCATTTGAAGCTATATCACTTATTTCGCTAGTATCTAAAGCTAAATCTTTTGTATCGCATGGATTTGAAGCTAAACCTTCTACATCGCATTGAATTGCTGCTAAATCATGTGTTTCGCTTGGATTTGAAGCTAACTCGTTTGTTTCGCCTGCATTTGAAACTATGCCACTTATATCGCAAGTATCTGAAGCTAAATCATTGGTTTCGCATGGATTTGAAGCTAAACATTCTACATCGCATTGATTTGTTGCTAAATCATGTGTTTCGCTTGGATTGGAAGCTAACTCGTTTGTTTCGTCTGCATTTAAAGTTATGCCACTTATATAGCAAGTATCTGAAGCTAAATCATTGGTTTCGCATGGATTTGATGCTAAACCTTCTACATCGCATTGATTTGAAGCTAAATAATGTGTTTCGCATGGATTTGGAGCTAACCCGTTTGTTTCGTCTGCATTTGAAGCTATGTCACTTATATCGCAAGTATTTGAAGCTAAATCATTTGTTTCGCATGGATTTGAAGCCAAACCTTCTACATCGCATTGATTTGAAGCTAAATAATGTGCTTCGCATGGATTTGAAGCTAACTCGTTTGTTTCGTCTGCATTTGAAGCTATATCACTTATTTCGCTAGTATCTAAAGCTAAATCATTTGTTTCGCATGGATTTGAAGCTAACTCGTTTGTTTCGTGTGCATTTGAAGCTATATCACATATATCCCAAGTGTTTGAATCTTAATCATTTGTTTCGTATGGATTTGAAGCTAAATCATCTACATCGCATTAATTTTAACTAAATCATTTGTTTCGCATGGAATTGAAGCTAACTGGTTTGTTTCGTCTGCATTTGAAGCTATATCACTTATATCGCAAGTATCTGATGCTAAATCATTTGTTTCGCATGGATTTGAAACTAACCCTTCTACATCGCATTGATTTGAAGCTAAATCATGTGTTTCGCTTGGATTTAAAGACAAACCTTCTACATCGCATTTATTTGAAGCTAAATCATGTGTTTCGCATGGATTTGAAGCTAACTCGTTTGATTCGTCTGCATTTGAAGCTATATCACTTATATCCCAAGTGTTTGAAGCTAAATCATTTGTTTCGCTAAATCATTTGAAGCTAAGCCTTCTACATCGCATTGATTTGAAGATAAATCATGTGTATCGCACGGATGTTGAAGCTAACTCGTTTGTTTCGTCTGCATTTGAAGCTATATCACTTATATCCCAAGTGTTTGTAGCTAATCCTTCTACATCGCATTGATTTGATGCTAAATCATGTGTTTCGCATGGAGTTGAAGCTAACTTGTTAGTCTCGTCTGCATTTGAAGCTATATCACTTATTTCGCTAGTATCTAAAGCTAAATCTTTTGTATCGCATGGATTTGAAGCTAAACCTTCTACATCGCATTGAATTGCTGCTAAATCATGCGTTTCGCTTGGATTTGAAGCTAACTCGTTTGTTTCGCCTGCATTTGAAACTATGCCACTTATATCGCAAGTATCTGAAGCCAAATCATTTGTTTCGCATGGATTTGAAGCTAACCCTTCTACATCGCATTGATTTGAAACTAAATCATGTGATTCGCTTGGATTGGAAACTAAGTCGTTTATTTCGTCTACAGTTGAAGCTGTATCACTTATATCGCAAGTATCTGAAGCTAAGTCATTTGTGTCTCATGGATTTGAAGCTAAACCTTCTACATAGCGTTGATTTGCAGCTAAATCATGTATTTCGCATGGATTTGAAGCTAACTCGTTTGTTTCGTCTGCATTTGAAGCTATATCACTTATATCCCAACTGTTTGAAGCTAAAACATTCGATTCGCATGGATTTGATGCTAAACCTTCTACATCGCATTGATTTGCAGCTAAATCATGTGATTCGCTTGGATTTGAAGCTAACTCGTTTGTTTCCCCTGCATTTGAAGCTGTATCACTTATATCCCAAGTGTTTGAAGCTAAATCATTTGTTTCGCATGGATTCGAATCTAACTCGTACGTTTCGTCTGTATTTGATGCTATATCACTTATATCGCAAGTATCTCAAGCTAAATCATTGGTTTCGCATGGATTTGAAGCTAGACCTTCTACATCGCATTGATTTGCTGCTAAATCATGTGTTTCGCATGGAGTTGAAGCTAAACCTTCTACATCGCATTGATTCGAATCTAAATCATTTGTTTAGCATGGACTTGAAGCTAAACTTTCCACACAGCATTGATTTGAGGCTTAAACATGTGTTTTGCATGTATTTGAAGCTAACTCGTTTGTTTCCGCTGCATTTGAAGCTATATCACTTATATCACAAGTATCTGATGCTAAATCATTTGCTTCGCTTCGATTTGATGCTATACCATCTACCTCGCATTGATTTGAAGCTAAATCATATGTATCGCATGGATTTTTAAACTAACTCGTTTGGTTCGACTGCATTTGAAGCTATATGACTTATACCCCAAGTGTTTGAAGCTAAACCATTTGTTTCGCATGAATTTGAAGCTAATCCTTCTACTTCGAATTGATTTGAAGTTAAATCTTGTATTTTGCATGGATTTGAAACTAACTCGTTTGTTTCCCCTGCATTTGAAGCTAAACCTTCCACATAGCATTGATTTGAAGTTTAAACATGTGTCTTGCTTGGATTTGAAGCTAACTCGTTTGTTTCCCCAACCATTGAAGCTATATCACTTATATCCCAACTGTTTGAAGCTAAATCATTTGTTTCGCATGGATTTGAAGCTAAACCTAATACATCGTATTGATATGAAGCTAAATCATGTGTTTCGCTTGGATTTGAAGCTAAACCTTCCACATCGCACTGATTTGAAGCTAAGTCATGTGTTTCGCTTGGATTGGAAGCTATCTCGTTTGTTTCGTCTGCATTTGGAGCTATATCACTTATATCCCAACTGTTTGCAGCTCAATCATTTGCTTCGCATGGATTGGAAGCTAATCCTTCTACATCGCATTTATTTGAAGCTAAACCATGTGTTTCGCATGGATTTGAATCTAACTCGTTTGTATCCCCTGAATTTGAAACTATAACCCTTATGTCGCAAGTATCATATTCTAAATCATTTGTGTCGCATGGATTTAAAGCTAAAGCTTCTACTTTGGCATTGATTTGAAGCGGACTCGTTTGTTTCGTTCTCATCTGAAGCTATATCACTTATATCCCAAATGTTTGAAGCTAAATCATTTGTTTCGCATGGAATTGAAGCTAACTGGTTTGTTTCGTCTGCATTTGAAGCTATATCAATTATATCGCAAGTATCTGATGCTAAATCATTCGTTTCGCATGGATTTGAATCTAAACCTTCTACATCGCATTGATTTGAAGCTAAATCATGTATTTTGCATGTGTTTGATGCTAATTCGTTTGTTTCGCCTGCATTTGAAGCTATATCACTTATATCGTTAAGCATCTGAAGCTAAATCACTGGTTTCGCATGGATTTGAAGCTAAACCTTCTACATCGCATTGATTTGAAGCTGATTCATGTGTTTCGCGTTTATTTGCAACTAAACCTTCTAAATCGCACGGATTTGAAGCAAAATCATGTGTTTCGCATGGATTCGAATCTAACTCGTTCGTTTCGCCTGCATTTGAAGCTATATCACTTATATCGCAAATATCTGAAGCTAAATCATTGGTTTCGCATGGATTTGAATCTAAACCTTCTAAATCGCATTGATTTGAAGCTAAATCATGTATTTTGCATGGATTTGATGCTAATTCGTTTGTTTCGCCTGCATTTGAAGCTATGTCACTTATATCCCAAGCGTGTGAAGCTGAATCATTTGTTTCGCATGGATTTGAAGCTAAACCTTCTACATCGCATTAATTTTAACTAAATCATTTGTTTCGTATGGAATTGAAGTTAACTGGTTTGTTTCGTCTGCATTTGAAGCTATGCCACTTACATCGCAAGTATCTGATTCTAAATCATTGGTTTCGCTTGGATTTGAAGCTGTACCTTCTCCATTGCATTGATTTGCAGCTAAATCATGTGTTCCGCATGGATTTGACGCTAACTCATTTGTTTCGTGTGTATTTGATGCTATATCACTTATATCGCAAGTATCTCAAGCTAAATCATTGGTTTCGCATGGATTTGAAGCTAAACCTTCTAAATCGCATTGATTTGAAGCTAAATCATGTATTTTGCATGGATTTGATGCTAATTCGTTTGTTTCGCCTGCATTTGAAGCTATGTCACTTATATCCCAAGCGTGTGAAGCTGAATCATTTGTTTCGCATGGATTTGAAGCTAAACCTTCTACATCGCATTAATTTTAACTAAATCATTTGTTTCGTATGGAATTGAAGTTAACTGGTTTGTTTCGTCTGCATTTGAAGCTATGCCACTTACATCGCAAGTATCTGATTCTAAATCATTGGTTTCGCTTGGATTTGAAGCTGTACCTTCTCCATTGCATTGATTTGCAGCTAAATCATGTGTTCCGCATGGATTTGACGCTAACTCATTTGTTTCGTGTGTATTTGATGCTATATCACTTATATCGCAAGTATCTCAAGCTAAATCATTGGTTTCGCATGGATTTGAAGCTAGACCTTCTACATCGCATTGATTTGCTGCTAAATCATGTGTTTCGCATGGAGTTGAAGCTAAACCTTCTACATCGCATTGATTCGAATTTAAATCATTTATTTAGCATGGACTTGAAGCTAAACTTTCCACACAGCATTGATTTGAGGCTTAAACATGTGTTTTGCATGTATTTGAAGCTAACTCGTTTGTTTCCGCTGCATTTGAAGCTATATCACTTATATCACAAGTATCTGATGCTAAATCATTTGCTTCGCTTCGATTTGATGCTATACCATCTACCTCGCATTGATTTGAAGCTAAATCATATGTATCGCATGGATTTTTAAACTAACTCGTTTGGTTCGCCTGCATTTGAAGCTATATGACTTATACCCCAAGTGTTTGAAGCTAAACCATTTGTTTCGCATGAATTTGAAGCTAATCCTTCTACTTCGAATTGATTTGAAGTTAAATCTTGTATTTTGCATGGATTTGAAACTAACTCGTTTGTTTCCCCTGCATTTGAAGCTAAACCTTCCACATAGCATTGATTTGAAGTTTAAACATGTGTCTTGCTTGGATTTGAAGCTAACTCGTTTGTTTCCCCAACCATTGAAGCTATATCACTTATATCCCAACTGTTTGAAGCTAAATCATTTGTTTCGCATGGATTTGAAGCTAAACCTAATACATCGTATTGATATGAAGCTAAATCATGTGTTTCGCTTGGATTTGAAGCTAAGCCTTCTACGTCGCATTGGTGTGAAGCTAAATGATGTGTATCGCATGGATTTTGAAGCTAACTCGTTTGATTCGTCTGCATTTGAAGATATATCACTTATATCCCAAGTGTTTGAAGCTAAATCATTTGTTTCGCTAAATCATTTGAAGCTAAGCCTTCTACATCGCATTGATTTGATGCTAAATCATGTGTTTCGCATGGAGTTGAAGCTAACTTGTTAGTCTCGTCTGCATTTGAAGCTATATCACTTATTTCGCTAGTATCTAAAGCTAAATCTTTTGTATCGCATGGATTTGAAGCTAAACCTTCTACATCGCATTGAATTGCTGCTAAATCATGTGTTTCGCTTGGATTTGAAGCTAACTCGTTTGTTTCGCCTGCATTTGAAACTATGCCACTTATATCGCAAGTATCTGAAGCTAAATCATTGGTTTCGCATGGATTTGAAGCTAAACATTCTACATCGCATTGATTTGTTGCTAAATCATGTGTTTCGCTTGGATTGGAAGCTAACTCGTTTGTTTCGTCTGCATTTAAAGTTATGCCACTTATATAGCAAGTATCTGAAGCTAAATCATTGGTTTCGCATGGATTTGATGCTAAACCTTCTACATCGCATTGATTTGAAGCTAAATAATGTGTTTCGCATGGATTTGGAGCTAACCCGTTTGTTTCGTCTGCATTTGAAGCTATGTCACTTATATCGCAAGTATTTGAAGCTAAATCATTTGTTTCGCATGGATTTGAAGCCAAACCTTCTACATCGCATTGATTTGAAGCTAAATAATGTGCTTCGCATGGATTTGAAGCTAACTCGTTTGTTTCGTCTGCATTTGAAGCTATATCACTTATTTCGCTAGTATCTAAAGCTAAATCATTTGTTTCGCATGGATTTGAAGCTAACTCGTTTGTTTCGTGTGCATTTGAAGCTATATCACATATATCCCAAGTGTTTGAATCTTAATCATTTGTTTCGTATGGATTTGAAGCTAAATCATCTACATCGCATTAATTTTAACTAAATCATTTGTTTCGCATGGAATTGAAGCTAACTGGTTTGTTTCGTCTGCATTTGAAGCTATATCACTTATATCGCAAGTATCTGATGCTAAATCATTTGTTTCGCATGGATTTGAAACTAACCCTTCTACATCGCATTGATTTGAAGCTAAATCATGTGTTTCGCTTGGATTTAAAGACAAACCTTCTACATCGCATTTATTTGAAGCTAAATCATGTGTTTCGCATGGATTTGAAGCTAACTCGTTTGATTCGTCTGCATTTGAAGCTATATCACTTATATCCCAAGTGTTTGAAGCTAAATCATTTGTTTCGCTAAATCATTTGAAGCTAAGCCTTCTACATCGCATTGATTTGAAGATAAATCATGTGTATCGCACGGATGTTGAAGCTAACTCGTTTGTTTCGTCTGCATTTGAAGCTATATCACTTATATCCCAAGTGTTTGTAGCTAATCCTTCTACATCGCATTGATTTGATGCTAAATCATGTGTTTCGCATGGAGTTGAAGCTAACTTGTTAGTCTCGTCTGCATTTGAAGCTATATCACTTATTTCGCTAGTATCTAAAGCTAAATCTTTTGTATCGCATGGATTTGAAGCTAAACCTTCTACATCGCATTGAATTGCTGCTAAATCATGCGTTTCGCTTGGATTTGAAGCTAACTCGTTTGTTTCGCCTGCATTTGAAACTATGCCACTTATATCGCAAGTATCTGAAGCCAAATCATTTGTTTCGCATGGATTTGAAGCTAACCCTTCTACATCGCATTGATTTGAAACTAAATCATGTGATTCGCTTGGATTGGAAACTAAGTCGTTTATTTCGTCTACAGTTGAAGCTGTATCACTTATATCGCAAGTATCTGAAGCTAAGTCATTTGTGTCTCATGGATTTGAAGCTAAACCTTCTACATAGCGTTGATTTGCAGCTAAATCATGTATTTCGCATGGATTTGAAGCTAACTCGTTTGTTTCGTCTGCATTTGAAGCTATATCACTTATATCCCAACTGTTTGAAGCTAAAACATTCGATTCGCATGGATTTGATGCTAAACCTTCTACATCGCATTGATTTGCAGCTAAATCATGTGATTCGCTTGGATTTGAAGCTAACTCGTTTGTTTCCCCTGCATTTGAAGCTGTATCACTTATATCCCAAGTGTTTGAAGCTAAATCATTTGTTTCGCATGGATTCGAATCTAACTCGTACGTTTCGTCTGTATTTGATGCTATATCACTTATATCGCAAGTATCTCAAGCTAAATCATTGGTTTCGCATGGATTTGAAGCTAGACCTTCTACATCGCATTGATTTGCTGCTAAATCATGTGTTTCGCATGGAGTTGAAGCTAAACCTTCTACATCGCATTGATTCGAATCTAAATCATTTGTTTAGCATGGACTTGAAGCTAAACTTTCCACACAGCATTGATTTGAGGCTTAAACATGTGTTTTGCATGTATTTGAAGCTAACTCGTTTGTTTCCGCTGCATTTGAAGCTATATCACTTATATCACAAGTATCTGATGCTAAATCATTTGCTTCGCTTCGATTTGATGCTATACCATCTACCTCGCATTGATTTGAAGCTAAATCATATGTATCGCATGGATTTTTAAACTAACTCGTTTGGTTCGACTGCATTTGAAGCTATATGACTTATACCCCAAGTGTTTGAAGCTAAACCATTTGTTTCGCATGAATTTGAAGCTAATCCTTCTACTTCGAATTGATTTGAAGTTAAATCTTGTATTTTGCATGGATTTGAAACTAACTCGTTTGTTTCCCCTGCATTTGAAGCTAAACCTTCCACATAGCATTGATTTGAAGTTTAAACATGTGTCTTGCTTGGATTTGAAGCTAACTCGTTTGTTTCCCCAACCATTGAAGCTATATCACTTATATCCCAACTGTTTGAAGCTAAATCATTTGTTTCGCATGGATTTGAAGCTAAACCTAATACATCGTATTGATATGAAGCTAAATCATGTGTTTCGCTTGGATTTGAAGCTAAACCTTCCACATCGCACTGATTTGAAGCTAAGTCATGTGTTTCGCTTGGATTGGAAGCTATCTCGTTTGTTTCGTCTGCATTTGGAGCTATATCACTTATATCCCAACTGTTTGCAGCTCAATCATTTGCTTCGCATGGATTGGAAGCTAATCCTTCTACATCGCATTTATTTGAAGCTAAACCATGTGTTTCGCATGGATTTGAATCTAACTCGTTTGTATCCCCTGAATTTGAAACTATAACCCTTATGTCGCAAGTATCATATTCTAAATCATTTGTGTCGCATGGATTTAAAGCTAAAGCTTCTACTTTGGCATTGATTTGAAGCGGACTCGTTTGTTTCGTTCTCATCTGAAGCTATATCACTTATATCCCAAATGTTTGAAGCTAAATCATTTGTTTCGCATGGAATTGAAGCTAACTGGTTTGTTTCGTCTGCATTTGAAGCTATATCAATTATATCGCAAGTATCTGATGCTAAATCATTCGTTTCGCATGGATTTGAATCTAAACCTTCTACATCGCATTGATTTGAAGCTAAATCATGTATTTTGCATGTGTTTGATGCTAATTCGTTTGTTTCGCCTGCATTTGAAGCTATATCACTTATATCGTTAAGCATCTGAAGCTAAATCACTGGTTTCGCATGGATTTGAAGCTAAACCTTCTACATCGCATTGATTTGAAGCTGATTCATGTGTTTCGCGTTTATTTGCAACTAAACCTTCTAAATCGCACGGATTTGAAGCAAAATCATGTGTTTCGCATGGATTCGAATCTAACTCGTTCGTTTCGCCTGCATTTGAAGCTATATCACTTATATCGCAAATATCTGAAGCTAAATCATTGGTTTCGCATGGATTTGAATCTAAACCTTCTAAATCGCATTGATTTGAAGCTACATCATGTATTTTGCATGGATTTGATGCTAATTCGTTTGTTTCGCCTGCATTTGAAGCTATGTCACTTATATCCCAAGCGTGTGAAGCTGAATCATTTGTTTCGCATGGATTTGAAGCTAAACCTTCTACATCGCATTAATTTTAACTAAATCATTTGTTTCGTATGGAATTGAAGTTAACTGGTTTGTTTCGTCTGCATTTGAAGCTATGCCACTTACATCGCAAGTATCTGATTCTAAATCATTGGTTTCGCTTGGATTTGAAGCTGTACCTTCTCCATTGCATTGATTTGCAGCTAAATCATGTGTTCCGCATGGATTTGACGCTAACTCATTTGTTTCGTGTGTATTTGATGCTATATCACTTATATCGCAAGTATCTCAAGCTAAATCATTGGTTTCGCATGGATTTGAAGCTAAACCTTCTAAATCGCATTGATTTGAAGCTAAATCATGTATTTTGCATGGATTTGATGCTAATTCGTTTGTTTCGCCTGCATTTGAAGCTATGTCACTTATATCCCAAGCGTGTGAAGCTGAATCATTTGTTTCGCATGGATTTGAAGCTAAACCTTCTACATCGCATTAATTTTAACTAAATCATTTGTTTCGTATGGAATTGAAGTTAACTGGTTTGTTTCGTCTGCATTTGAAGCTATGCCACTTACATCGCAAGTATCTGATTCTAAATCATTGGTTTCGCTTGGATTTGAAGCTGTACCTTCTCCATTGCATTGATTTGCAGCTAAATCATGTGTTCCGCATGGATTTGACGCTAACTCATTTGTTTCGTGTGTATTTGATGCTATATCACTTATATCGCAAGTATCTCAAGCTAAATCATTGGTTTCGCATGGATTTGAAGCTAGACCTTCTACATCGCATTGATTTGCTGCTAAATCATGTGTTTCGCATGGAGTTGAAGCTAAACCTTCTACATCGCATTGATTCGAATTTAAATCATTTATTTAGCATGGACTTGAAGCTAAACTTTCCACACAGCATTGATTTGAGGCTTAAACATGTGTTTTGCATGTATTTGAAGCTAACTCGTTTGTTTCCGCTGCATTTGAAGCTATATCACTTATATCACAAGTATCTGATGCTAAATCATTTGCTTCGCTTCGATTTGATGCTATACCTTCTACATTGCATTGATTTGCATCTAAATCACGTGTTCCGCATGGATTTGAAGCTAACTCGTTTATTTCGTCTGTATTTGAAGATATATCACTTATATCGCAAGTATCTGAACCTAAATCATTTGTTTCTTATGGATTTGAAGCTAAACCTTCTAGCTCGCATTGATTTGAAGCTAAATCAATTTGTTTCGCATGGATTTGAAGCTAACCCTTCTACATCGCATTGATTTGAAACTAAATCATGTGATTCGCTTGGATTGGAAACTAAGTCGTTTATTTCGTCTGCAGTTGAAGCTGTATCACATATATCGCAAGTATCTGAAGCTAAGTCATTTGTGTCTCATGGATTTGAAGCTAAACCTTCTACATAGCGTTGATTTGCAGCTAAATCATGTATTTCGCATGGATTTGAAGCTAACTCGTTTGTTTCGTCTGCATTTGAAGCTATATCACTTATATCCCAACTGTTTGAAGCTAAATCATTTTTTTTCGCATGGATTTGAACCTAAACCTTCTACATCGCATTGATATGAAGATAGAAACACATGAATTAGTTTCAAATTAATGCGATGTAGAAGGTTTAGCATCAAAACCATGCGAAACAAATGATTTAGATTCAGATACTTGCAATATAAGTGATACAGCTACAAATGCAGGCAAAACGGACGAGTTAGCTTCAAATCCATGCGAAACACATTATTTATCTTCAAATCAATGCGATGTAGAAGGTTTAGCTTCAAATCCATGCGGAACAAATGATTTAGCTTCAAACACTTGTGATATAAGTGATATGGGCTGCAAATGTAGGCGAAACGAACGAGTTAGCTTCAAATCCATGCGAAACAAATGATTTAGGTTCAGATACTTGCGATATATTGATATAGCTTCAAATGCAGGCGAAACTAACGAGTTAGATTTAAATCCATGCGAAACACATGATTTAGCTGCAAATCAATGCGATGTAGAAGGTTTAGCTTCAAATCCATGCGAAACAAATGATTGAGCATCAGATACTTGCGTTGTAAGTAATATAGCTTCAAATGCAGGGGAAACAAACGAGTTAGCTTCAAATCCAAGCGAAACACATGATTTAGCTTCAAATCAATGCGATGTAGAAGGTTTAGCCTCAAATCCAAGCGAAACACATGATTTAGCTTCAAATCAATGCAATGTAGGAAAGGTTTAGCTTCAAATCCAAGCGAAATACATGATTTAGCTTCAAATCAATGCGATGTAGTAGGTTTAGCTTCAAATGCATGCGACACAACTGATTTAGCATCAGATACATGCGATATAAGCGAGATAGCTTCAAATGCAGGGACAAACAAACGAGTTAGCTTCAAATCCATGCGAAAAAGATGATTTAGCTTCAAATAAATGCGATGTAGAAGGTTTAGCTTCAAATCCAAGCGAAATACATGATTTAGCTTCAAATCAATGCGATGTAGTAGGTTTAGCTTCAAATGCATGCGACACAACTGATTTAGCATCAGATACATGCGATATAAGCGAGATAGCTTCAAATGCAGGACAAACAAACGAGTTAGCTTCAAATCCATGCGAAAAAGATGATTTAGCTTCAAATAAATGCGATGTAGAAGGTTTAGCTTCAAATCCAAGCGAAACACATGATTTAGCTTCAAACACTTGGGGTATAAGTAATATAGCTGCAAATGCTGACGAATCAAGCGAGTTAGCTTCAAAATCCATGCGATACACAACATTTAGCTTCAAATAGATCCGAAAGTATAAGCCTTAG
The DNA here is from genome assembly GCF_051020955.1 of Megalopta genalis. NCBI lineage: Eukaryota > Metazoa > Arthropoda > Insecta > Hymenoptera > Halictidae > Megalopta > Megalopta genalis. The sequence continues at coordinate 331,468 of NW_027476297.1, forward strand.
CTTCTAATCCATGCGAAACACATGATTTAGGTTCAGGTACTTGC